>NC_000086.7:82141665-82516665 GCF_000001635.26 Mus musculus | reverse complement strand
TTGTTGTGTTTTCCTGTAGTTCTTTTAGGGATTTTTGTGTTTCCTTTTTAAGGACTTCTACCTGTTTAGCAGTGTTCTCCTGTATTTCTTTAAGTGAGTTATTAATGCCCTTCTTAAAAATCCTCTACCAGCATCATGAGATATAATTTTAGATGTGAATCTTGCTTTTTGGGTGTGTTGGGGTATCCAGGACTTAGTGTGTTGGGCGTACTGGGTTCTGATGATGGTGAGTGGTCTTGTTTTCTGTTAGTAAGATTCTTACATTTGCCTTTCGCTATCTGGTAATCTCTAGTGTTATATCTTCTAGCTGTCTCTGGCTGGAGCTTGTTCCTCCTATGATTCTGTTAGCCTCTGTCAGCACTCCTGGGAGTCAAACTCTCTCCTGAGTTCCAGTGGTCAGAGCACTCTCTTCAGCCAGGCTCTCCTCTTGCAGGGAAGGTGCACAGAGGTCTGAGTCTCAGCTCTGTCTCCTGGCTGAGGTTGAAGGGCTGAAGTGGCCCTGTCCAAGAAGCTCTGTTGCTTCTGTGGCCTGCATGCTCTCTGGGGTTGACTGGTCTCTGAGAGAACAGGGATACAAGATGGTGTTCTCACCTGAGTCCTGCTGTCAGAGCTTTCTCTGAAGGCTGGCTCTCCTCTGTTGGGGAAAGTGCTCAAGGTCAAAAATAAGTTTTAAAAAAGAAATTACAACTCTAACTAAGATGCCATCATTCAAATTCCAGGCAACAATTCTTATAATTCCATCTTCTTGGTTTTCTAAGATGCTTCATCTTTAACCCAGGCCACTGATTCTAGGATCCTGGGTGTGCTAGGGCGCCTGCAGTATATAGAGTCCTCTGGGGACAGTGAGACTGTCCACCAATTTCGTGCCTAAGGTGGCCAGGGGCTGGTGCCGACTGGAAGGAACCCCAGCCACTGGTCAGGTGGGTTTCCTGTGTCTGTTCCTGCTGGCACAGGCCCCTTCTGATTGTTTTGGAATAGATGTTGTTTTCCACTCACCAGTGATCTTAAAATCATGGGTGTGGTAGGGGCCATGCTGCTTGCAGAATCCTCTGGGGACCGTGGAACTTTCTGCTGTGTTCATGCCCAAGATGCCCAGGGCTGGTACACTAGTTATGCATTTTAAAAGTTAACCATTTTCAGTTATTATGTACTGCACAGTAGACTGGAAAAAACAGCAAATATATAATTTTTTCTTCGACAAATTTAAGACTTACTTTATTTTAAGTTGATGAGATTTCTTGCCTGCATGTATGTGTATTGTGCAACCCTGCTAACTCTAGAGGTAAAACAAAGCTTGCATCCCTATGAACTGGAGTTATGAATAAGGTTGTAGGCCACTCTGTGGATGCTGGAAACTGTGTGAGTGCTGGAAACTGACTCTGAGTCCTTTGGCAGAGCAACAAGTGCTTGTAACTCCTGAGTCATCTCTCCAGTCTCAATATACCAATTATACCACTTTTGTTATTCTGAATTTATTTTCATGATTATTACTTATATGAGTAAAGTGAAAGTAAGTATACCTTTTTTTTTTTTTTTTTTTTTTTTTTTAATTTTGAGACAGAGTTTCTCTGGCTGTCCTGGAACTCATGCTGTAGACCAAGCTGGCCTCAAACTCAGAAATCCACCTGCCTCTACCCCCCAAGTCCTAGGATTAAAGGCATGCACCGCCATGCCCCAGCGAAAGTAAGTAATCTAAAAGATATTAAAAAAAAAAAAAAGTAATTCTAGATGGTCCATCCTTTCGTCTCAGCTCCAAACTTTGTCTCTGTAACTCCTTCCGTGGGTGTTTTGTTCCCAATTCTAAGAAGGGGAAAAGTGTCCACACTTTGGTCTTCATTCTTCTTGAGTTTCATGTGTTTTGCAAATTGTATTTGTATCTTGGGTATTCTAAATTTCTGGGCTAATATCCATTTATCCGTGAGTACATATCATGTGAGTTCTTTTGTGATTGGGTTACCTCACTCAGGATGATGCCCTCCAGATTCATCCATTTGCCTAGGAATTTCATAAATTCATTCCTTTTAATAGCTGAGTAGTACTCCATTGTGTAAATGTACCACATTTTCTGTATCCGTTCCTCTGTTGAGGGACATCTGGGTTCTTTCCAGCTTCTGGCTATTATAAATAAGGCTGCTATTAACATAGTGCAGCGTGTGTCCTTCTTACCAGTTAGAACATCTTCTGGATATATGTCCAAGAGTGGTATTGCTGGATCCTCCAGTAGGACTATGTCCAATTTTCTAAGGAACCACCAGACTGATTTCTGGAGTGGTTGTACAAGTTTGCAATCCCACCAACAATGGGATTCTCCACATCCTTGCCAGCATCTGCTGTCACCTGAGTTTTTGATCTTAGCCATTCTGATTTGTGTGAGGTGGAATCTCAGGGTTGTTTGGATTTGCATTTCCCTAGTGATTAAGGATGCTGAATATTTTTTCAGGTGCTTCTCAGCCATTCTGTATTCCTCAGGTGAGAATTCTTTATTTAGCTCTGAGCCCCATTTTTTAATGGGGTTATTTGATTTTCTGGAGTCCACCTGCTTGAGTTCTTTATATATATTGGATACTAGTCCCCTATCTGATTTAGGATTGGTAAAGATCCTTTCCCAATCTGTTGGTGGCCTTTTTGTCTTATTGACAATGTCTTTTGCCTTACAGAAGCTTTGTAATTTTATGAGGTCCCATTTGTCAATTCTCAATCTTACAGCACAAGCCATTGCTCTTCTATTCAGGAATTTTCCCCCTGTGCCCATATTTTCAAGGCTTTTCCCCACTTTTTCCTCTATAAGTTTCAGTGTTTCTTGTTTTATGTGGAGTTCCTTGATCCACTTAGATTTGGCCTTAATACAAGGAGATAAGAATGGATAGATTTGCATTCTTCTACATGATAACTGCCTGTTCTGCCAGCACCATTTTTTGAAAATGTGACCATCTAGAGATTGCCAAACTTGGGATCCATCCCATAATCATCATCCAAACGCTGACTCCATTGTATTCGCCAGCAAGATTTTGCTGAAAGGACCCTGATATAGCGGTCTCTAGTAAGGCTATGCAGGTGCCTGGTAAACACAGAAGTGGATACTCACAGTCAGCTATTGGATGGAACACAGGGCCCCCACAGAAGGAGCTAGAGAAAGTACTCAAGGAGCTAAAGTTGTCTGCAACCCTATAGGTGGAACAACAATATGAACTAACCAGTACCCCTGGAGCTCGTGTCTCTAGCTGCATATGTAGCAGAAGATAGCCATCATTAGGAAGAAAGGCCTCTTTGTCTTGCAAACATTATGTGCCTCAGTACAGGGGAACACTAGGGCCAAGATGTGGGAGTGGGTGGGTAGGGGATTAGGGGGGGCAGAGGGTATGGGGGACTTTTGGGATAGCATTTGAAATATAAATGAAGAAAATACCTAGTAAAATATCTAAAGAAGTCACTAAATTGTAAGTGAGAGAAGCCACTAAAAAAAAAAAAAAAAAAAAAAAAAAAAAAAGACTGATGGCACAGTGTGAGCCTGCTTCTCTGAATCAGTTGCTCTGCCACTGCTAAAATATTTTGGGTCACCTATCAGTTTTCTAGGGCACAACACCATTTTGTGTCAGTTTAACATGCACTATTCTTTATGTATACTTTGCTAATTTTTGGTATGTTATCTCAAGGTCAAACTATTCGTTATCTAACCTTTGCTCCTACTCCTTCCGTAGCTATGCTTGTGACCTTTATAAAGTCACTGCCCACTCTATTTACTTTCAAAGACATTTTTTAAGACCCATTTATGACACTTAGTCTTGGCCATCATTAAATGTTATTTTTAAATGCTATTTAATAACTATATTAGTTATAAATATGGCTTGACTAGCCCCCCCGAAATCAAGGCAGAGTCCAATGGATTTTTAATAAATCAGTTTTAGCACAATTACTGGGCAACATATCCCTCATATATTTTTTCTATATGCTAGACTGTGCTCCCACAGTACCTGCTGTTCGAGTCTTGCCTTGGTTACTATTTCTCCACCAGTCTGTCCTCAGGGGGCATTTCAATGGTCCTAGTCCTGATCCATCATATCTAATGGAGATTTCCTCTGTCTTCTTTCTCCTTCTCCCTCCTTCACCTCTTTCTCTCCTCATGGTCTCTACCTAGGATCCCCAGCCTTGTACTGAAACTCCACCCACATATATTCTCTGCCTGTAATTGGCTGTAGCCATTTTATTTAACCAATATCTTTAAACTGGGGAGTAAGGTTTACATAACAAAGGCTGGTATACTTGAGTATCTGCTAATGGGTGGGCAACCAGATTTTAGGGGACAGTATTTAGCACTTGAATACATAGCAGCATCAGACTAAACCCAACACATCATAACAGTAATTTTTCTGGAAATAAATGCTCAATTCTTGTAGAAATACAAAAAGAAAAAATATATATATTATAAACCAGTAACAAAAAAAGTAATTTGTTCCTCAAAGGGGCAGAATTCAGAAAAAAATACAATCATATATCCAACATATACATTTATGACTTGTGGCCTGGAGTATGGTTGCTTTACTAGGGGTGATACACAGCCAAAAATATATAGGCACTAAAAATTGGATTAAAGTATCCAATTTTTAAAGTATCCAATTTAAGTATATGTGCATATTAAACATCCTAAGTGTTACTCCCAAAACCAAAGTCTAGCCAAATTTATTATTTACTTGCATATATAGAGATACACATGCATAAATGTTCACCCTCACAGATCAGAACACACAGACATATGATGTCAAGATGAAGCACACCATAACTGAATTTCTCATCCCTTCTGGACAGTGCCTTCCATCAACAATGTCAAATGTGATTAATAGTTGGTGACAAGTTAACATTGGATACTAGATAGAGAACAACAGTTTTTAGAGTGCAGGTGGTGATATAGCTGTTAGATATCAACTACAATCACATTCAAATTTATGTCCCAATACTCAAATGTGCTTTCAACACTTTGAACTGAACATGAGAAGAAAGAGATTTGGGATGCATTTTGACTTTTGAGAGGAATTCTACTTAATAAGACTTGCTAAAAGAAAATGTCTCTGTATAAATATATTTTGCTTCATGAGTAAATTAACAATTCAGGTTCCAATGTCACAAAGTCATTTATCTTTCCAAACTATGGAGGAGTTAAGGGAAGAACTGAAGGACCTGAAGGTATTTGCAACCCCATAGGAATAAGAACAATATCAACCAACCAGACACAACCCCCCGCCCCCCCCAGCTCCCAAGGACTAAACCACCAGCCAAAGGGTACATATGGAAGCACCCATAGCTCCATATGTATATGTAGCAGAGGACTGTCTTATCTGGCATCAATGGGAGGGGAGCCCCTTAGTCCTATGAAGGCTCAATGCCCCAGTGTAGGGAAATGCTAGTGCAATGAGGTGAGGGTAGCTAGGTGGGGGAGGTAGCTCCCTCATAGAATAGGGGGAGGAGAGAGGGGGCTTGTGGAGGGAAAACCAGGAAGAGGGATTGTGAGCGCCCGACTTGCCAGCAAGAAGGACGCCACAATAGGGGATAACATTCAAAATATAAATAGACAAAATAACCAGTAAAAAAAAAGAAAAGGATCTTGGATCCCGGACTCCACCGAGACCACTCTGCACAGGTGAGAGTGTGGACTACAGAAGCTAACAGCTTCTGGGACAGGCAGGAGCCACAGAGCTTCTGAGGCAGCCCCCTTTTCAGGCTCCAGACATCCGGGCACCTTCCCTGCCAGAGGATAGGTATCCGCCCCGATCGGGAGGGCTTTGCACAGGTGAGAGTGTGCACCTTCCCTGAAAGAGGAGAGCCTGCCTGCAGAGAGTGCTCTGACCACTGAAACTCAGGAGATAGCCAGTCTCCCCAATCTGCTGGTAGAGAATATCTGAATCACGAAAGGAACAAGCTCTAAACAGAGACAACTATAACAACTGACTCCAGAGTATACCAGGTGGCGAAAGGTAGACATAAGAATCTTACTAACAAAAACCAAGACCACTCACCATCATCAGAACCCAGTACTTCCACCTCAGCCAGTCCAGGGCACCGCAACACACCCGAAAACCTAGACCCGGATTTAAAGGCATATCTCATGATGATGGTAGAGGACATCAAGAAGGTCTTTAATAACTCACTTAACGAAATACAGAAGAACACTGCTAAAGAGTTGCAAGTCCTTATAGAAAAACAGGAAAACAAAACCAAACAGATAGAAGTCCTTAAAGAAAAACAGGAAAACACATTCAAACAGATGATGGAAATGAACAAAACCATAGTGGACCTAAAAAGGGAAGTAGACACAATAAAGAAAACCCAAAGCGAGGCAACATTGGAGATAGAAACCATAGGAAAGAAATCTGGAACCATAGATTCGAGCATCAGCAACAGAAGACAAGAGATGGGAGAAAGAATCTCAGATGCAGAAGATTCCGTAGAGAACATCAGCACAACAATCAAAGAAAATACAAAATGCAAAAAGATCCTAACTCAAAACATCCAGGAAATCCAGGGCACAATGAGAAGACCAAACATACGGATAATAGGAGTAGATGAGAAGGAAGATTTTCAACTCAAAGGGCGAGCAGATATCTTCAACAAAATTATAAAAGAAAACTTCCCAAACCTAAAGAAAGAGATGCCCATGAACATACAAGAAGCCTATAGAACTCCAAATAGACTGTACCAGAAAAGAAATTACTCCCAACACATAATAATCAGAACAACAAATGCACTAAATAAAGACAGAATATTAAAAGCAGTAAGGGAAAAAGGTCAAGTAACATATAAAGGCAAGCCTAACAGAATTACACCAGATTTTTCATCAGAGACTATGAAAGCCAGAAGATCTTGGACAGATGTTATACAGATACTAAGAGAACACAAATGCCAGCCCAAGCTACTTTACCCAGCCAAACTTTCAATTACTGTAGATGGAGAAACCAAAGTATTCCACGACCGAACCAAATTCACACATTATCTTTCCACGAATCCACCCCTTCAAAGGATAATAACAGAAAAAAACCAATACAAGGACAGAAACCACATCCTAGAAATAACAAGAAAGTAATACTTCAACTAACCTAAAAGAAGATAGCCAAAAGAACAGAATGCCAACGTTAACAACAAAAATAATAGGAAGCAACAATAACTTTTCCTTAATATCTCTTAATATCAAAGGACTCAACTCCACAATAAAAAGACATAGACTAACATACTGGCTACACAAACAGGACCCAACATTTTGCTGCTTATAGGAAACCCATCTCAGGTAAAAAGACACTACCTCAGAATGAAAGGCTGGAAAACAATTTTCCAAGCAAATGGTATGAAGAAACAAGCTGGAGTAGCCATTCTAATATCTAATAAAATAAACTTCCAACCCAAAGTCATCAAAAAAGACAAGGAGGGGCACTTCATACTCATCAAAGATAAAATCTTTCAAGAGGAACTCTCAATTCTGAATATCTATGCTCCAAATACAAGGGCAGCCACATTCATTAAAGAAACTTTAGTAAAGCTCAAAGCACACATTGCAGCTCACACAATAATAGTGGTAGACTTCAACACACCACTTTCACCAATGGACAGATCATGGAAACTAAAGAGGGGCACAGTGAAACTAACAGAACTTATGAAACAAATGGATCTAACAGATATCTACAGAACATTTTATCCTAAATCAGAAAGATATACCTTCTTCTCAGCACCTCATGGTATCTTTTCCAAAATTGACCACATAATTGGTCACAAAAGCAAGCCTCAACAGGTACAAAAATATTGAAAATTTCCCATGCATCCTATCAGAACACCATGGATTAAGGCTGATCTTCAGTATAAACATAAATAATAGAAAGCCAACATTCACGTGGAAACTGAACAACACTCTTCTCAATGATACGTTGGTCAAGGAAGGAATAAAGCAATAAATTAAGGGCTTTTTAGAGTTTAATGAAAATGAAGACACAACATACCCAAACTTATGGGAAACAATGAAAGCATTTCTAAGAGGAAAACTCATAGCTCTGAGTGCCTCCAAAAAGAAACTAGAGAGAGCACACACTAGCAGCTTGACAAAACACCAAAAAGCTCTAGAACAAAAGGAAGCAAATTCACCCAAGAGGAGTAGATGTCAGTGAAAGACTCCGAGAGGAGCCCCTCGCTCAGGCCTCAGGACAATAGCGGACACCCAAGAACTCACGACAGACCGAGCTTGTTGCAAACCACATGAGGCTTTATTTGGGGAAAGCCAGAGCTCTGGGGACGACTCATATCCCACGCAGGGGTAGAGGAGTCGTCCTCGAGGGGAAAGAGTTCCCAGTTTTTATAGGCCCTCAGGGGGGAAAGGAGAAGGGGGAGATTAGGGGATTTCCAGATCTAAACAATGTCTATTCTCAAGAAATGGGTATGGGAGGGGTACAAGGAAAGAGTCTAATGAAGGTGCAGCAATGGGCACACACCTGGTCAGAACATTGGCAGACATACAGGTTCAAGGAGTGGCCAGAGCACTGTGCACCTCTATTTTTCTAAATCAGTGAAGCTAGTTCTGCTAACACTGACGTCTATCTTGCCAATTTCAGGGCTTCTGTGTCCTTTTACATTCTGCCAGGATCTTTCATCAGGAAATAATCAAACTCAGGGGCGAAAACAACCAAGTGGAATCAAGAAGAACTATTCAAAGAATCAACCTGGTTCACTGAGAAAATCACCAAGATAGATAAACCCTTAGCCAGACTCACTAGAGGGCACAGGGAAAGTATCCTAATTAACAAAATCAGGAATGAAAAGGGAGACATAACAACAGAACCTATTGAAATTCAAAGCATCATCAGATCCTACTACAAAAGCCTATACTCTACAAAACCAGAGAACCTGGATGAAATGGACAAGTTTCTATACAGATACAAGGTACCAAAGTTAAATCAAGATCAGTTTAATGATCTAAATAGTCCTATTCCCCTAAAGAAATAGAAGCAGTCATTAATAGTCTCCCAACCAAAAAAAAAAAAAAAAAAAAAAAAAAAAAAGCCCAGGACCAGATGTGTTTAATGCAGAGTTCTATCAGACCTTCAAAGAAGATCTTATCCCAGTTCTTCACAAACTATTCCACAAAATAGAAGCAGAAGGTACTCTACCAAACTCATTCTATGAAGCCACAATTACTCTGATACCTAAACCACAAAAAGACCCAACAAAGATAGAGAACTTCAGACCAATTATGAATATTGATGCAAAATATTGATGCAAAAATCCTCAAAAATTTCTTACTAACAGAATCCAAGAACACATCAAAATAATCATCCATCCTGACCAAGTAGGTTTCATCCCAGGGATGCAGGAATGGTTCAATATATGGAAATCCATCAACGTAATCCAGTATGTAAACAAACTCAAAGATTAAAAACCACATGATCATCTTGTTAGATGTGGAGAAAGCATTTGACAAAAAACAACACCCATTCATGATAAAAGTCTTGGAACAATCAGGAATTCAAGGCCCATACCTAAACATGATAAAAGCAATCTGCAGCAAACCAGTAGCCAACATCAAAGTAAATGGTGAGAAGCTGGAAGCAATCCCACTAAAATCAGGGACTAGACAAGGCTGCCCACTTTCTCCCTACCTATTCAACATTGTATTTGAAGTCCTAGCCAGAGCAATTTGACAACAAAAGGAGATCAAGATGACATAAATTGGAAAGGATCCAGATATGGTTTTCCATAAGAATAGTTAGGAAATCCTACAGAGATGGGCTTTCTCTTTAGCCCTAAGAATTCAGGCAGAGCTATTGAGCATAGATACATTTTTTGCCTCAGGCCAGCCTTTTCTTTTTTTTCTTTTTTCTTTTTTCTTTTTTTCTTAACAACAGGGAGGAGAAGTAGCCTACCCTCCCCCAGCCTTAATGGTTCCACTGTTTACACCTGGATGGATCTTGCCACTTAATTGTTCTGCCACGCCCACTGCTGGAACATGCTGCTTTGCTGTTTGGAGCCATACACGTGGTCACCCTGCTACTGGACCCCAGGATTATTTGGTGCGAATCGGCCCCCCTTTCCCCTCCTTCATAACTGCATGTTGGAATAGTAAAATTGAGCTTTGATCAGAATGCCTGTCTTAGCTGCATCCTTTTCTCACCTACCTAGCCCTTCTTCTCTTCCAGGTTTCCAAAATGCCTTTCCAGGCTAGAACACAGGCTGTGATCTGCTGGCCAGACAAAAACATTTGGCGATATGATAGTTTATATAAGTGACCCTAAAAATTCCACCAGAGAACTCCTAAGCCTAATAAACAGCTTCAATGAAGTAGCTGGATATAATATTAACTCAAACAAGTTAATGGCCTTTCTGTACACAAAGAATAAACAGGCTGAGAAAGAAATGAGGGAACCAACACCCTTCTCAATAGTCACAAATACTATAAAATACCTTGACATGACTCTTACTAAGGAAGTGAAAGATCTGTATGATAAGAACTTCAAGTCTCTGAAGAAAGAAATTAAAGAAGATCTCAGAAGATGGAAAGATCTCCCATGCTCATGGATTGGCAGGATCAATATAGTAAAAAGGGCTATCTTGCCAAAAGCAATCTACAGATTCAATGCAGTCCCCATCAAAATTCCAACATATTAGAAAGGGTAATCTGTAAATTCATCTGGAATAACAAAAAACCTAGGATAGCAAAAACTCTTCTCAAGGATAAAGAACCTCTGGTGGAATATCCATGCCTGACCTAAAGCTGTAATACAGAGCAATTGTGATAAAAACTACATGGTACTGGTATAGCACCAGACAAGTAGACCAATGGACTAGAATTGAAGACCCAGAAATGAACCCACACACCTATGGTCACTCGAATTTTGACAAGGGAGCAAAAACCATCCAGTGGAAAAAAGACAGCATTTTCAACAAATGGTGCTGGCACAACTGGCTGTTATCATGTAGAAGAATGTGAATTGATCCATTCCTATCTCCTTGTACTAAGGTCAAATCTAAGTGGATTAAGGAAATCCACATAAAACCAGAGACACTGAAAGTTATAGAGGAGAAAGTGGGGAAAAGCCTCGAAGATATGGGTACAGGGGAAAAATTCCTGAATAGAACAGCAATGGCTTGTGCTGTAAGATCAAGAATCGACAAATGGGACCTCATAAAATTGCAAAGTTTCTGCAAGACAAAAGACACAGTCAATAAGACAACAAGGCCACCAACAGATTGGGAAAGAATCTTTACCTATCCTAAATCAGATAGGGGACTAGTATCCAATATATATAAAGAACTCAAGAAGGTGGACTCCAGAAAATCAAATAACCCCATTAAAAAATGGGGCTCAGAGCTAAATAAAGAATTCTCACCTGAGGAATACAGAATGGCTGAGAAGCACCTGAAAAAATGTTCAACATCCTTAATCATCAGAGAAATGCAAATCAAAACAACCCTGAGATTCCACCTCACACCAGTCAGAATGGCTAAGATCAAAAATTCAGGTGACAGCAGATTCTGGCGAGGATATGGAGAAAGAGGAAAACTCATCCATTGTTGGTGGGATTGCCAGCTTGTAGAACCACTCTGGAAATCAGTCTGGCGGTTTCTCAGAAAATTGGACATAGTACTACCGGAGAATCCAGCAATACCTGTCCTGGGCATATATCCAGAAGATGCCCCAACTGGTAAGAAGGACACATGCTGCACTATGTTAATAGCAGCATTATTTATAATAGCCAGAAGCTGGAAAGAACCCAGATGTCCCTCAACAGAGGAACGGATACAGAAAATGTGGTACATTTACACAATGGAGTACTACTCAGCTATTAAAAAGAACAAATTTATGAAATTCCTAGTCAAATGGATGGACCTGAAGGGAATCATTCTGAATGAGGTAACCCAATCACAAAAGAACTCACACAGTATGTACTCACTGACAAGTGGATATTAGCCCAGAAATTTAGAATACCCAAGATATAAGATACAATTTGCTAAACACATGAAACTCAAGAAGAACGAAGACCAAAGTGTGGACACTTTGCCCCTCTTAGAATTGGGAACAAAACACCCATGGAAGGAATTACAGAGACACAGTTTGAAGCTGAGACGAAAGGATGGACCATCTAGAGACTGCCATATCTGGGAATCCATCCCATAGTCAGCTTCAAAATGCTGACACCATTGCATTCACTAGCAAGATTTTTCTTAAAGGACCCAGATATATCTGTCTTTTGTGAGACTATGCTGGGGCCTATCAAACACAGAAGTGGATGCTCTTGAAGTCAGCTATTGGATGGATCACAGGGCCCCCAATGGAGGAGCTAGAGAAAGTAACCAAGGAGCTAAAGGGATCTGCAACCCTATAGGTCGAACAAAATTATGAACTACCCTGTACTCCCCAGATCTCGTGTCTCTAGCTGCATATGTATCAGAAGATGGCCTAGTTGGCCATCAGTGGAAAGAGAGGCCCATTGGTCTTGCAAACTTTATATGCCTCAGTACAGGGGAATGCCAGTGCCAAGAAATGGGAGTTGGTGGATGGGGGAGTGAGTGGTGGAGTGGGTGGGGAAGCATGTGGGGGACTTTTGAGATAGCATTGGAAATGTAAATGAAATAAATAGCTAATTAAAAAAAAAGGACCTTTAGAAATTTCTGCCAAAATTCCTCTTTTATGACCCACATTGTGACAATAAAATGAGTAAAAGGCTTTAATATTTTTTTTGTTATAAATTAAAAAAAAAGTTTAACAAGAAACAAGTCCCCAAGTTAGAATACTTCAGTACCACTTAGAAAGGGGAACAAAATAATCATGGGAGCAAGAGGAAGAAAGGGATATAGGTGAGAAAAGAAAAGGGGGGCTATAGGGGGTAGGTTCAGGTTTTGGAGGAGAAAGGAGAAAAGCCAAAAGGGCTAGAAGAATAAAAGGAAATATTCAGTTGCCAGTGTTTATGGCACAGATAAAGGTAGAGCTCAGACTTCATCAAAGAAGCTTTTTATAAAAATAAAATAAAATAAAATAAAATAAAGACTACCACAGAGATCATTGATCCATAACTGGTAAAAATGAAGAGAATTTTGACTTGCTGAACATCAACTGATTATACCATAACCCTTATACCCAAGGCTAATACAACTATGGAGGGGAGAGGGAAGAAATGTTGTAAGAGCCAGAGAATCAGCGTACTTGTTTCTAGGTAGTGTTTTTTAGACATGACAGAAATGCTTGACCCATGAAATTTCAATAACTGGTTGCCTAAACAAGACTTGCATAATGACAGTAACTGGTTGATATGCCAACATAGTCTTGGGAAATTTCACAAGATTTGAAATCTTATTGTCCTCACACAAGTTATATTATATAATTTTATAGAACTTGTTGTAGCAGTTTTCACTTTGCAAAATGTCTCTTGGAAACATTTATTCATTGAACACTGTTTGCCTATTATAAATTTATAAGGGTTCTTCATATATTATGGAAAAACCTCCAATCAGATACTTTGTACATAATTTTTCATTATGTGGTTTGTTTTTCTCTATATTGCTGGACTATTTTTTCAGTACAAAAGTCTCAAAATCTTTTAAAATATTTTATTTAGTTTTGATTATCTTATATTAATTATATGAGTAGAAAGATTTGATTTGAAATTTCAATGTATTCCTATAAGTTGAATTAATTAATTGCAACTTTTCTTCACCCATATATCCCTTCATTCCATTCCTAAACTTTAGAAACTAATGTCCTACACTCTGGTAGGGAGATCTGTTCAAGTTAATTTGGGATCCATTGTGAGTTTCTGTCTTCCTTAGCGTCCTAGGACAGAAGAAGTACCTAGGTGTATCTGGTCAACAGTGAACACTGCTGAATCCCATATCCTTGGGCTTGTGCTATGAAAAATTCACATTTGGTACTTCAGGAAATTCTCAGGAGTACCCTTGAACTCTTGGTTCTATGATCTAGGTAAGAGAGACTGAAAAGTGATGTCAGTAGGCCTCTAAATCTTACTACATAACATTGAAATTTTCTCTAATGAATATTTAGCAACCTTTGAAAAGTAAGGAAAATTATCAGTCTGCTTCCTGCTTCATTTTGAGCAGGGGAATTTGTGGGTAAGCTATGATAAAACAGTATCAGTATAGTAGACTCTTAATGGCAATTGAGTGTGATACTAGGAAAAATCTCTTAGAAGCCTATATGAGAATTCATATCTAGAAAAAGAAAACCCTCTCAATAAACACAACTGAAAGCAGAAAAATCTGTGGGACTTTGAGATTCTGGGAATAAGCCCTCTCCTCAGTTTGCAATCTACGTTGAATACTGCAGAGAAAATAGACTTTGGTGCTTGTTCTACTAATATAATCAATCCCTTAAAGTTTGCTTGATATCCTCTTTGTTTCTCATATGTTTATGCAATGTCGAAGAAGAAAGCCTTTATATCAATAAACACATAATACTATAGAGGAAACACATAAAATGGAAAGATTAATAATTTCAGTAATTCATCTGTATTAAAACCCTCAGGCTTATGCTGGCTTCATTTATTTACATAAAGTGATACAATTACTAACATGAGGAAAATCTGGCCTAAAGAACATGGCTAGAGATGTCAGCCTCAGTAGAACAGCTATAATCAATACAGTTTTTCAAAATTATGTCTTTGATTTTAAAATGGACTTTTGTATTATTGCTGGTAAGCAGCCTCCCTTTTACAACAATTATTTGCATTTGGGTGTCAGGTTACAGTAGAGAGTATCAATTCTGGGAAGTCGAAAGTCACTTTACAGCTATTGACATAAGTAGAGGATGGGCATCAGAATTAGAAACATAGGTACTCTGAAGTAGAACAGCTTTCTGAATAAAAACACACAATATTCTGTTTGCTATTCTGGAGTTTGTCTATTGATGACAAACAAAAGGAATGTATATATAGAGAGGGAATGAGATCACAGTTTCATATGTGTGAATTTCTGGGAGCTTTAATAGAAGTCACCTATTGTTTTGTTGAGCACTGAGCAGAGATAAAAATGAGTTCATATAATTCTAGCAAACACTGCAACACCTGGTGAAGAGTGGACATACTTCATTGAATACCCTGGCATACACAATTTTCTTGATATCTAAGAAAAATCCTTTTGAAGCATATGCTTAGATTTTAAAATAAAGGTCATGAACAAGATTTTAAATTCAAGGTTACAATACCATCAAATTAAAAAAGGCATAAATGTTTAATGTGTCCAAGAATCAGTGGAAAAAATAATACTTATAAATGACAATAGTGATTAAACTATGCTAATAAAAGTCAATGATATTTTTATGAATGATAAATTATACAATATGACAATATGTTGTTCACAGTATAAATTACAAAATTCTGTTTTATATGTATAGAAAAAGAAAACTAAATAATGAGCTCTGTATTTAAGAAATAGAGGAATATCTATCTCTTATCTAGAAAAATAGAGTATGCCTGTGTTTCGATATACTGAACTTCTCTCATAGCATCATCACCACCATGTATGCACCATATATGCCATTTCTACTTTAGTGACTAGTACAAGCATTATTTGGAAAATAGCTGCATCTGGTCACTACATGAACATACATACATATACAAACATACATACACAAATATATGTATACATTGATTAAAATTTGAAATTCTGCTTTCCATCCCATATCAGTGACTATAATTTATACAACTTTATTTGCTGCATTCCAAAGATCATGCCATTTATTCTACAAATTTGAAAGACAGGATCATAACCCCAGTTTGCATAATTAGTTTGTAACGATATTACTATTTATTCTTCCTAGTGGGTATTCTATCTATCTATCTATCTATCTATCTATCTATCTATCTATCTATCATATATTGTATGAGTGCTCTGTCTGTATGTACATCTGCATCAAAGAGAAGGCCATCAGATCCCTTTATAGATGGTCATGAGCCACTACCATGCAGTTGCTGGGACTTGAACTCAGTATTTCTGGAAGAACAGTCACTGCCCTTAACCACTGAGCTGTCTCATCACCCCCCTCATTGGGAATCTTAACTCACTAAGACTGAAAAAAAAAGTGATAATGTTTACTTCACACTCCCAATTTAACCTCTAAGAGTTCCCCAGGAGGGTTCCATTCTGTTGTAATCCTAGGTCTTTAACTAGATAGTATCTCAACTAATTCCTACAAAGCTCCAAGCAAATCAGCTCTGTTTAACTTACCACCTGTTCTAGATATGAACTTATTGTCACAGATGAAGACTTCCTGAATAGAACTCCCATAAGACAGACACTAAGTTCAAAAAATAATTCATGGGACCTCATGAAACTGAAAAGCTTCTCTAAGGCAAAAGACTCTGTCATTTAGGCACAATAGCAGCTTACAATAGCAACTCCACATGTAATAGAGGACTAATATCCAAAATAAATTAGTAACTCAAGAAACTAGATATCAAAAACCCCAAATAACCTAATTCAATCAAAACAGAATTCTCAATAAAAAGAAACTCAAATGGCTATTAAATACTTAAAGCAATGTTCAACATCAGGGAAATGCAAATAAAAACTACTTTGAGATTCCATCTACCTGTCAGAATGGCTAAGATCAAATGACAGCTCATACTGGCATGGGTGTGGAAAAAGGAGAATATGCTCCTCCATTGCTGGTTGGAGTGCAACCAGCTAAGTTGTACAACCACTATGAAAATCAATATGATGGTCCCTTAGAAACTGGGAATTGATCTACTTCTAAATCTTAATATACCTCTCTTGGGTGTTTATCCTACCACAAGGACACTTGCTAAACCATGTTCATTGCTGCTTTATTCATAATATCCAGAAATTGGAAACATCCTAGATTTCACTCCACAGAAGAATGAATAAAGAAAATGTGGCACATTCATACAATGTTAAAAAACGTCATCATTATATTTGCAGGCAAATGGATGGAACTAGAAAAAAAATATCTTGAATATGTAACCCAGATACAGAAAGATATATATGGAATGTGTTAAATTGTATGTTTATATTAGCTACTAAATAAATGACATAAACAACCTGCAATCCACAGAACATAGAAAGGTTATGGATAGATGAAGGGATTGGGAAGGGACTCCCTGGGAGGAAGAAATCAATAGATTTTACTTGCCAACTGGGGAAAGATGGGGACAGAAATGAGGGTATCAGACACAGAAAGGAAGGGACATTGGGTTAGGGTACAGAATTTAAGGAGTAACAGTTGGGGTGCATTAGAAAGATGGCATGGAAACTTAGTGATGTGGAAAATCCCCAAAATATATGAAGGTAGTCTTCATGAGTTCTAATAGTAAGGATGATGGAGTCCCATTTCTTGTCACCAAAAATCTCCAGTACTGTGACTGGGTTGAACTTAATTTAGTTGTTGGCCAATGGATTCTCATGGAAACCCCCAGACAACCCGGGTTGTTTTCTGAAATCTGACATAATTTTCCTCAGGCCTATTTCTGAGGACAATAGCCACGTAATTCACTGAACCTGGAAAAGTTGAGCTGGGTTCTATATGAATCCTTCACCCATACATTCTAGTGTTGTTGGAAGGTACTCTGTGGACTATAAAAGGAAATATGGAAACACCAAATGAGCCAAAAAATATTTGACCTAGAATATGTCCTGTAGATATGCTACAGCAATGGTTGCACAAAAGTTAAGTGAATAGCCAACCAAGATCTGGTTTGACTTAAGGCCCACTCTATGAGACAGAACCCATACCATGCACGGTTTTGGTGACCAAGAACTAAATATCTCAGAAACTTAGTGTAAAGCTAAATAGTACATATGCAGCTAGAGTCACAAGCTCTGGGGTACTTGTTCGTTCATATTGTTGTTCCTCCTATGGGGAGAGGGTATAGGGGATTTTCAGAGAGGAAACTAGGAAAGGGGATAGCATTTGAAATGTAAATGAAAAAAAATTTAACACAAAATAAAAATAAAGTAAAATAAAATTTAAAAAATTAAAAAATAGTACTAGTTTTTTTAAAGTAACAATAAAATGATTCTTAATAATATGCATAAATAAGCATCCTATTCAGCCATCATCAGAGAGGCTTCCTCCAGCAGCAGATGGGAAGAAGTACAGAGACCCACATTCATATATTATGCAGAGTATGAATCTTAGGAACACACTGCTATAAATGGGAAGTGTCCATCAAATCCTTCTCCTCAGAGCTCAGAGAACTCCACAAAAGAGGAGAAGGAAAGTATGTAAGAGCCAGAGGGGATGAAGAGCAAAGTCCTATAAATCAGCTTAGCAAAGCTCATATAAATTGAACGCTCATGTAGATTGAAGTAGCAGCAAGCACTGGACCTACACAGGACTGAACCAGGTTCTCCGCATATATATTGTAGGTTTCAGCTTAGTATTTCTATGGAACTCCAGAGTATCTGAGTAGTTCTCTGATTTTCGTAGTTTATTTTTGGGCCATTTTCTTATAGTTGGGTTGCCTTGCCCAGCCTTGATATGGTGGGTTTGGTTTTTATCTCATTATATTTATTTTGTCATGTTCATTTGTTACTTCCTGGAAACCTCTTTTCTAATAAGAGACAGAAAGGGAGTCAATCTGGAGGGGAGGAGAGGTGGTCAGTAGGAGCACAGGAAGGGAAAGCTATAGTCAAGATATATTGAATGGGAAGAAAATATACTTTAAATAAAAAATTAAAACCCATAATTCCTGTTTCTTATGAATTAGAGTTCTTTAGAAGTTAATGATTTTAATAGGAAAATTCTAATTTTTCATCTCTGTCTTCACTTTTCCCATATTTGACAAGTCCACGAATGCAGTTTTCTTTCATTTCTCAAGCTGAAATTTTCTTTAAACTGTTGAGGTCAGACAACAGCTATATATCTTGCATGTAATCTACAAGAGAAGCCTAATCATATGGCAATGTTAAACCCTGAAAGATATTTATTAAACTGTGGCATTTGAGTTAATCTTGTTGTTTCTAAAGGTGTGTAGAAAATTTAAAACAAGAACAACATCATTTTCTAAAATCCCACTTTTAAGGATGGGAAATACATATTAATACAATCTAACATCAATGAAGTTTTCAAATTTCATCTGCTACTCCAAGTCCTACACCAGATTTGTGTCCAATCTTTCACCATACTCTGCTTTTTCCTACCACATTTAAGATCTTTGCTATGTCACTTTTTAAAAATGTTAAGTTCTAACTCAAATCTGACCTCCTTTTCGAGTAAATTATTCTGAACCTTTATGTGTTATTTTTTTTGCATTACCTGGACTGCAATGAACTATTCATTCTGTAACTACATTGTTAATAATTACTTACATGAAGAAAAGGAAAAAGTAAAACATGAAATCTCTAAACATATGACTATAAAAAATATGAGCTTACGTATCTTCCACATGAACTCATGCTTCTCTCTATCTGCAATAAAGAAAACTTTTTCTCAATATTTTACTCATAAGCTTCAACATCCACTAAATATCAATTCTGGCATTTAACATGTTTTATCCACATTATATATCTCTTCTTAATTTTCTGGTAATCTCAGATTATTATAACTAAAGGAGAATTTAAGCTTCAAAAGGAACATAATAAGATTAATAAAGGATATCAGAATTTGTTTTAGTTATTTAACTACCAGAAATGCTTTGTTACTCCAGTGAATTGCTCTTTTCCTTAGGAAAGCTGAAGACTAGCTTTATAGTAATAAAATTGATAGAACTTGTACAGATTGATAGAATTCTACAGAACAGAATTGAAAGCTTTCTGCCATAGTGCTGTTAAATTGTTTCTCATCAGACAACAGTATTTTTTCTTTAATCCATAGTGTGATACATTTTGGTAATCTCTCTAGTTTTCATTTATTCTTTACTGAACATCAATTTTATTTAATGTTCAGCACTCTCTTATTTGCTGCTTAGAACTACCTTACTTAGTTGCATTTTTTCTTAGCAGAATCATGTCAATAAGAAGTAGAATATTGTTGGTTTTTTTTTTTCTGTTTCCCACTGGGAGATAAAACTCAGCAATCTTTTTGCATAGCAGGGATAAAAACAATCAAATGTTGTCAAGCTAGAACAATACACATGAGAATTTAATTTGATGTCCCATGAGGGACATGTGTTCTCTGTGCGCAATCATTTAGAGTCAATAAAGACAAATTACCAAATTACATGAAAAGCCAGGCTATATAAAGATATTTTCTTTTTCTTGTTAGATGTATCTGATAAGAGGATAAGATAATTACTAATCACAATATATTTTATAATAAAAGCCATTTAATTAAACCCTGAATGGAACACACCAAGTTCTCTCAAAGGAAAGTTTTACAGGTTTTGAAAAACTAATTTGAATCATATTTTTCATGTTTAGTGCCTGCATTCATTAAAATGCAAAGCTCAGTTTTAGAATTCAGTTTTAAATAATTGAAGATAACATTCCATATCTAATAATCTTTCCTTCTCTATGAACCCTTTACTACCCATTATATGCTAAATTCAATGAAGTTATTAATTCAAAGAGAAAAAAACAGACTTTTAGTGTTTATTTAATTCTAGTTGGGAAAGATCTGAAAAATTTTCATCTCTTTTGCAAGCTTTTTCTCAAGGCTCTTTTTTAGTAAATTCCATAAAAGCCGTACTTCATGAATCACTAGGCTTTAGCCAACATATGAGATGTGCTGAAACAAAAACAAATAAAAAAGCATCACAAGTCATCAATAATAGATTAGTTTGACTGCAGTAGTGACATTAGGCCACTCTGAGGAAAGTCTTTCTTCTGAGCTATTAACCTCTGTATCATAGCACAAGACTCCACTGATAAACACTATAAAGTATTATATTTCCACACACCCACACAATGTATTTTCTTTTACCTTTACAAACACATTTAAAAAAAAGTTAAATTCTTTTCCTGTCAATTCTTTGTCCTATGTACTTTTGCCAAAAGCAACAGGAACATAATGTGCTACAAGGATCATGAAAAAGGTTTTTTTTTTTTTTTTTTTTTTTTTTTTTTTTTTACATGAATTTCATAAAATATTCTGGGAACTCATAGGAGATGTATTAAAGTTATGGCAGACTTAGAATTTCAAAGCAATATGGTGAGAAAAATAGTGGGTGGGGATTGATTAAAAATTTAAAGATAGGCTGCAGGAAAATGTGAGTTGAAGATGGATATTTAAAATATATTACTTTGAATGAATTGTAATTACTCCAAAACAGTCTTCCTGCTGGTCTTTACTCTTTACTCCATTTTTCTACTTTGCTTAGAATTTTACAAATATACTGTTTAACATTTTGAGCATAGCAATAATCACTAAGAATTGAATTAACTTCACTAAGTTCGATATATATATATATACATATATTTGGAGGCAGTGTCACAATATGTAGTCTAGGTTAGTCTTGCACTCATGAAGCTCAGCCTGACATTAGAAATCAGGTGTGGCAGTGCAGTCAGGCCCCACTGGGATTCCTCAGAAAATTCCTCAGAAAATTGGACATAGTACTACCGGAGGATCCCGCAATACCTCTCCGGGGCATATATCCAGAAGATGTTCCAACCGGTAAGAAGGACACATGCTCCACTATGTTCATAGCAGCCTTGTTTATAATAGCCAGAAGCTGGAAAGAACCCAGATGAAGATCCAGAGGAATGGATACAGAAAATGTGATACATTTACACAATGGAGTACTACTCAGCTATTAAAAAGAATGAATTTATGAAAATCCTAGGCAAATGGATGGACCTGGAGAGCATCATCCTGAGTGAGGTAACCCTATCACAAAGGAACTCTCACAATATGTACTCACTGATAAGTGGATACTAGCCCAGAAACTTAGAATACCCAAGATATAAGATACAACTTGCCAAACGCATGAAACTCAAGAAGAACGAAGACCAAAGTTTGGACACTTTGCCCCTTCTTAGAATTGGGAACAAAACACCCATGGAAGGAGTTACAGAGACACAGTTTGGAGCTGAGATGAAATGATGGACCATCTAGAGACTGCCATATCAGGGGATCCATCCCATAATCAGCCTCTAAATGCTGACACCATTGCGTACACTAGCAAGATTTTGCTGAAAGGACCCAGATATAGTTTTCTCTTGTGAGACTATGCTGGGGCCTGGCAAACACAGAAGTGGATGCTCACAGTCAGCTATTGGATGGATCACAGGGTCCCCAATGGAGGAGCTAGAGAAAGTACCCAAGGAGCTGAAGGGATCTGCAACCCTATAGGTGGAACAAAAATATGAACTACCCAGTACCCCCCAGAGCTCATGTCTCTACCTGCATATGTATCAGAAGATGGCCTAGTTGGCCATCAGTGGAAAGAGAGGCCCATTGGTCGGGCAAACTTTATCTACCTCAATACAGGGAAACGCCAGGGCCAAGAAGTGGGAGTGGGTGGTTGGAGGAGTTGGTGGGGGGACTTTTGGGATAGCATTGGAAATGTAAATATAATAAATTCCTAAAAAAAAAAAACCCAAAAAAACAAAGAAACAAAAAAAAAGGAAAGAAATCAGCTGTGATCAGAAGTCCTCAGCCTTTACTGTGCTGAAATTACGTGCATAATACTATAGCCAAATCACTTAGTTTTCAAACAACATTTCCAAGTGGGATAGCCTTATAAGTCCTTGATGCATAATCATGGCGTCTGGAGTTCAGATCTCTAACATGAACTGACAGGCATTCTGCAAACACCTGTAACTCCAGTTCCAAGACAGTTAATACCATCTTCTTTCCTATGTACACACACTTGCACCTACATGCATATGGATTCACATACATTCAATATACACACAATTCATAAATAAATTTATAGACTAAAACTTTTTATAAAACCACAATTTTTATGTTTAATCATCAAACTATGAATTATATTTCATAAGTGGTATGATGTATAGACTTTTATATTTGAACATTATTTTCATTTGCCAATTCAATATATCAGGGATTTCAATGGTCACTGATAAGATGAGGAATAAAAAGAAAAAAATATGCATGTGCATATAATTTATGGTGAAATAAATGGCTTTCATTCTTCCTTCCCTTTGTACAAAATACTCAAAATCAAATGTCTAACTTTATGAGCCGTGATTCCCAAAGACCTTATCTTGTTATTTGCAAGTTAACTAAGCATATGTAATTTTACTATAGTCCTTGGTATTGGTTCATATTATAATTTATAGTTTCAGTATCTGTCTGGAATTTTTTACTTTCTTTCATCAGCTCTAGTCTTCACTAATCTCCCTCATTCTCTAATATGAACTATTTTCACATCTGAGGATCTTCTTAACTCATGTTTCCACAGCTTAAATTATTTCAATAAATTCATATCCCTTAGAGGAACCACAAACACACATTTATCATCAATTATTTTCTCTGTTTCTCTGTTTCTGCCAGGTTGCCTTTCATTTTCATTTCATCTCACTATTGCTTTCCTATTGAAATGTTTTCTTATCAGCAAGCACTTCCTGAAATCAGCAATGTTGATGTCTGTAGATGGGATGGGTCCCTAGGTGGGGGTGATGTCTGGATGGCTTTTCCTTCTGTTTCTGTTCCATTTTTGTTCATGTCTTTCCTTTGGACAGGAACATTTCAGGACTTAAAATTTTGAGATACATGTGTGGTCTCAGTCCTCAACTGGGGGCCATGCCTATCTATCGGAGGTTGTCTCTACAGGTTTTATTCCTCCCCCCCCTTTTTGATATTTCATCTAAAGTCATGCCCATTGACTCCTGGGAGCCTCTTGCTTCCCTGGAGTTTGGGACTTTCTAGTAGCTACCACAGTTCCCCATACCTCTCTGCTACATGTTTCAATTCAATTTCCTAATCCCCTGCACTTCTCTCCTGTCCCTTCTAATACCTGTTCCTGCCCCTCCTTTTTTCCTCTCCCTCCTGAGCCTGACATGGCTGTTGCCTGAGAGGTACTACCAGCACTTGACCAATATAGATGCAGATACAGCCAACCATTGGACTGAGCCCAGGGACCCCAGTGAAAGACCTAGGAGAAGGAATGAAAGAGCTGAAAGGAATTGAAACCTCATAGGAAGAACAATATCAACTGAAAGGACCACCCAGAGACTAAACCACCAACCAAAGAATATACATGGGGGGAGCCAGGACTCCAGATATGTGTGTATCAGAGGGTGGCCTGATCTGACATCAATGTGAGGAGAGGGAGGCTTGATGTCTCAGAGTAGGGGCATGCTAGAGGGGTGAGTTGGGAGTGGGTGAATGGATGGAAGAGCACCCTCATAGAGCCAAAGGATGGGGGGCGGGAGATGGGGGATGGGATGGAGTGTTGGTGGAGCCATAACCGGGAAGGAGGATATCATTTGAAATGTAAACAAATAAAATGATTAATTAAAAAAAAAGAAATATATTCTTATGGCATCCTTTCATTCCTAAGAACATATAAAATAGTTCATTACCCTGAATTTTCTTCAGTTCAAATAAAATAATTTTTATTATATGCTCTTACAAACTCAAGTTTTCTTTCTAGGTGTTATTTGGATGGCATGCACGGATTCAGCAAGAAAATTATATAAAGGCTTTCATTTCATATAGTAGCAGTCTTTCAACTTTCCCAGTGTCATTTTGACTGATAATACTTTACCTTTAGGTGGTCATCCTGTGTAATGCACAGCAATTAGCAATGTCCTTGTTCTCTATCTGCTGGATTCTCATACCACAAGCAACCTCCATCAGAGGCTGTGACAACCACAATTATCTGCATAAAGTAGGATTCCTTGGGCTAAACCATAAAGTCTCTAAAAGAAATGTCTAATGTTCTTACCTGTACAAAGGGCATACAATGTTTTAAATTCATTTGCTTTGGGAAATTTAATTTCTTAAAATTATTTTACAAAATAATGTGTTCAATTTAAAAACCTTTATACACATAAAACATCTTATGTTTTTCTTGTTTAGCCTTCCCTGTCCTACACTGCCTATCCCTACACACCACATAGGTTGATTTCTTGTTCTCCTTCCAGAAATCCAATGACTTTCTACTCTAATAATATCACCCTTTAAAACAATAATTTAATTCAGTGTGTGTGTGTGTGTGTGTGTGTGTGTGTGTGTGTGTGTGTGTGTGTAGCATGAGTAGAGGTCATTGAACAGCTTGCAGGAGACAATTCTCTCACATCACTTTGTGGATCCTGCAGATTGCAGTCAGGTGATTATGTTTACTGGCAAGATCCTTAACTCACTTAACCATCTTGTTGCCCTTATTAGATAATTAGTAAATAAGTATTATAAAGCAGTCTGAAAAGATAACTTTTCCAAATAGGGGATTGAAAAATACATCTAGGAATTTATTTTTAAAGTATTACGTTTTCTTGATAAAATATACCTTGTCTCATACACAAAAAGAAGAGTTAATGTGGTTGTTATTTTTTAAAAGGAAGTCAAACATTTTTATTCTAGTGCCCCATCTCAAAGCCACCCCACTCATCATGTTTCTTTGGCACTACTGGAACTCCTGTGATCCAGAAGCCCAGATATGGACCCACAGAGCCAATCTACCTCCATGCCTATCAGCAACCCAACACAATGTATGAACTCTGGGATTTTATTGCACCATGTAACACAGAGAAGGGCTTGCAATCCCTTGAGACTCAGTCTGCTACCTCACCTGCCAGCCAGTCTGCTGTCCATGTACTTTAACTTGGGAGTCATATGGTCCAAGAAAAGAACCTCCAGAGCCAGTCTACCACCTCACTTCCTAGACTATTCTGGAACCCTATAGTTTCTTAACCTATAACTCAAGTTAGAGAACTTAGATCCACATTCTCATATCAAGACATAGTGGCCCAAAGACTGAAAATCAACCAGCACTCACCTCGTTAACAACATGACAAACTGTGCTAACAGGAAACAAGCACCTACTCAATATAGGAGAGACATGTTTTTCATACAAAGAAATACCACCAAAAGAGCAATTTTAAATACTATCTTGGAGGACATTCCTGTGCAAATATTAAATTTTGGCAGAGACTTACTGGTTTTGTTATTTATGTTTACCCATTTCCAATAGGATCTACCCATCTAGCTTCCTGCCTAGAGACTGAGAAATACAAGTGCTTGCTGGGTGGATGGGGCTAGCATTGTGACTTTTTGGTACCTATCTAAAGAAGGAGTGTCAGAAGGGGATAGAGTTGCCCATGTGTCACTAGTGTCCCATTTGGAGATGGAGAATCCATGTATTGCTGATATGTGTGGAATCTGTAGCTGGGATTGAGTGTTTCTGCCTAGAGAAGGGGCAAAAGGTGGGAAATAGAGGGTGTAACTAACATTAAACTTTTACAGAAAACACATATGTAAACCCAATACTTTAGAAGATTTTTAAAATGTATACACATACTTCATAAAAATTTAAATAAATTCTCTGTGTGACAGAAGGAAAAAAAAACAACTAGAAGCAACATGCTAATAAGTAAAAAGCTCCAAATGAGAAACTGGTTTCCTTTTTTGAACTGTTAGACAGTGGCATCCCATACACATCCAACACTATAGGCTATTGCTATTGCTCTTACCTACCCTTTAGAAGTTGAACAGCTATTGATATTTGATACCTGCTAGAAGGAGCCAGTTATTTTGAAAACTTATGACTCCTGGTAGGTGGAAAACACTCAGGGCAGGCCCTACACCTAAAATGATCTAAGCAACACAACTTGGACTTTATGGTTTAAAAGATATGAAGTTCATTGGGAGACAGTTGGGAGTGGATATGGTAAGTGTTGAGGCTGAATGATGTGGAGAAAGAGGAACACTCCTCCATTGTTGGTGGGATTGCAAGCTTGTACAACCACTCTGGAAATAAGTCTGGCGGTTCCTCAGAAAATTGGACATAGTACCACCGGAGGATCCCGCAATACCTCTCCGGGGCATATATCCAAAAGATGTCCCAACCTGTAAGGACACATGCTCCACTATGTTCATAGCAGCCTTATTTATAATAGCCAGAAGCTGGAAAGAACCCAGATGACCCTCAATAGAGGAATGGATACAGAAAATGTGGTACATTTACACAATGGAGTACTACTCAGCTATTAAAAAGAATGAATTCTTTTTATGAAATTCCTAGACAAATGGGTGGCCCTGGAGGGCATCATCCTGAGTGAGGTAACCCGATCACAAAAGGACTCACACAATATGTACTCACTGATAAGTGGATATTAGCCCAGAAACTTAGAATACCCAAGATATAAGATACAATTTGCTAAACGCATGAAACTCAAGAAGAATGAAGATCAAAGTGTGGACACTTTGCCCCTTCTTAGAATTGGGAACAAAACACCCATGGAAGGAGTTACAGAGACAAAGTTTGGAGCTGTGACAAAAGGATGGACCATCTAGAGACTGCCATATCCGGGGATCCATCCCATAATCAGCTTCCAAAAGATGACACCATTGCATACACTAGTGAGATTTTGCTGAAAGGACCCAGATAGAGCTGTCTCTTGTGAGACTATGCTGGGGCCTGGCAAACACAGAAGTGGATGCTCACAGTCAGCTATTGGATGGATCACAGGGCCCCCAATGGAGGAGCTAGAGAAAGTACCCAAGGAGCTGAAGGGATCTGCAAGCCTATAGGTGGAACTACAATATGAGCTACCTAGTACTCCCCAGATCTCCTGTCTCTAGCTGCATATGTATCTGAAGATGACCTAGTCGGCCATCAGTGGAAAGAGAGGCTCATTGGTCTTGCAAACTTTATATGCCTCAGTACAGGGAAATGCCAGGGCCAAGAAGTGGGAGTGGGTGGGTGGGGGAGTGGGTGGGGGAGCGTTTGCGGGACTTTTGGGATAGCATTGGAAATGTAAATGAAATAAATACCCAATAAATAAAGAAATTCTCAAAGTATTAATGTAATTATTATCAAGATATTTTAAAATAGTAATGTAGGATCAAATGTAAAGTGTACTTCTTAAGAACATCCTTACCTTTTAATTTATTCTATCACTATTCAAAAGAAACAAGTACGATGGTAACATGCATAGTGAAGTATTATATTTAATTCTGCCATATTCGTTTGCTGAATCTGATTCTCTAATAAGCAGACCTTATTTTCTGCATGACTGGATAAAGAGATTAAGTCTGGAGTACTGAAATTAACACCTGGTCTTGCCAGTGTTTAATGTTTTAAAACATTTAACCACTGAAACCAAAGACTGATATTGTACCTCAGAGTAATTATGGCTTTATAATTTTTACTTTTTTTTCAAAATAGAACCTCTTCTTATGTGTTTAAAATATTCTTATTCAAAAGGCTTAAAATAAGTATGTTATGTTCAAATCATCTTCAGTTTTCTGTCTTTACTATTTCACATAAGACCTCATGTCTTGGAATTCTGTTCTTGTATGTATAATAATGAAATCAATCATGGGTATAATGGTTGTGATTTATTTGAATCTATCCCCTCAATCTATTCTACCACATCCTATAAACCTATAAACAAATTATCAGTTCTTATGCATGCTTGTATTCAAAATAAGATTGATTATCCCTTTAAATGAGACAAGACAGTATTTTTAAAGTTGTATATAGTATTCTTAAAACAGTACAGGCACCAATTATATATATAGTTATAGTTTAATATAACTGATATTATGAGACACAACAACATTAAAATTATCTGGGTAAGTGTCTATGATTCAGGCAGAGTTGTTTTAAAAAGAAGACACGACTTAGATTTTTTTCCTTGTTTCCTTGGTCTTCAGTACCTTAATATTTTATCTTGAATCCTCTTATTTTAGAGATAAAATATATGGCCTAACTATAAAAAAATGATTATTAACATAAGAAAGTATATGTCCAGATAATCTGTTTGAAACAAACCAAAATGACTATCAAACTCATATTTTTATATGATCTGATATTACAATGGATCATCCTATGAGGAATTATATACACTGTTCTACTACAGTTATATTTTTGACCAGGAAGATGGTACTTAATCTAAATGCTGAAGTTAAGTTTTAAATTAAGCCAAAAGAAAAAGATATAAATATTCAAATTGACCAGTAAAATATCTTACACATATGTGTTGTTGGGAGTCAATGTTGTCCAAGTAACACATTAGTGTCCAGGATGTCATTATGAGTGATACCGAGATAATTACTTTTCTACAGTGTCATCATAGGCACAAATGACAATTTATTCAGTAAAATACCAGGATAATCGTTCAGTTGAATGACTCTTAGGATCTGTGATGACTGACTTGAGAAATATGTCAAAATTCAGTGTTCTGATAAAATAGCAGATTCACATCTTTTGCACCAAACTTCCTCCAGGATATATGTTTATAACAGAGAGGTGGGACACAGGCCCATAATAATGATTAATTTTATCTTCAGGCTTGTAGTAAAATTATCAAACATTCAAAGTATTCTTTAACAAACTCAAACATCTCAGGGATGATATGTATTCATTTATTAACTTCCAATGTAAATTTAGATGAGAAACTTACACATATGTATAAAGTATTTGCCAACTTAAGAGTTTAATATTAGATTCATGGTTTCAATATATGGATATATAAAATATGGAATTTCACTACTTATGTGGTTATACATATCCTATGAATGTACAGTGACAATTATAAACTTGAGGTTTTTTTTTTCTAAATTTTCAATCTATGCTCGATATAAATTTCACTCTATCTGTCTGGTATTTAATGTTCATTTTCTACCTATGTGATTCTCTCTCTCTCTCTCTCTCTCTCTCTCTCTCTCTCTCTCTCTCTCTCTCCCTCCCTCCCTCTGTCCCCCCTCTCTGTGTGTCCCTCTCTCTTTCTCCTACTTTCCTTCTTCCTTGTGTGAGTGAATGAATGAATAAGTGGGTGAGCAATTTGTGTGTGTATGTGTGTATGTGTATGAGACTGATGAAAGAAAAGAGTATTAACATGAAACAAATCAAGAGTAATAAGGTACAATGGTGAATATGATCACAATACATACCATATATGTATGAAATGATGAAAAGAACTTCTAATAATGATGCTATAAACCACTAATTCTAGAAATCAGGAAGCAGAAGTAGGGAGTATAACATTCAATACCAGCATGGGCTTCAAGTAGAACCCTTGTTTCAAGACACAAAAAATTCCAGGGGAACAATATATTCAAGAAAAAAAAAATAAAGCTGAATGAAAGTAAAACAATAATACAGACTGCAAATCACACGGACAGGTTTAAACAGTGTATTTTTTACAGAAAAATTAAAATTGAGGCTTAAGAAATTATGGGTTTATGTCAAGATATATTGGTAATTTTCTTTTTTATAATATTTTGAGATTATTTAAATTTCTCCTTTGCCTTTCCTCCCTCAATCCTCCCTGTATGCTGTCATTGATCTCTTTCAAGTTAAAAGCCTCTTTTATCCCTAATAGTGGCTGCATGCATACATGTAATTGTATAGACAAACACATCTAAATATAAACAGCTGAAACATATAATTTTACATGTATGGATATTTTCATGTGTAAATATTTGACCCTGTAAATCGAATTGGTGTGCTTTTCCATGTTAAAGACCACCTCTTCCCCTTCCAGCTGCCTACAATTCATTGTGTAGGTTTGGGGCTTCATCGGTTTTTCTCCATCCAGATTGGTATGCTTGTTGTTGTTATACTTATTCAGCTCATATTTCAGTGGTCATGTTGAGAAGAATTTATGAGTGTAGCTTTTTATATTACTAGGTGATACTCTCTCACAGAAAACTCTCTGTTCCTCTGGAGTATATACCCTTTCTTAACCCTCTTCCACCACGTTCCCTGAGCCTTTGGTACAGGAGTGTTTTGTATATGTATCCATTGAGGCTGGGCTCAACAACTCTGCATTTTTGTTTGTGGTTTTCTGTTGTAGAGACGTTTTCTTGATAAGGAATAGAGATAACATTTATCTGTGCATATAAGAAAAAGGCTTATAGATTGTTTCTAGGGACCACTAACCTAAGTTAATAGGTGTCTCTTCTTCTCCAATAATGATAATTTCACTACTTTTGAGTAGTTAGCTAGGTTTCTAGTATCAGACAAGTTATCTCTCTTGTTCAGGAAGTGTTAAAGCTAATTACAGAGCTGTTGTATATAGCCTTCTGTTATCATAAATGTCCTCTTGGAGTGGGCATTCAGGTCAGTTTCAGCTAAGCAGTCTCTAAGTCCTATTTTTAAAGTTCAAGTGTCTTCAACAGTATGGACTTACCTTCCACTTCTAGTGGGTAATAAAAGATAATAGCTATATGCTGTATGTTTTCAGAGACTCTTAGACAGCCTTGACCAGCAACTTAAAAGAGTACTCTCATGTTTAGTTTTAGGGGTTTTGTTAGGTTCTTTGGCTCTTAGAAGGAGTATCATAAGCCCAAATGAGAAAAGTTCATTAAAACTATATATGTATTTTTATACACAGAATTAAATCCATTTTAGTTTTTTAAAAGTAAATAGTTAATAGCATGATCCCTTGTAATACTTTTAGATATTCTTATTGTTATACTAGCCCCCTTTCTTTTTATGTATTTATCCCTTTCCTCCTTCCCTGTAGGCTTACATTTTTCAAAACCTACTTTAATTTGGTTCAACCCCCCTTCCAGCCCACTGACCAGAGTTAATGGAGAAAAAAATGTTAATAGGAAAAAGCGGTTGTGGACCTCTTTAAAAGTAGTTATTTGGGGTGATTCCAATCTTCATGTCTGGATATCACCAGTAGAGTTCAATTCAGCAGAAACCTTAAGGCTCCACCAAATTGGTACAAGTCAGAGGAAGTGATGAGAATAAGTTGGAATACTATGAGAAGTTCTTTTGTGCATTTCTCTCTATAAAGTGAAGACCAGCAAAGACCAGCAAAGTGTCTCAGGGCATTGCAATGCAAGAGTGTCCTTTCAGTATCTTCAGGGGTTATATTCATATTCTTTCTAAACACCATGTTTCCTGTCAAGTGTCTACTCCAGCTAAATATTATATATCCTCTTACATGTCTACTTCAGCAAAACATCTTTTTCTGTGTCTGATTCAGCAAAGCAACCTCTCACGAGACAGCTTCCAGAAAAACATATGACACAACTGAGTTTCCAAAAAAACCAGAAATTTCCAGTGCAAGCCCTCTTGTTCAATTTTTTTCTATCAGATACCTTATATTCTGGTATTCTTCTTTACCCATTTCTTCTGCTCTTATATGGTCCTTTTACTCCCCAAGGTTCCTTTTTTACATTTCTTTGGTCGTATTACTTGCATCCCACTATTTCTCTTTCTACTTCTCCTAAACTTCCATATACAGGCAATAGTACAATTTTACTTTCCTGGTTTCTGCACTGTTTCTCCAGAATATGTACTCACATCTGAAGATCTGGAGCTAGGAGCCTCTGATAAGAAAAAAAAATATCTTTCCTAATTCCATCCATTTACCTGTAAAGTTCATTATTTCATTTTTCATTATTGCTGATAGTACTGCATTGTGCTGGTTATTCTTGTTTGTCAACTTAAATAACATCTAGAATTCACTGAAACCCAAATGGTTGGGCATAGCTCTGCAATTTTTTTTTCATTAAATCATTTGAAGTGGAAAACCCAATTATAATACTTATCTCTGAGGTAGGAAAATACACTTTCTAATATGGGTCATTCCTGCTGGAAGTCTATATAAAGAACATGGAAGAAGAAAGCATTCTCTCTTTGTCCACTTGCTGTTGTTCTCACTGGGAAGACCATTCCTTTACTTGTTTGGGATTATGGAGCATTTTGAAGACCAGCTGAGTCATCCAGCTTTGTTGATTTAACAATTACTGGATTCTTGGACCTTCAGTTTGTAAAAAGTCATTGATGGAATAATTGGACAATTGCCCCTAAGCTATTTTAATAAATCTTACCATATAAATATATATGATATATTGATATATGAATATATACATATATACGAATATACATCACATATATGAATATATATCCATATATTTATTCATTGTGCAATTTTGGGTCCTCTAGAGAATCCTGACTGATATTTGCATAGTGTATATACACTACATTTTCATTATCCATCATAGGGCATTTTAGACTGTTTTCATTTTCTAGTTGTAAATAGAGCAGCAATGAACATGGCTGAGCAAGCATGTGTGGATTATGATACCAAATCCTTTCGGGATAAGCAAGGAATGGAGTAGCTCTTTCATGAGGTATATTTATTTTTAGCTTTGAAGGATTTTCCACACTGATTTTTATAGTGGCTTTACCAGTTTTCAATCCCACCAACAGTGAATGAGGGTTCTCTTTTCTCTAAGTCCCCTAAGCTCTTGTTGTTGGTCGTATTTTTGATCTTTGCCATTCTGACTGAGGTAAGATGAAACTTGAGTTGTTGTGATTTGAACTACTTACATTGTTTTAAATTGTCTTCATTCATTTTTATACCCATTAATATGTATGTATGTGAGTGTATGCCACACATATAAATGGATGTCTGCAGCGAACATAAGAGAATGTTGTATACCATGGACTTGGAGTAATAGACAGTTGTAATGTCAGTGCTTGGAATCAAACTCATGTCCTTGCAGGAACAAGGACTTAAACAACTGAACTACCTCGCTAGCCCCAGAATCATTAATTTTTCATTCAGTTTGTAACAAAAATTAAATATAATAGCGTATAAAAAGAAACTATGTATAATTGAAGTATGCATTTCAAAGAACTAGAAAGGATATTAATAATTAGATGATCTAGGAAAGGAGATTTATTCAGGACAATTTAAGGACACAAAACATGCTCTCATACTCACACAATATGTACTCACTGATAAGTGGACATTAGCCCAGAAACTTAGGATACCCAAGATATAAGATACAATTTGCTAAACGAATGAAACTCAAGAAGAACGAATATCAAAGTGTGGACACTTTGCTCCTTCTTAGAATTGGGAACAAAACACCCATGGAAGGAGTTACAGAGACAAAGTTTGGAGCTGTGACAAAAGGATGGACCATCTAGAGACTGCCATATCCGGGGATCCATCCCATAATCAGCTTCCAAACGCTGACACCATTGCATACACTAGCAAGATTTTGCTGAAAGAACCCAGATATAGCTGTCTCTTGTGAGAGTAGGCCGGGGCCTAGCAAACACAGAAGTGGATGCTCACAGTCAGCTATTGGATGGATCACAGGGCCCCCAATGGAGGAGCTAGAGAAAGTACCCAAGGAACTAAAGGGATCTGCAACCCTATAGGTGGAATAACATTATGAACTAACCAGGACCCCGGAGCTCTAGACTCTAGCTGCATATGTATCAAAAGATGGCCTAGTCGGCCATCACTCGAGAAAGAGGCCCATTGGACTTGCAAACTTTATATGCCCCAGTACAGGGGAATGCCAGGGCCAAAAAGTGGGAGTGGGTGGGTAGGGGAGTTGGGGGGGGAATGGTATGGGGGACTTTTGGGATAGCATGGAAATGTAAATGAGGAAAATACCTAATTAAAAGAAAACATGCTCGACTCGAGACTCGACCGCCGGGCTACCTTGCCAGCAGAGTCTTGCCCAACACCCGCAAGGGCCCACACGGGACTCCCCACGGGACCCTAAGACTTCTGGTGAGTGGAACACAGCGCCTGCCCCAATCCAATCGCGTGGAACCTGAGACTGCAGTACATAGGGAAGCAGGCTACCCGGGCCTGATCTGGGGCACAAGTCCCTTCCTCTCGACTCGAGACTCGACCCCCGGGCTACCTTGCCAGCAGAGTCTTGCCCAACACCCGCAAGGGCCCACACGGGACTCCCCACGGGACCCTAAGACCTCTGGTGAGTGGAACACAGCGCCTGCCCCAATCCAATCCCGCAGAACCTGAGACTGCGGTACATAGGGAAGCAGGCTACCTGGGCCTGATCTGGGGCATAAGTCCCTTCCGCTCGACTCGAGCACCAGGCTACCTTGCCAGCTGAGTCGCCTGACACCCACAAAGGCCCACACAGGATTCCACACGTGATCCTAAGACCTCTAGTGAGTGGAACACAACTTCTGCCAGGAGTCTGGTTCGAACACCAGATATCTGGGTACCTGCCTTGCAAGAAGAGAGCTTGCCTGCAGAGAATACTCTGCCCACTGAAACTAAGGAGAGTGCTACCCTCCAGGTCTGCTTATAGAGGCTAACAGAGTCACCTGAAGAACAAGCTCTTAACAGTGACAACTAAAACAGCTAGCTTCAGAGATTACCAGATGGCGAAAGGCAAACGTAAGAATCCTACTAACAGAAATCAAGACCACTCACCATCATCAGAACGCAGCACTCCCACCCCACCTAGTCCTGGGCACCCCAACACAACCGAAAATCTAGACCCAGATTTAAAAACATTTCTCATGATGATGATAGAGGACATCAAGAAGGACTTTCATAAGTCACTTAAAGAATTACAGGAGAGCACTGCTAAAGAGTTACAGGCCCTTAAAGAAAAGCAGGAAAACACAGCCAAACAGGTAGAAATCATTAATGAAAAACAGGAAAACACATCCAAACAGGTGATGGAAATGAACAAAACCATAATAGAACTAAAAGGGGAAGTAGACACAATAAAGAAAACCCAAAGCGAGGCAACGCTGGAGATAGAAACCCTAGGAAAGAGATCTGGAACCATAGATGCAAGCATCAGCAACAGAATACAAGAAATGGAAGAGAGAATCTCAGGTGCAGAAGATTCCATAGAGAACATCGACACAACAGTCAAAGAAAATACAAAATGCAAAAGGATCCTAACTCAAAACACCCAGGTAATGCAGGACACAATGAGAAGACCAAACCTACGGATAATAGGAATTGATGAGAATGAAGATTTTCAACTTAAAGGGCCAGCTAATATCTTCAACAAAATAATAGAAGAAAACTTCCCAAACATAAAAAAAGAGATGCCCATGATCATACAAGAAGCCTACAGAACTCCAAATAGACTGGACCAGAAAAGAAATTCCTCCTGACACATAATAATCAGAACAACAAATGCACTAAATAAAGATAGAATATTAAAAACAGTAAGGGAGAAAGGTCAAGTAACATATAAAGGAAGGCCTATCAGAATTACACCAGACTTTTCACCAGAGACTATGAAAGCCAGAAGAGCCTGGACAGATGTTATACAGACACTAAGAGAACACAAATGCCAGCCCAGGCTACTATACCCGGCCAAACTCTCAATTACCATAGATGGAGAAACCAAAGTATTCCACGACAAAAACAAATTCACACAATATCTTTCCACGAATCCAGCCCTTCAAAGGATAATAACAGAAAAGAAGCAATACAAGGACGGAAATCACGCCCTAGAACAACCAAGAAAGTAATCATTCAACAAACCAAAAAGAAGACAGCCACAAGAACAGAATGCCAACTCTAACAACAAAAATAAAAGGGAGCAACAATTACTTTTCCTTAATATCTCTTAATATCAATGGACTCAATTCCCCAATAAAAAGACATAGACTAACAGACTGGCTACACAAACAGGACCCAACATTCTGCTGCTTACAGGAAACCCATCTCAGGGAAAAAGACAGACACTACCTCAGAATGAAAGGCTGGAAAACAATCTTCCAAGCAAATGGACTGAAGAAACAAGCTGGAGTAGCCATTTTAATATCGGATAAAATCGACTTCCAACCCAAAGTTATCAAAAAAGACAAGGAGGCACACTTCATACTCATCAAAGGTAAAATCCTCCAAGAGGAACTCTCAATTCTGAATATCTACGCACCAAATGCAAGGGCAGCCACATTCATTAGAGACACTTTAGTAAAGCTCAAAGCATACATTGCACCTCACACAATAATAGTGGGAGACTTCAACACACCACTTTCTTCAAAGGACAGATCGTGGAAACAGAAACTAAACAGGGACACAGTGAAACTAACAGAAGTTATGAAACAAATGGCCTTGACAGATATCTACAGAACATTTTATCCTAAAACAAAAGGATATACCTTCTTCTCAGCACCTCACGGGACCTTCTCCAAAATTGACCATATAATTGGTCACAAAACAGGCCTCAATAGATACAAAAATATTGAAATTGTCCCATGTATCCTATCAGACCACCATGGCCTAAGACTGATCTTCAATAACAACATAAATAATCGAAAGCCAACATTCATGTGGAAACTGAATAACACTCTTCTCAATGATACCTTGGTCAAGGAAGGAATAAAGAAAGAAATTAAAGACTTTTTAGAGTTTAATGAAAATGAAGCCACAACGTACCCAAACCTATGGGACACAATGAAAGCATTTCTAAGAGGGAAACTCATAGCTCTGAGTGCCTCCAAGAAGAAACGGGAGACAGCACATACTAGCAGCTTGACAACACATCTAAAAGCTCTAGAAAAAAAGGAAGCAAATTCACCCAAGAGGAGTAGACGGCAGGAAATAATCAAACTCAGGGGTGAAATCAACCAAGTGGAAACAAGAAGAACTATTCAAAGAATTAACCAAACGAGGAGTTGGTTCTTTGAGAAAGTCAACAAGATAGATAAACCCTTAGCTAGACTCACTAAAGGGCACAGGGACAAAATCCTAATTAACAAAATCAGAAATGAAAAGGGAGACATAACAACAGATCCTGAAGAAATCCAAAACACCATCAGATCCTTCTACAAAAGGCTATACTCAACAAAACTGGAAAACCTGGACGAAATGGACAAATTTCTGGACAGATACCAGGTACCAAAGTTGAATCAGGATCAAGTTGACCATCTAAACAGTCCCATATCACCTAAAGAAATAGAAGCAGTTATTAATAGCCTCCCAACCAAAAAAAGCCCAGGACCAGATGGGTTTAGTGCAGAGTTCTATCAGACCTTCAAAGAAGATCTAATTCCAGTTCTGCACAAACTATTTCACAAAATAGAAGTAGAAGGTACTCTACCCAACTCATTTTATGAAGCCACTATTACTCTGATACCTAAACCACAGAAAGATCCAACAAAGATAGAGAACTTCAGACCAATTTCTCTTATGAATATTGATGCAAAAATCCTCAATAAAATTCTCGCTAACCGAATCCAAGAACACATTAAAGCAATCATCCATCCTGACCAAGTAGGTTTTATTCCAGGGATGCAGGGATGGTTTAATATACGAAAATCCATCAATGTAATCCATTATATAAACAAACTCAAAGACAAAAACCACATGATCATCTCGTTAGATGCAGAAAAAGCATTTGACAAGATCCAACACCCATTCATGATAAAAGTTTTGGAAAGATCAGGAATTCAAGGCCCATACCTAAACATGATACAAGCAATCTACAGCAAACCAGTAGCCAACATCAAAGTAAATGGAGAGAAGCTGGAAGCAATCCCACTAAAATCAGGGACTAGACAAGGCTGCCCACTTTCTCCCTACCTTTTCAACATAGTACTTGAAGTATTAGCCAGAGCAATTCGACAACAAAAGGAGATCAAGGGGATACAAATTGGAAAAGAGGAAGTCAAAATATCACTTTTTGCAGATGATATGATAGTATATATAAGTGACCCTAAAAATTCTACCAGAGAACTCCTAAACCTGATAAACAGCTTCGGTGAAGTAGCTGGATATAAAATAAACTCAAACAAGTCAATGGCCTTTCTCTATACAAAGAATAAACAGGCTGAGAAAGAAATTAGGGAAACAACACCCTTCTCAATAGTCACAAATAATATAAAATATCTTGGCGTGACTCTAACTAAGGAAGTGAAAGATCTGTATGATAAAAACTTCAAATCTCTGAAGAAAGAAATTAAGGAAGATCTCAGAAGATGGAAAGATCTCCCATGCTCATGGATTGGCAGGATCAACATTGTAAAAATGGCTATCTTGCCAAAAGCAATCTACAGATTCAATGCAATCCCCATCAAAATTCCAACTCAATTCTTCAACGAATTGGAAGGAGCAATTTGCAAATTTGTCTGGAATAACAAAAAACCTAGGATAGCAAAAAGTCTTCTCAAGGATAAAAGAACTTCTGGCGGAATCACCATGCCAGACCTAAAGCTTTACTACAGAGCAATTGTGATAAAAACTGCATGGTACTGGTATAGAGACAGACAAGTAGACCAATGGAATAGAATTGAAGACCCAGAAATGAACCCACACACCTATGGTCACTCGAATTTTGACAAGGGAGCAAAAACCATCCAGTGGAAAAAAGACAGCATTTTCAACAATTGTTGCTGGCACAACTGGTTGTTATCGTGTAGAACAATGCGAATCGATCCATACTTATCTCCTTGTACTAAGGTCAAATCTAAGTGGATCAAGGAACTTCACATAAAACCAGAGACACTGAATCTTATAGAGGAGAAAGTGGGGAAAAGCCTTGAAGATATGGGCACAGGGGAAAAATTCCTGAACAGAACAGCAATGGCTTGTGCTTTTAGATCGAGAATTGACAAATGGGACCTAATGAAACTCCAAAGTTTCTGCAAGGCAAAAGACACCGTCAATAAGACAAAAAGACCACCAACAGATTGGGAAAGGATCTTTACCTATCCTAAATCAGATAGGGGACTAATATCCAACATATATAAAGAACTCAAGAAGGTGGACTTCAGAAAATCAAATAACCCCATTAAAAAATGGGGCTCAGAACTGAACAAAGAATTCTCACCTGAGGAATACCGAATGGCAGAGAAGCACTTGAAAAAATGTTCAACATCCTTAATCATCAGGGAAATGCAAATCAAAACAACCCTGAGATTCCACCTCACACCAGTCAGAATGGCTAAGATCAAAAATTCAGGTGACAGCAGATGCTGGCGTGGATGTGGAGAAAGAGGAACACTCCTCCATTGTTGGTGGGAGTGCAGGCTTGTACAACCACTCTGGAAATCAGTATGGCGGTTCCTCAGAAAACTGGACATAGTACTACCAGAGGATCCAGCAATACCTCTCCTGGGCATATATCCAGAAGATGCCCCAACTGGTAAGAAGGACACATGCTCCACTATGTTCATAGCAGCCTTATTTATAATAGCCAGAAACTGGAAAGAACCTAGATGCCCCTCAACAGAGGAATGGATACAGAAAATGTGGTACATCTACACAATGGAGTACTACTCAGCTATTAAAAAGAATGAATTTATGAAATTCCTAGCCAAATGGATGGACCTGGAGGGCATCATCCTGAGTGAGGTAACACATTCACAAAGAAACTCACACAATATGAATTCACTGATAAGTGGATATTTGCCCCAAACCTAAGATACCCAAGATATAAGATATAATTTGCTAAACACATGAAACTCAAGAAGAATGAAGACTGAAGTGTGGACACTATGCCCCTCCTTAGATTTGGGAACAAAACACCCATAGAAGGAGTTACAGAGACAAAGTTTGGAGCTGAGATAAAAGGATGGACCATGTAGAGACTGCCATATCCAGGGATCCACCCCATAATCAGCATCCAAACGCTGACACCATTGCATACACTACCAAGATTTTATTGAAAGGACCCAGATGTAGCTGTCTCTTGTGAGACTATGCCGGGGCCTAGCAAACACAGAAGTGGATGCTCACAGTCAGCTAATGGATGGATCATAGGGCTCCCAATGGAGGAGCTAGAGAAAGTAGCCAAGGAGCTAAAGGGATCTGCAACCCTATAGGTGGAACAACATTATGAACTAACCAGTACCCCGGAGCTCTTGACTCTAGCTGCATATATATCAAAAGATGGCCTAGTCGGCCATCACTGGAAAGAGAGGCCCATTGGACTTGCAAACTTTATATTCCCCAGTACAGGGGAACACCAGGGCCAAAAAGGGGGAGTGGGTGGGCAGGGGAGTGGGGCTGGGTGGATATGGGGGACTTTTGGTATAGCATTGGAAATGTAAATGAGCTAAATACCTAATAAAAAATGGAAAAAAAAACAAAAAAAAAAGAAAAAAAATAAAAAAAATAAAAAAAAGAAAACATGCTCTCATAAAGGTGGAATAAGTACAATGTGAAGAAGCAAGAAATAAAATGTCATACTTTGGTGATAATTAGTAAAGCCAAATTAGCACATTTGTAGAAGTATTATAGTATTAAGGGTGGTTGAAGATTAATCAGTCAGCATATTGAGAATAAGAATCCACTTGGCAACATAAGCTAGGGAGATAGATCAGCTGATAAAAGCACTTGTTGTACAATCATTAGGTCCTGAGTCCAAATCCCCGAGATGCACATTTACTCTATTTCTGTGAAGAATTTCATAGAGATTTTATTAGATTGTATTGAATTCATAAATTGCTTATGTTACCATTCATTCACAAGCATTTGAAGCATTTTTTTTTCACTTTTCAGAGTCTTTCTCAGTTATTTCTTAAGAGGTTTATATTTTTATTATAGAGGCCATGAACCTCCTTTGTTAGGTTTGGTTTGTATATTTTTGTTTTTTGTTTTATATAGTAAAGTATATAATTGTATCATTTACCCTTTCCCTTTCCTTACCCTGAACCCTCCTACATATTTACCCTTGTTCTTTTTTTAAGTTCATAGCCTCTGTTTTTATTAACTAGTGCAACATGCCAAAACTTTTCAGTCTCCATAATTTTAATATGTATGTTTTCAGGGCTAGTCAGGGCAACTCAATAACCAAGTTGTGTAATTTTCCCCACCCTCTTCATTCCTTGCTGCTTGTAATACTTTGTGTATGGTTGAGGTCTAGTAATCCTTTCCCTAACCACGCTGGCTGCTTGTCTACTATTATCTTTGTTCAGCTCATGTTTAGCCAGTTGTATTGAGGAGATGTGATGGACATAGCTTCTGAATATACTAGGAGATACAATTTTACAATGAACTCCCTGAATCCCTGTCTCTTTAATTATTTCCCCATCTGAAATATTCTCTGATCCTTAGATGTGGGAGTTGAATTGTAAACATATCCATTGAGACTGGGCTCCATAACTAAGTATTTTGATTGGTTGTGGTTTTATGTAATGGTGTCTGTTTTTCAAATTAGGAAATTTTCTTGATGAGAAGTGGGTACTACACTTATTTGTGGGTATGATAACAATTAGGACGTTGTTAGAGATCAGACTGACTTATTAAGGTGGTTGTTGTAGGTTCTTTTTAGCTATAACTTCAAAGCTCTGGATAATTGGATATGTTTCTTGTCGTAGACATGATTTTATTCTTCTTGAGTGGACCTTAAATCAAATTAAAAAGCTGTTGATTACTTCCAATGTATGTGCACTACTACAACACCCCCAGAGTTATCCTGCCATACTGGTTGTTTTTGTGGTTCACAGGCAACAAACTTGGATTGGATTGTTGGCTTCTTCCCTTCTTTGGCCTCTTTAGGTGCCAAGAATGCTAGTCGTCGAGGAGGAGACATTCAAACCATGTTTAACTTAGGAGCTTCTGGGTTCTTTATGTGAAGAGTGTCATGTCTTCAGCAATAGGCACTTACTTCTTTTTCACGCCTAGAGGCAACCAAGGGCAATCATAACAACCTTTAATGTTTTGGAAGTCTCTTGGACAATGCTTATCAACACTACAAAAGACATGCCTGCTATTGAGGTTACAGGGGTTTCGGCCCTTGGAAAAATATATCCAGTCAAGGTGAGAAATTATCATTTAAATATTTAAACTATATGCGTATTTGCATACATAGACTTAAGAGTACTATGTGTTATTTTACATACTTAGTTGGATAATTAATTATTACATTTGAGACATTCATACTGTTATTTTACCCTACTTGCTCTTTTTAAAAATCATCTCCCACTTCACAAATTAGAGACATGCTTCCCCATTTCTCCCATCATATTATATATATACTGATATGTCTCTATTATAGCCCACCATATCCCTACCCCAGCAATGTCCCCATTTTAAATTCTTGGTTTCTGTAGTTACTCAAGGATATATACTCCCATATGCAGATTTGGAGATAAGAGATTCCTTTGTGTGAGAACATGTGACATCTGCCTTGCTGGGTCTTGATTGCCTCACACATTTTAATCTTTCTCTCTCTCCCAAGGGTCCAGATTAGTTGACTCTGTTGGTCTTACTGTGGAGTTCTTATACCATTCATGCCTGCAACCCTTTCTCCTTTTCTTCCATAGGAGTCCCCAAACTCCATCCATTGTTTGGCTATGGGTGTCTGAATCAGTCTAAGTCAGCTGCTGTGTTAAGCCTCTAGGGGCACAGTCATGCTAGACTCCTGTCTGCAAGCATAACAGTATCATTAATAGTGTCAGAGATTGGTGCTTGCCCATGGGATGTGTCTCAAGTTAGGCAAGTTGTTGCTTGGGCATTCCCTCAGTCTCTGATCCCCGTCACTACATTTTTATAGACAGGATGAAATTTGGGTCAACAGTTTTGTGGATAGGTTGATGTCCCTATTGCTTCCAAGGGATTCTTATCTGGCTACAGGAAGTTTGTTGCAAATAGCTCTGGGGCTATTTGTAATTTGATGCTAATTCCCTTCTCCTGGGAGGGGTTGTGGAAGAAAGAATGAGTCAGCACGCAGGTCATTTCTTGTAAACCGTCTTCCCACCTTAATTTGTAAAATTAAGGCTAGAACTGATGATTGAGCAGAGAAAGAGCAGAAGGTGGGGCTGAAGTTTTTGAGAGTGAGAGAGAGGCCACAAAAGAGGAGATGTAAAGAAAGAGGAGCAGGAGCAGAAGCACGTGGCCTGGACAAACAAAAAGTTATAAGGGGTTTCATAGATGTGGAAAATGGTAATGTAGTGGTAGATCTGCCCAATCTAGGTGCACAGCTTGTATTCATATTGAGTTGTGTTTTCATTGCTAGGGCTTATTTGGGTTGGAGATTTACCACAACAAATTGGCGCCCACTTATTGATTTGAATTCAACTAACCTGAGATAAAAATTCACTGCCTCCGAAACCCTGAATGGGGCTTGGGCAGTGATATAGGCTGCAGCACTGTGGAATCGAAGCTGACTGGTTTTGAGGGGACTACAGAGAACTGCAGAGAGGCATCTATGCCCAAGAGAGCCTTTCTGTGTTGCTTCCCCTTATCCTTTGCTCCACTCCCTGCCTCCCCCATCCCCAAACAGGGACACAGACAACTTGGGCTAGATCTGGCACTTTTGTGAGTGCAGGAGTGCATGGCTTGGGAACTTTGACAAATGATTTGGGAGATCTTGCTTGGTAGAAAGGTTGGATGAAATGTGGGAGGGAGTTGTGGATCTTGGTATGTAGTACAGTCTTGGTGAATGACTTGGTGGATATTTTCAGAGGATATTGAAAATGAGAGACTGTCAATCATGTCCTTTCAGTGGGCTTGCCATTGATAGACAAAAAGGCTAATGATTTTTTCTAAGGTAATTTTGTATCTTGCCAGTTTTTTGAAAGTGTTGATCATTTCTAGTTTTCTGGTTGACATTTTGGAATCTCTTATACATAATATTATATCGTCTGTAAACAGGTATCATTTGGGTTCTTTTCCTACTTACACTCCTTTATATTTGTGCCTTTTATTGTTATTCTAGATTGGAGTCAAGGCATAATATTGTAAGAGAGTGAAGATTTTGCGATATTCTGTGTCATACATTTTTCATTAATTTATTTATTCACTTTACATCCTATTTGCATCCTGCCTCCTCCCAGCCTTCCCTCACACAGCCCTTCATCTCATCTTCCTCCTCTTCTCCTCTGAGAATTTGGAGGGCCTCTGGGTACCAACGTACTCTGGCAAATAAAGTCACTACTAAGAACTACATACATCCACTCCCTCTGAGGCCAGACAATGACAGGCTGCCTGTCTGCCTTGTGACTGAGGTGCCTGGATTGCGGCTGGTACACTGCTCAGGGAGGCAAAGCGCAGTCCATACTGGGGATTCTCAGTCAGTTTTTTCCCAGGTGGGAAACAACGGAGTCTGGGAGAATTGCTGTGGTTCCTAGTCGCCTCTGTACTCAGGTACTGCTGGTGTACTTCTGGGAGTTGGAAGCAAGGGTCCTCTCAGTGCATTCACGCAGCAGGCAAGAAATGGGGTCAGAGTCTAGGACAGAGGCAGAATTGGTTTTATTTTGAGTGAGTGCCAAAAGTACAGAGGGGCTGGAAAAGAGAAGGTTTTCTCCCTGAGATTTAGGCACACCTCTTTTAAAAGAAGGCCTCCACAACATGGAGATACTTGATGAAGAGACTGTCAGTACTTGTTCAATCTGTTTTATTTGATGGTGGATAAAAATGCATATACCTTAGTCAGGGTGAATCAGGGATTAAATACTTTTTGTGGTAAGGAATACTCAGAAAGGGGAGCTCATTGGCCGAACATGTGTAGCCTCTCTAGATACCTCATTAGCATGGAGAAGGCTAGATTTTATGCCACTTGACTGATTGCCATGGTCCTCTCTGTGTGGTGTCATGGTCACCTGTTCCAGAACAGTTAGAGTTTGGTGAGAAGCTGGACCTACTCCTACCTTTCTCAATTCTGAGTTTCACTGGGTGCAAGCTCACTCCACCTTACCAGTTCTTCTATCTGGTCACATGGACCACTTGCTGTACAAGACAACTTGGCTCAGTTAGAACATGATCCACAGGCAAGCAACAGAATTAGGGACATCCGCCTACCAGAGTTTTTTTGTGACCTGCATGAAGACCAAACTACACATCTGCTACATATGTGTGTGTGGGAGGCTCTAGGTCCAGCCCATGCTTGCTCTTTGATTGGTGGTTCAGTCTCTGAGAGCCACCAAGGGTCCAGGTTAGTTGTTTCTGTCAATCTCCCTGTGGAGTTCCTATCCACTTGAGGTTCCTCAATCTTTCCCACAACTCTTCCATAAAACTCCCTGAGCACTGTCCAATGTTTGACTGTGGATCTCTGCATCTGTTTCAGTCAGATGCTGTATGAAGCCTCTCAGAAAACAGTTTTGGTACGCTCCTTTCTACAGCCATTAGAGAGGATCATTAATAGTGTCAGTGATTGGTTCTTGCCCTGGGATGGGTCACAAGTTGGGCTAATCATTTATTGACCATTCCCTCAGTCTCTGCTCCACTTTTGTCCCTGCACTTCTTGTAGGCAGAACAAATTTTGGGTCAAAAGTTTTGTGGGTTGGTTGCTGTCCTTGTGCCTTTACTGGGGTTCCTACCTGGCTACAGATGATGGGCACTTCAGTTTCCATATCCCCAAATGCTAGGAGTCTCAGCTAGCATCATCCCCATAGACTCCATAGAATTTCTACAATCCCAGGTGTAGAGAGGACACTCACTCCACCCACAACCAATTTTCGATCACTCAGAGGTCCCTCTCTCCTGTCTCTCACCACACATGACCCTGAATTTCCCTCCTCCCAATGTTATACTCCCTATCCATCTTCCTTCCAGTTACCTTCCTCTGTCTTCCCCCATGACTATTTTATTTCTGCATATCAGTAGATTTCAAGCATCCCTGCTTGGGCTTTCCTTGTTATTTAACTTCATTGGGTCTGTTTGTTTCACTTTTACTTGAATGGAATTGGTGAAGATTTTCTCCATTTAGGATGATGTTGGCTTTGGGTTTGTCACATGCCGATTTTGAAATGTCCAATATGTTTATTCAAGTTTCTATGGTCTCTCCGACTTTTATCATAAGGGTATGTTAGATTTTGTCAAAGGTCTTATCTACATTTTTGAGATAATAATTTATCTTTAATTCATTTATATTACTAATTAAAACTATTGACGTACATATATTGAATAGCATCGTGGATCTAAGGCCAATTAGATTGTGGCAGGTAATTATTTTATATGTGTCTGCTTTCAGTTTGCAAGAATTTTATTGAGATTCACTGCATTGAAGTTTATCTGTAATACTGGAGAATAGCTTTTACCTTGTTTTTGTACCAGAGTAATTGTGGGTTCATAGAAGGATGTTGCATGTAAGCCTGCTTCAGTTACAGAGACAAAGTTTGGAGCTGAGATGAAAGGATGGACCATGTAGAGACTGCCATATCCAGGGATCCACCCCATAATCAGCATCCAAACGCTGACACCATTGCATACCCTAGCAAGATTTTATTGAAAGGACCCAGATGTAGCTATCTCTTGTGAGACTATGCCGGAGCCTAGCAAACACAGAAGTGGATGCTCACAGTCAGCTAATGGATGGATCACAGGGCTCCCAATAGAGGAGCTAGAGAAAGAACCCAAGGAGCTAAAGGGATCTGCAACCCTATAGGTGGAACAACATTATGAACTAACCAGTACCCCGGAGCTCTTGACTCTAGCTGCATATGTATCAAAAGATGGCCTAATCGGCCATCACTGGAAAGAGAGGCCCATTGGACATGCAAACTTTGTATGCCCCAGTACAGGGGAACGCCAGGGCCAAAAAGGGGGAGTGGGTGGGTAGGGGAGTAGGGGTGGGTGGGTATGGGGGACTTTTGGTATAGCATTGGAAATGTAAATGAGCTAAATACCTAATTAAAAATGGAAAAAAAAAGAATTTGATAAACAGTTTTTAGAGTTACTTTTTGAATGTGTGGTAGAATCTTTTTTTTTGTGAATTCTTCTAAACTGTTCTAAACTGGAGTACTTTTAGTTAAAAAAAAATATATATATACATATATATATATATATATATATATACACACACACACTGTTTTCATCTCTGTACTTTTATTAATAGTTTTGTATTGTTTTGTTTTTGTTTGCTTCACTTTAGTGGTTCAGATGAATCTAGACATATGTCTATTTCCTTTAAATTTTTTTATGTAATGAAGTACAAGTATTGCAAACTATTCCCTTGTAACGTTCTAAATTTCTTTGCTATGTTTTGTAGTATTTCCCAGATCTTATCTGATTCTGTCAATTTTTGTCTCCTCTTTATTTTAGTTAGTTGGGCCAAGAGAATGTCAATTTGGTGTATCTTTCCAACAGACCAGCTTTAAATTTATTTTTTAAATTATTTTGTTGTTGATATTGTCTTGATTTCTGCTCTGACTTTTATTATTTATTTCCATCTGCAAGATTTGAGGGTTTTTTTTCCTTGTTCATATAGAACAATGGACAAATAGAATATCCAAGCATCATTTTACATAATTACAGACATCTTATATTTAATAGAGTTGCTAAAATGTACATTAAAAGAAAGATAGCAGCTTTAACAAATGGTTCTGGAAAGAACTGTATGTTCACCTATTAGACCTGTATCTATTACCCTGGACAAAGTTCACTTCCAAAAATATCAATATTTTCATGAAACCTGAAGTGCTACCGTTTCTAAACCAAATATGGGCAGTATCCAAAAAAAAAAAAAAAAAAAAAAGTAGGTAAAAGAAACGACTTACTGGATGGTCTCAATTCACTCAAGAATGACTGCCAACAATTGACAGTTTAGATCTCATTAAAATGTTTCTATAGAGTGGAGGAAACAATCACTTGAGTAAAGAAGAATCCCACGGAGTGGAAGAGAATCATTGCCAACTATATATCCAGTATATTATTAATATCTAGAGTGTACAAATAAATAAAAATTACAACTTGGGAGGCAGAGGCAGGCGGATTTCTGAGTTCGAGGCCAGCCTGGTCTACAAAGTGAGTTCCAGGACATCCAGGGCTCTACAGAGAAACCCTGTCCCCCCCAAAATAAAATTACAAGGAGAGGGATAGTAGGTCAAAGTTACTGTGAATTAGATAAGGGAATGCAAGTGGAAGACACTAACAGGGTAGTTATTACCCTTCCATACAGGGTGATAATGATCTCCACAAGTGTTGTAGACTATATATAAAGCCCTAATGTCATGTATGGACAACATTCCTTTGAATTATTGGTTAAGGGTATATATTGTAGAGAATCTCAAAACAATATAGTTTGCTGCTATTGCCTTCAGTTACATTATATCACTGAAATATAAGATCATGTTGTTGAAAGTACTTAAAATACAGGATTTAGAAGAATGAAGTTGGAAATGCCTCAAAACTCTTCTCCTTGATTACTAGTTCTCATAGAATTAGTAGAGGCAGCCTACTGAGAAAATGCAGTCAATAATCATACCCATATATAAAGCTTGATGAGCTAGAACAATGACTGATGAGCAACAGATCCCCAATGGTGCAATGATGGTATTATCTTCAGCAATCAAGAGCTATTCAATTTGACTTAAAGCTCAGTCAATAGGAGGGTTTTAATGTCTGGTAGTATAAATTGAGCCAACTATCAATGGATGAAAAACACATATGCCTAAAGAGGAACCTAATACTGTCCTAAACTAATGCAATTTTAACTGTATTCTATATATTTCTTCTACTCACTAATGCATGTAGCTCCCATCCCTTATTCAAGAAGCTTATTTTGCAGTATACAGAGGCTATTACAGAGATTGCCAAATGCTTATAATGCAGAAAGTAAGTGACCATGGTATGACAAATACTAACTTGCATATCTACAATTTAACCCCCATACCTGAGGCTTAGGGAAATCCACAAAACTAGAGCAAGAAAAACTACAAGATTCAGGGAAACAGAATGTCTGCTGCTAGATGAATAAATGCCTTTTTGATGTGGCAGAGAATTTCATATGCATTTAATCTAAATAATGATTGTCTAAACAAGATATGCATAATAACAACATCTGTCAACATACAAGTCGAGATAAGGGAAATTTCACAAGGTTTTGCCTCTAGATGAAGAACTACAGGCAATCACTGGCTGCTGATACAGGCAAACTAATCTTCTTGAAGGAAATGCTCCTTAATAGATTATTCAATCTCCAGGGGTCAGCCCTAAACTACAAACATGTATACAGAGCAATAGTAAATAGACACAGTAGGTTGGCCTGTGTGTGTGTGTGTGTGTGTGTGTGTGTATGTGTGTGTGTGCGCACACACATAAAAATAATAATTATAGAAGTGGTCATAAATTTGAGGGGCCATGGGGAACATATGAAATTCTGAAAAAAAACCCATAAATTAATGTACAAAGAATGTTTGACTATAGAACAGTAAGTCCTAAACTGACATCTACATCAATCATCCTGGCAAAGCTGAGAAATCATCTCTGAAGATGTGACAGAAAAATTGTAAGAGCTAGAGTTTAAAGAGAGGTGCTGAAAATCAGTATCTTCTGGATATGACAGTGTCATTCATTGCACTTGTGAATGCATAGTAGCGGCATGGTCTGTAAAACATCAACTCAGTCAGCATTCTAGGGAAAGGCACATAAATCTCCTCACCTAAGTGAGGATTCAATAGTACCTGATATCTTCTGGTAAAGGAAGAAATAATTTTCTTCATGAGTATGGCTCTGTTAAGTTGCTTATAGGCAAATATTTTACTATATGTAAAGCACTAACTGAATTCAGAAGTGTTCTTGTTGTGGGGTTATAGTCTGACTATGGAGGAGGTGGAGGTAGGCAGAGAAATTAGTGTAATGAAGATACACATATGTATCTCAATAAATAAATACTTTAATATGTGTTAGAAATTTGGGAAAGTGAATAATCAAATTCAACCAAATAAAAAGTCAAGTAAAAGTTGTTTGCATATTTTTCTAATTATGATTTTTAGATACTGGAAAACACAGTTAAATATCTAAAATAGGAAATTTATATATCTTTAATTATACTGAATTCATGGGAGCAACTAACATTGACACCCTATTAGTTTTGATCATTTCCAAATTAACGTTTTGGACCTTTTGCTTTTTTTCTCTTGTTTAATAATACCATTCTGAGAAAGAAAAAAAGCCCAAGTCCTCTCTGAGAGATTGTTTCCTCTTTTATATATATACTTTTTTCTTTTTTTAATATTTTTATTATTACATATTTTCCTCAATTACATTTAGAATGCTATCCCAAAAGTCCCCCATACCCTCCCCCCCCCATTTCCCTACCAACCCATTCCCATTTTTTGGCCCTGGCATTCCCCTGTACTGGGACATATAAAGTTTGAGTGTCCAATGGGCCTCTCTTTCCAGTGATGGCCGACTAGGCCATCTTTTGATACATATGCAGCTAGAGTCAAGAGCTCCGGGGTACTGGTTAGTTCATACTGTTGTTGCACCTACAGGGTTGCAGATCTCTTTAGCTCCTTGGATACTTTCTCTAGCTCCTTCATTGGGGGCCCTGTGCTCCATCCAATAGCTGACTGTGAGCATCTACTTATGTGTTTTTTCATGAGATAAAGAACTGCTTATGGAAATACAGTATTTCATATTTCAGTAACCAATCAATCCCAATTAATGCTAATACAGTCAACATCTTAATAATGTATTTAGTAACTTATTGATCCTAAGAATATAATATTTCTTACCACTGTTATGGCTACATTTTGCTCTTGGTTGTATATGTTGTTTTCAGTTGCTTAATTTCTTTAAGAACTGTGTTTCAACAGGTCAGAATAAGAATATTCCAAAAGATGCTCCCTGGAATTGTCTTGGACTATATTTTAGGAATTTCCTAATTTCTTTTTTTTCCTAGTTTCTTATCATTGTATTGCATCATAAGAACCTCTCTTTTAAAATGGCAGAAACTATAGTTCAAGGCACACATATGGTTGTATGCCTGAACTGTTATCAAATTCCACTAATGTGCACTTCTGTGCAAGCTGAATAATTTGTAGTTGTCTGTATAAATTTTCTACAGAGATGTTTCCACTGTTACAAAAGTAATAAATTTGAAATTATTTGAATGTGCTAACCCATTTATATACAGAAACCCACTGGAAATATAAATATCAGCAAAGTACACCCACTCAACACATTTTATTTGGATTCTGTCAATTTTATGGGAGAGAAGGGACTACATCAAGCTCTGATGTACCACATGATTTGAACACATATTTCTTTCAGCACAATTGTTATATTATTGAATAATTTGAGTATAACAAAAATTATATATTGTATTTTTCAATTTTATCCTTGAGAACTAGTGATAAACTGAACTCAGAAAATATTATCACAACACATGACATTGAAACTTGCCTCTAATGTCTATTACCACAATACTGTAAAATAAAATTAATTCTAATGATCACTTCCACAAGTAAATTGGAGTTTTAACAAGGTAAAGTGAGTCATCTGCCTTAGTGTAGTGTGTTTGTACTTATGTTAACAATCTAAAAAGTGGTCATGACATGTCTCTACTTACCCTCATCAGACCTGTGGATCTGGAATCTGACAGGTTAGATTCCTTTCCCTGATCTGAGAAGCATGACAACCCTACCTGACACCCGCTCTCCTGTCACCTCTCAGCAGACCTTCATTGTCACATCACCTTCATCAGACCTTCTGACCTAGAACCATACACATGAGAACCCCCACACATCTCACCTCCTGGTGACCATCAGCTTGTTTTATTTCCTTATGATTTCATTGTTTTAATCTTTCAAAAACATTTAGCCACACAAATTTGAACATTTTCAAAATAATTTAATATCAGAAACTGCACAAAATGTTCTTTTAGTTTTCTACTAATACATACATACATATGTATAATATTCATCACAAAAGTCCAACCCCATGTGTCACAATGGCAATCCTTAGTTTCTCCACATGCCTGCCTGTTTAAAAGGTTTAAATGTTTTCTGATGAAGTTTAAAACAAAGTCTTACTTATAAAATTACCTACTTTATGAGGGTAAAACTTAATCAGTTTGCTCAAATATTACTTATGAATTTACACTTTCTACCTTTGCAGTTTAACCTACTTTACATTATTTCAATATATGGAATGACCTGAAAATTAAAATTCAATACTTTCCATATGAACAGCAATTTGTTTTAGGACAATTTGAGAAAGAATATCCATCCTTACCAATTCTGTGGTGTTTCTTAGATAATCAATCAAGTAACAGTTGTACCCGTTTGTTTCAATATTACATATTTGTTTACTTGCCCATTTTTTGTGTGAAAAAATATCTTACTTTGACAGTTTATAACATGTCATCTTATATTATATAAAACATTCTTCCAGATGGTTTTTATAACAGTGTCTTTGGTAGCTAAAAGAGCAAATAATGAATGTTATAACTTACAAAATAGGATTTATGGTTACCAGGAATTAAAGATAACAGGACCTAAGAAAATATAAATATGGAGGTATAAACTTTATTTATACACACATACACAAAAACTAATACCTAAACCAGCATTAAGCAATCTAATTTAAATATGACAAAAGTTAACAACATTTTATATTTGAAATTTTCAACATAAGAAATGTGTGTTACCTCACAATAAGAAATGTTAACAATGTCAGTTATTCTGCTTATATGACTGTTCCAAATTTAATGTCACTCTTAAACTATTAATTCTACACACTTTGTGTGTATATATAATTAATTCTTAATTTTCAAAAGGAACTCAAAGCTAAATAAAAATACCTTTATTTTCATAGACTATTTACTGTTTACTATTAATTTTAAAATTCATTACGTAAATTTCAAACAGGTGTAGAAATTTTGATCGGAAATTTGCATCCTGTCAGAAATTTCAGATTTTTCTTCTTTGTTGCATCAGTGCGGATTCTTGGTTTTGTTTTATACCTATTTAAAAACTCATTGTTTTAGATATTAAGTGGGAAACCAACTTAATATGACATTTGTTTATATACTTCATATTGTTCATATCCAGAGAGAAATTAAACTGTATTTCATTTTTGAAGTATTTCATACTACTTTATAAAACTAGGTTACGTGTTACTGGAGGGTCCATGACACTGGAGATATTAGCATTCTGCATAGTAGAAATATTACATATACTTGTTGCTGAATGTAAGAAAATTCATTTGTACATATATTTTGAATAGTACAGTAATATTACATTATACAACATTATACCCTAGTTTTAGTGTTTAAATTTTTCCTACATAAACCATGGTCTAACATAAAGCATTGAAATGATAGTTTTTAACCTGGATGTGACATATCTTCTATGGTGTAATTGAAAGGTCTGTCACTTCTCTCTGTGTGTATCTATCATGGCTAAGATAATATGCAAATGGTACACAACTATATAATTGAAGTGGGGTAGGCAGAATTAGATTATCAAGCAAAGGACAGTCATGCGTGCCAGGCCTATAAAAGCTTTCAATTTTTTTCAACCCCTGGGTCTCCAGAGATACTGGGAAGTCCTGGTAACACGAAGGCACTGTCAGGTTTTAACTTTGGAAAAGGGGTTACAAAACAGCTGATATAAGCCTTAGATAGATACTGCAGTCACTCTGACCCTGGAGGTCAGCAGGGAGTAAGTTGGAAAGAGTGACTAAGCTCTTTCTTCTCCATGGTGGTTTGAATGAGAATGTGCCTCATTAATACAGATATTGGAACATGTAAACCCATTTGATAGCGCTGTTTGGACAAGTTTAGGAGGTGCAGCCTTACTGGAGGAATGATGCCCTTTCCTGGTGCAGCATTGGAGGAAGGCTTTGAGAGTTTAAAGATTCCACCACTTTCATTTTGCTTTTCCTCTTTATGATTGTCCTAAGTAATAGGAAGTCTTAGCTTCCCAATCTAGCTACCATGCCTGTCTGTTGCCATTCCTCCCAATTTTTTCCTATTTTTAAATTTTATTGTTTCTAATTTGTATAGCTTTTTAAGTATTTTTTACTTGTATTTATTCACTTTACATGCTGAAGGGAGTTCCCTCTCTCCTCCCAGTCACCTCCTCACACAACGTCCCCTCTCTCTTCTCTTCTGCAATAGAGGAGGCTCCCCTGGGTACCAAGATCTCCCCACCCCCACCCCCCCCCCCACCCCTGGCAAATAGGAGTCACTGCAGGACAGAGCACATCCTCTCCCACCGAGGCCAGACAAGGTAGGTCAGTTAGGGGAACAGGATCCACAGGTAGGCAACAGAATCAGGAACAGACCCCACTCTAGTAATTTAGGTACCTGCATGAAGAACAAGCTCACATCTGCTACATATGTAATGGAGATAGGGGCTAGGTCCAGGCCATGAATACTCTTTGGTTGGTGGCTCATTCTCTGGGAGGCCCCCATGTGTGAAGGTTAGTTGACTCTATTGGTCTTCCTGTGTAGTTCCTATCTCATACAGGTCCTTCAATCCTTTTTCCAACTATTCCACAAGACTTTTTAAGCTCCTTGTAATGTTTCCCTATGGGTCTCTGCATCTGTTTTGGTTAGCTGCTGAATGCAACCTCTCAGCGGACAGTTATGCTAGACTCCTGTCTGCAAGCATAACAAAGAATCATCAATTATGTCAGGAATTGGTTCTTGCCCATAAGATGGGTCTCATAGATAGTATGCATTCACTCATAAGTGGATATTAACTAAAATGTACAGAATACTTATGCTATAATCTACAGACCCAAAGAAGCTAAATAAGGAGGCCCCAAGGGAGGATTCTTGAGTCTCATTCAGAACGGGAAATAAAATATCATTAGAGTTGGATGGAGGGAGGGAACTGGGTGGGAGGCAAGATTGGGAGGGGAATGGAGGGGGATCCTTAGGAAAGTGAATGTAAATTGGTGTCTGGGGATGGGGTTGGGCTTCTCTAAGAAGTGCCAGATTCCTGGGATGGGGAGACTCCAGGAATTAAATGAGGGTTACTCTAGCTGAGACTTCTAGCAATGGGAGATATGGAGCCTGAAGTTAACACCTCTTGTGGCCAGTTGAGACTCCCAGTGGATGGATAAGGACACAATCCTACCCAGAAAACCTTTGACCCAAAATTTATCCTGCCTACAGGAGTTGCTGGGACAAAGGTGGAGCAGGGACTGAGGTAATGGCCAATAAATAACTGGCCCAAGTTTAGGTCCATTCTTCTCTGTTATTATCTGTTATTATCTGCTATTATCACTCTAGAACCATAAGATAAAATACACTCTTCCTTCTGTAATGTACAATGGTCCTTTTCATATATAAACAAAGAAGTAATTAAACCATTCTTCAATTCTCACTTCTCTTTTAGTGATTCCTTTTGGGTCAACACAACCAGAATCCATATGTCAAAGAATCTGGTTGACAGAGTCCATTGAGGTCAGTTTCCTGGGAAATAGGAATGTGTAAACGTTCATGAAAAAGAGAAAAAATTTTAAAATTAAATTGATTGTTTTATGTATATACACAAGAAATAGTGGAAGCAAAACCCCAGGTTGTATTCCTTATACACATTTATGATTAAACTGACATACTTAAGGTAATAGTTTACAAATGCTAGAAGATTTTACAATAATGAAGTATCAAAAATCCATGTGTTAAATAATTTACAAAAGACATGAAAAGCAAAATTAACACACTTGAGTTAATAATTTAAGTTTTATAATTAAAATATTTAAGAAAGCCTAAGCTGTTTTTGAAGTCATGCTACTAAGACATTCCCTACTGTTAGACATTTAACTTGTTCCTAATCATCATTTCTGTTAATGAAGCCTTGATGAATTCTTTGGTGTCCAACTCATGTATCTTTGATTTGAATGCCTGTAATTCTGTCACATTGTCATTAAATTATTTCCACCATAATTCACCTATTAATGTTCTTCATCTCATAATAAAAAATCAATGTTGGGTTTATTATCCATGGTTCACTTACTAATTGCACATATATCATGGATTATATGCATTTACCAACATCTTATTTGAAAATTTCTTTCTCTTTATCAAAATTTTAAATTATTTTCATGATATAAGTATTACCTTGTTCCAAATTCCATAATATACTCTCATCTACTTCATGTAGTAAGTATTCCTTTTATCAATAGTTTATTTTGACATAAAGAAAAGGTCAAACAATATTTGTAATATTTCAATAAGTGGCTAAATAAATTTCCTAGTGGTGCTGTTAATAGTTTACTTTCAGGATCATATGAGCTCTTTACTTACTTGATAGGCTCTATATTTCTTGAGACATATTATAAAGGTTCTCAGCGATCTGGAGAGATGCCTCAACAGCTGAGAGAATTTGTTGCTCATGCAAAATAAAGCTAGCTTCTACACCCACACTACTCTAAAGGGCTTTTCAAGCCCTCCAGATGCAGGAAACCAATATTAGCCCTATAGGAAAAAAAAAAAAGTCTTAGATCAGGCCATAGAATCCCACCATTTACTGAGCTGGTCCAAAGATCAGGTGATAAAATCCCACCAATCCCAGGCAAGCCTGGAAAGCTCCATCTCTAAGAAGCCCTATATAAAGCCTGCCTCCTGCTCAGTTCTTTGCTGATTCTTGCCAAGCAGAAGCAGCCACCCTTTTATATCTTTCCCAATCAATATTTTGTCTCATTGTGCTGTGTGATGTTGTTGTATTTCTTGGCTCCCAACTGCCAGTATACTTTTTCCTTCAGCTGGATAAAACTTGCACCTGGGAAACTTTTCCCCTCTTAGTTGTAATGTATATACAGAATAACCATGTTTGTTTTCCAGACTACAAATCACAACACTGTTACCACAATTTTAGGAAATCTACTCTTCTTACTTCCTCAGGTACTCATATGGTACACATACACACATGCAGACAAAGACTCATGTTGAAAAGATCTATAAAAGGTTTGACAAAAAGACTCAAACAAATAAGCATTTCACTAATTTTAACAAAACAGTTTTCTCTATAAAAATTGGGTATTCCTTCAATGGTTTCTGATAGGAAAATTATATAAAAATCTGAGTTACATTTTGCTTTTACATATTTTGGGAATATGTCTTTTTGTATGTACACATACTATAACATGAAAGTGAAGGTCACAATAACACATGTACAAATGGGTTCTTTCCTTCCACTATATAAGTTGCAGATATCCATGTATACATAATCTAGACTAACATCAATCATCATTGTTGTCAGTAAGTACCCATTTCCATGGAGAAATCTTTTGTGCCCATGCTTCATTCTTTTTTGTTTATTGATATATTTTATTTTAAAGAATTAATGATCTTAAAATATTGTATCAATTCTTTCAAAACATTCTCACAAATCAATCTGATTTTCCTCTTTTTAAATGTTAATGGCTTCATATTTTATCAAGCAAAATTGCATAACAAAACATTCTACCATCACTGTTTCTCTATATTATTTGCATGTGCATATTCCCTTTTCTATGTCCATTTCAAAAGGTTTAATATATTGATTTTCTCCTCTATAGATTAGTTTTCTGATGGTGTTTTTTTTCCTATAATCTTCCCTGATGAATTATTTTAATTCCACTATGTAGTGTTAGCTTTCCACTATCTTAAGTTTATTTATATCTCTTTTATTCTACAATATTCTACCCAACTGCATTTTAAATATAGGAGTTGTAAATGACATTGTGAAATGTATTCAAGAAGCTAGGCTTCTTTTTCCCTTCATTTTTGTTTTCTTTCTTTTTATTTTGTTTTGTTTTGTTTTGTTTTGTTTTCCTGAGACAGGGTTTCTCTGTATAACCCTGGATGTCCTGGAACTCACTTTGTAGACCAGGCTGGCCTTGAACTCAGAAATCTGCCTACCTCTATCGCCCAAGTGCTGGGATTAAAGTCATGCACCACTACTGCCTAGCTCATTTTTGTTTTCAAGTATACATCTAATAAATATTTGTGTCTCAAACATAGGAGCATTTTTCTTACACTTTGTACTTTTCTTCTTCAAGTTATGCTTTCCTATGAACCAACAGAACAACATATTCAGAAAAAAAATGTTTGTAAGCCTGCACTACTTTTTCTAAATTTCTTTTTCTATTAGATATGCTCTTTATTTTCATTTCAAATTTTATTGCCTTTCCTAGTTTCCCCTCCAAAAAGTCCCCTCCCCCTTTCCCTGCTCCCCAAACCACCCACTCCCATTCCTGGTTCTGGCATTCTCCTATGCTAGGGCATAGAGCCTTCACAGGACCAAGGGCCTCTCCTCCCATTGATGACTGACTAGGCCATCCTTTGCTACATATATAGCTAGAGCCACAAGTCCCACCATGTGTTTTCTTTGATTGGTGGTATAGTTCCAAGGAGCTCTGGGGGTACTAGTTAATACATATTGATGTTCCTTCTATGGGGCTTCTGTCCCTTTCAGCTCCCTGGGTATTTATCTGGCTCCTTCATTGGAGAGCATCCACTTCTGTATTTGCCAGGCACTGGTAGAGCCTCACAGGAGAGAGCTATATCAGTCTCCTTCAACATGCTCTTGTTTGGCATCTGCTTAGTGTCTGGTTTTGGTGGTTGTTTATGGGGTGGATCCCCAAGTGGAGCAGTCTCTAGAAGGTCATTCCTTCAGGATCTGTTCTGAACTTTGTCTCCGAACTTATGCACTATTAATAAGTGATATAAGATATTTATTATGTTTATAGGATATTTATCAAAAATTCATATTTTCATTAAAATATGTCTAAGGAAACTATGTGAAATTAAAATATAAGGATGATTTTGGTTTTAAGTGGATGTCCTTGAGCTTTGTACAGGTCTGCGTCCCCCTGCCCAGAGCACAGGAACTCTGGCCAGACATTAGGCCCCTTTTCCTCCCCACTTTTCCCCAGGTCCCCTGGGCCCTACGGACCCCCCCTTTATTTTGTTCCCAACAACTGGTCGCAGAGGGACTCACACAATTAACATGATATTTTCTTCCTTAGCCACCTGTAACCTCCCTCAAGCCTGCAGCTGGCTGAGCCAGACCTCGACTTTGTTGCCACTAAGGAGATTACCTAAAATGGAGCCTCCCTAGATCACTCTATTATTCAGCCACTGTCACTGTTCCTCTTCAAGATACTTCTACCTGCTGGGAGGCCACCTATTATTAGGCTATTCCAGAGACTATACCCTATCCTGCATGTCATTACCTGCAGCTGGGCTCCAAGAATGAATTGGCAGAAATGGGCCTCCCCTCCCCACTTTATAAGAGCAGTAGCCATTAAACATTTGAGCCTTGATCAGAACATTGTCTTGGCTCCATTTCTCTCTCATCTGCCTAGTTTCCCTTTCTTTCAGCGCTGGCCTGCCACTCAGGTGTACCCTCTCCATGTGAGCCACTGGATGGCTCGCAACAGCCACCCACAAGGGACTGTGATGTGCTCCTAAGCAAACCATTGCAGACATAACTTTTGCTATTCACCTTATACAGATAACCTCTGCTGGTGTTGTGCTCCTTTGTTATAATTACTCTACAGGTCTATCTCCAAAGGAAGCCTGCTGCCACAGATCCATCTGAAACAGCGCCATCTACTGGGACCTACAAACAAAAGCTGCCTTCCTCCAAAAATCTCATCTGACTGAGGGGTTCCAAGACAAGTGCCGAACCACAGAAGACAGACATGGGACCTTTCAGCTACAGATGTACTCTTTTACTAAAGCCAAATGGCTGTTGAACTTTGGGGAAAGTTATATGATAGTGAGGAAAGCATAATGTCTATCTAGATTAATTAATTGCTGTTCAAAAATGGATGTTATTACCCTCTAATTATACATGTACCCATGAAACAATTGACTGATTGTACAATCTCTTGCCTTCTCAACTCAATGTCTTTCCTTCTCAACTCAATCTCTTGCCTTCTTAACTCTAACCCTTAACTCTCCTTACTATTCTGGATTTATTCTGCTACTTCTCTAGGCTATATATTTTTTTCTGATAATTCCACTCTGAAAGATGCTGACAGAATGTAAAAGGACACAGAAGCCCTGAAATTGGCAAGATAGATGTCAGTGTTAGCAGAACTAGCTTCACTGATTTAGAAAAATAGAGGTGCACAATGCTCTGGCCACTCCTTGAATCTGTGTGTCTTCCAATGTTTTGACCATTCCTTGACCCATGTGTGTGCCCACTGATGAAGCCTGGTGTTTGTGATATTGGTTGCTGAGAAAGAGTCAGAAAATCTCCCCAGCAACCACAGCCCGGCCAATCCTGAGTTGCTACACCTGTACCAGACTATTTCCTTGTACCCCTCCCATACCCATTTCTTGAGAATAGACATTTTTTAGATCTGGAAATCCCCTACTCTCCCCCTTCTTCTTCCCCCCCCCCCCCGAGGGCATATAAAAACTGGGACCTCTTTCCCCTCAAGGTCGACTCCACTACCCCTGAGTGGGATATGAGTCGTCCCCAGAGCTCTGGCTTTCCCTGAATAAAGCCTCATGTGGTTTGCAACAAGCTCGGTCTATCATGAGTTCTTGGGTGTCCACTATTGTCCTGAGGCCTGAGCGAGGGGCTCCTTTTGGAGTCTTTCAACTCCACTCTAAATTTTCACAACTACTGAAACAGTTACATTAGTGAACCCCCCCCCCACACACACACACTTTTTTCTAATAAAAAAGGAGGAGGAATTGTGGGGAATTGCAGGCTGGTGTCCAGTCAAGCTGAGGTCTGAACCCCGATGGTCATAATTCACCTACATGACACGGTAGGCATTCCCTAATGCTCCTGGAACCCCGGTCCCTGTGTAAGGTACCACCTCCCATAGCCCCCAGAAGAGATGCATGGTCAGTAGTCATGTAAGCAATGGCCCAAGCTTCTGACCTTCAGGCTGAACTCCTCCCCAGTTACCTAGCAACAGTGAAGACCATAAAAAGGGGTAATCAGCCCCCACCACACTCTCTTACTCTTCTTAATCCTTTGTTCCTTGACCTCTCACTTCTCTGTGCTCTTCCATTTCTCTTTGTCTCCTCCTCTCCTCCCCTCTCCTCCTCTCCTCTCCTCCCCCCTCTCTCTCTCTCTTTCTTTCTCTCTCTCTCCCTTCACTCTTTCCCTTGTATTTCTATAAAAAAGCTCTTAAACCATCCTCTGCTCTGCTCCTTCCAGATCTGCTGTGCCACTCTCGCCAGTGTTGGAAACTTCTTCCCGCATCCCTCTCCCCTACAACCCTGGGGATTTAGAAAGGTAGCTCCAGGGTCCCTGGTCGGGGGCTGCCCCTTTTCCACCCCCCTCTGCGTGGGTCAGGCATGCTCACCCGGGGCCAAGTGGAAAAGCGTCCAGCAGCTCTGCCTGCATCCACCTGCCCTGAGCACAGGAACTCTGGCTGAACTTTAGGCCCCTTTTCCTTCCCACTTTTCCTCAGGGCCCCTAGCCCCCCCCCCCCTTTATTTTGTTTCCAACATAAGAATGGATTAATTTGCATTCTTCTACATGTTGAGCTACAGTTGAAACAGCACCATTTGTTGAAAATGCTGTCTTTTTTCCACTGGATGGTTTTAGCTCCTTTATCAAAGACGAAGTGACCATAGGTGTGTGGGTTCATTTCTAAGTTTTCAATTCTATTTCATTGATCTACCTGACTGTCACTGTACCAATACCATGCAGTTTTTATCACTATTACTGTGTAGTACAGCTTGAGGTCAGGGATGGTGATTCCCCCAGAAGTTCTTTTATTGTTGAGAATAGTTTTCGCTATACTGGGTTTTTGGTTATTCCAAATGAATTTGTAAGTTAATCTTTCTAATTCTTTGAAGAATTGAGTTGGAATTTTGATGGGGATTGCATTGAATCTATAGATTGCTTTCAGCAAGATGACCATTTTTACTATATTAATCATGCCAATCCATGAGCATGGGAGATTTTTCTATCTTCTGAGATGTTCAAATTCATTCTTCAGGGACATTAAGTTCTTGTCATACAGATCTTTCACTTGCTTGGTTAGAGTCACACCAAGGTATGTTGTATTATTTGTGATTATTGTGAAGGGTATTGTTTCCCTAACTTCTTTCTTAGTTTATTTATCTTTTAAGTAAATAAAGGCTGCTTATTTGAGTTTATCTTATATCCAGCCACTTTGCTGAAGTTGTTTAACAAGTTTAGGTGTTTATTCTCTGGTGGAATTTTTGGGGTCACTTAGGTATACTATTATATCATCTGCAAATATTTTGACTTCTTCCTTTCCAATTTGTATCCATTTGATCTCCTTTTGTTGTCTAATTGCTCTGACTAGGACTTCAAGTACTATATTGAGTAGGTAAGGAGGGAGAGGGCCACCTTGTCTAGTCCTGATTTTAGTGGTATTGCTTCAAATTTCTCTCCATTTAGTTTAACATTGGCTACTGGTTTGCTATATATTGATTTTACTATGTTTAGATATGGGCCTTAAGTTCCTGATCTTTCCAAGACTTTTACCATGAAGGGGTATAGAATTTTGTCAGCATCTAATGAGCTAAGCATGTGGTTTTTGCTTTGAGTTTGTTTATATAGTGGATTATGTTAATGGCTTTCCATATATTGAACCATCCCTGCATTGCTGAGATGAAGCCTACTTAATCATGGTGAATAATAATTTTGCTGTGTTCTTGGTTTCAGTTTGTGAGAATTTAATAAAGATGGTGAAATTGTTTTCAGATTTTTAGATGCTCTTTTAAATAGCAAGATGTTGTGAGACACATCTCTTTCACATTGGTCTCCTGTGGGAAAGAACTGTTTCTAATCTGAAGCAGATATACAATAATTTTTTTAAAAAAATATTTAGGTGTTATTTATATTTGTTCTATTTATTATAGTTAGTTTTCAAAAAATGATTTTTATATCAAGAAAAGTTTATTTTCCATGCTTTGTATTTTATATCTGTTGAAATACATGATACCCAGTCTATTTTGTAATTTTAGAAATCCCTTAAATTCTATAATTCCTGTTTTGATTGTTCCCTATCAGAGATCCTCTTCACTGATGACAAAGCTTCCTGGTTTTCTATGAAATACAGGAAAACACGACTTCTGAGGATCCCATAAAACTGGGATGTTCTATTTTAGGAATGTTTGTGCTTACAGTATTATACAACAAATAATTCCTCTTCAGATTTTTTTTTCTGCATTCTTTGCAGAAGTTAGACATATATCTGATCTGTAGATTGAAGATAAAGGCATCTTTACAGAGATATTTTATCACATGAGAAAGTCATGGAGAAGTTGTGAGGACTATATAAACAGGAAGGTCAAAACTCAGTTTTAGATGTCTAGAAATAGGATAGAAAATGAAGTGCCAGAAAAAAAAGACAATGTTCAAATAGAGACCTCAGAGTGAAATACTCATTTTTTGGAAACATTTTAATGGATGCTTTCGTCTTATCTACTTCATCCAAAGACTTTAAAACTTAAAAGGATGAGAATACATTTGACAACACTTTGATATATGACTTTTACAAGGATGCTGAGTACCAAGAAGAGACTCAATAAATGCTCAAAAATCTACAGAAAAAAGTTTATATTTCATAACACAATTTAGATGTATCTATATCATTTCTATCCTACTCTATCCTCTCCAATTCCTACCATGTCTTCCAATTCCCTCACAAATTCATGTCCAATTTCAAGAACTTAGCCAAAAACACATATAAATGAAAATCACTAAAAGGACCCAGAAAGCTGTCTTTTTATGAATTTGCATGTGTGTATGTGTGTATAATGTATACAAATGTATAATGTATATATGTACAAATATATACATAAATAAAATGTGTATATATCCACACATATATATATATATGTGTATGTGTGATTTAAGAGGTAAAGGTTTCGCCAGGGGTGGTGGCGCACACCTTTAATCCCAGTACTTGGGAGGCAGGGGCAGGCGGATTTCTGAGTTTGAGGCCAGCCTGGTCTACAAAGTGAGTTCCAGGACACCCAGGGCTACACAGAGAAACCCTTTCTGGAAAAATCAAAAAAAATAGTAAAGGTTTCTTAAAGGATGAATAATTGTAGCAATATGTGACACATATAATATATCATAGATTCATATATATATATATATATATATATATATATATGAATTATATATATTTCTCTCTCACATACACACATATATGAAAACTGTCAAAGTTCTTTCGTGATAATGAACCACTAGAAACACTGTTTCAATCTTAGTGATCTCTACTAGGTAATCACACAATACAAAATGAGCATCTAAGTTATATTTGTGAATCAAAAATATATTTATAAATAAAAAGAATAAAAGATTTTAGTGCTCATACTCAAATATATGGCCCTCCATATTCTAGGTTGGTGAACTGCCACTAAGCTACATATTTTGGAGGAAATTTAACTCTAATACTAACAGATACAAACTGAACATAATTGAATATATTTATCTAACCTTTTCAAATTGTATATGTATAAATAAAATCAAATGGTAAACTAAAGCGTTATTTTCTACAAAAGCCCTCTGAATTTTTATTATGCTTCATTTCTTAAATAATTTTCATTCATTTTTAATTAGTAACATGAATAACATTTTATTCTTTCTTAAATATATCTACATTTAAAATAGTCCTATTCTGCTGCTAAATGATCAGCTTCAGGAAAATATGTCAGTTATCTGATTCATTGTTAGGTATTTAAAACAGATTGTTTTAGAGCCTACCTATAGCTGTGACTATTTCTTCCTTCCAATATCTACACCCTTTATTATGTAAGTTTTTTTTATTCATCGAGTCAAAATATTCAATTTGGCAATGGTATTTCTTTTGCACATACCAATTATAGATTAATTAGCTATTAGTTGTTACAAGCATTAATCTTTTTTGACATTTCCTTCATTTGACAGAGATGTAGTTAAGATGTATGAGACTTCAAAACGATTTTACTGTGCCACATAATACAATATGTCTTTATAGGTCCACTGAGCATGCTAACTTATTTTTCCTATACCCATGTCTGATATTCTTGATAAATTCTATTTTCTTAAATTAATAGGTATATAAATTAATTTCATATTATCTAAACAACTATTTCCATGTTACATAGACATTAAGTTGCCAAGCCAAGTGAAAATTTTATGCTCTCTCAGTTCTATTGTATTGAGCACACTTTGTTAGAAATTTACTAGGACCACTTGTAATTGAAATGCAGAAAACTTCATGATGGACATAGACTTCATATTTTAGCTTTTTGTCTTATTATCCAGAACATTTTGCAATACTGATTTCTCTAAATTTTTCGTAGTGTGAAAAATGAAACATTTGCTTTTAAGGGTATATATATATATATACTCATTGATTCTGGCAACATATATAAAATACTTAAGTTGCTGATATATGGGAAGAACTCATTATAACATAGACTCTTATTATTTTTATATGAATCTCTAAGCAGAAATGTTAGCTCCTATGCAAGGATATGAATAGATTTTTTTTTTCTGAGAGAAAAAGAGCCAGTTAGTTCTGAAAGTAAACTACAATCACACATCTTATGATAAAGTTTTAGTCCATTACAGAGAAGTATATAAAGCTGATACTGTAAAACTCTAATGGTGCTGGAATAATTTTATCACCTATTAGTTTCTGTGATCCTATTGTCATGATCCCTTTCTTACTAACATGATGGAATAAGAAATTATTCAGTGCTGACATGCAAAAAATAGTATATGCAATTAAGTACCAAATAAATTAATAATGAGAATGACCAAATATATTAATTATTACATATTTAGAATATTATACCTTTGTCATAATTTTACAGTGAAATTGTATTCAGAAACAAAGTTTACTATCTAACATTATGTTGAGTTATGCTGTCAATAGGAGCCTCAATCAAGTCATGTTTCCACTGTTACCTGACCTGTACCTCCTGGTTTTGTATTCTGGTGCTTATCTAAGAATGATGTCACCTAGCAATGTATTTCTGAAAATGTATCAGTGTTGCAATTGTCCTTTAGCATTCAGTGCACTTATGTATTTCATGGCATTATTATTTTATTCGCAAGTGGCCAGCCACATTCTCTGATTTATGATATATTCTCATTTCTTTTACTGCTATTATACATATATATATATGCACAAAAATATGGATAAATTATAATCATCACAAATTTTTAGAGGACAGGCTCTACAATACATGGACTCTAGGTCCTCATTTTATATTTTCATAAAACAGTAGAGAGAGACATATGGTTTATAATTTACTGAGTTGGTATCACTATATACATTGCCACCTTCATTTTCTAAATGATCTTATTCTATTAAGATGCAAATTTAGTTATGAAATTCTATGTATCACATTTTTTAAACTTTTTTCTCAAAATAGCAAAGGCTTGCAAAACTGGGGTTAATCTAATCTTCTTTGGGCAACTGCCAATAAAACAAATTTTAATTAATTTTTTGATTTTAGATAAAACATCATCTAAATGTATGTGGAAATCTAAAATGTATTTGGTTTTAAGTTGAACCTCTATGATGATTTAGGGATGTTAAAGAGGTTTCCTATACCTGCTGGCCTTTTGTCTACCTTCTTTGGAGACATGGCTACTCATGGGGGTTTGCAAATTCTCCAGAATTTGGAAGAGGCTTGTCTCTGCCAAACAATTTCTGGAGTCTTCCCTGAAATACATCACAATGCTAGAGAGGCTCATATCAAGGAACAGAGGTAATAGGCAGCTAAAGGCTCAGCACCTTCCTTCCAGGTAATGAATGTTGAATGATGAATGACTATGGGCCCTCATCTGGGGCCATCACAGAACACATCTACCTAAAAGCTCTTCTTGGGGTCTAGGGGAAGTGACCTAGAAACCATGTACTGTTTGTATAATCCCATACAGACCATATATATATATATATACATACTAAACACATAACATTTTACACAACCAGGGTCATATGGAGAAAAAAAAATGGGGAATCATACTAGTGAGTTTTAAAATATATCACAAAGCTATAGCAATCAAAACAGCATTGTATTCTCGAAAAAACATAACTTCATTCTGATTACCTCAAGATCTGAGTTCCACTATTGTACCCCTAGAGATATCTTTCTATGACAGTCATTATTGTTGTCTATAGGTGCCATATAGCTGGATAGGAATTTTACACCACTTGGTCTGATAATAGTGATAATACCAAGGGCCATAGACTGTCTCATAAAATCCCCATTACCAGGCATGATAGACCATTTTTTGAGTTGCAGAGGAATCAAGGAAACTTCCAAAATAATACTGGTCATTGGTACTGCCTTTGTTTTCTTTTGAGAAAGTGAAGGTATGACCCTGTTGCTGAAGATATGTGTATGTGGGCATAAGACTCAGAGGATTTGATAGACTCATAAATTGAGGACTAGTTTTTATAAAATAGGTAGTGGATAGGCAATCTGATATGGAAGGAAAGCATTCAATAATCCCACCTAGTTATGGCACCTATGAGTCACAACAATGACCATCATGGCAAGATATCCTTACACATGCAATAGTAGCACCTAAGTCTTGCAGGTAAGCAAAGTGGAAGTCATTCAAGTACTATAAACCTAGCTAAATATATGTGGAGTCAATATAGAACAGGACACTCACTTTCCTAAATATTAATCTTCAGGTTAATATGAATTTTATAAATTTTTAAATAACCAAAGCAATCTGGAGAAAAAAGAACCGAAGTAGAGGCATCAAATTATTGAATTGCAAAATATATCACAAAGCTATAGTAATGGAAACAGCATTTATTCACATAAAAATAAACACATGGAGTAGTGCAATAGGACATGTGTTCTAGTTACATTTTGTTATAATCTCTTATAGGCCTGTACTTCTTCAAGGATAGACAGAAATGGAGTGGATCCTGATGGGGTAGGGTGGTAGGAATAAAGGAAGGGGAAATGGTAAACAGGATATATTGCCTGAGAAAATAATCTATTTTCAATAGGAGGAAAAATCAGCTCCTAAAGCATTATACACACACACACACACACACACACACACACACACACACACACACATATATATATATATATATATATATATATATATATATATATATATATAACCATAGACTAAATCTTAAGTACTAGTCTTAATCTTATTTACTAGTCTTAATATTCCTATTCTTAATGGGTAAATATAAATTTAGTCATTTTATTTAAAAAGGCTATGCTTACTGAGCTCATCAGTAACCATACAGGAAAACAGAATTCCCTGGACTCCATTTCTTGCTTAACTACCACTAAGAAGGGACATAATTCTCCCATTTCCATTCCACTCATGTCCATATGTCTAGTCACAGATAAGGGAGTGACATTTATATTGTATTACATTCATTAATAATGTTTGTTTGATAATTTCTTAGCTAAAATGAACATTTACTATGCATGTTTCTTAGATTACAATGTCAGTAAGATGGATGAGTAGAAAATTTTTGTTGTAAAAACAAGCTCTAAAAATACTGGGGATATAAAACCAGTTTAGTATGACTCCTCCCAAATATACTACACAGAACTTTAAGGAGTATAGTAAATTTGCAGTAGTGGGAAAAGAAACTATGCAGTATTGTTAAAACTTAAGTTGCCAAAGACTATTTCTTCATAGGCCTTAATGTATCTAATGTTTTATAAGGCACATTTTTTGGGGAGACTACTTAACAAAATTCAATATAATTTTAGAATAAAATGAGTGGCAGAGCTAGCTTTCATATTTCTCTCTCTTTAGTAAATCAGATGTCTTTCTATAGGCCTTGTTGCTTAGCTACAAAGTAACCAGAAAACTTTAATGAATCATCTGAAAATCAGATTATCAATAAAATACATTATCACTTTCTATTACTGGGAGACTCATTTGGCTTTTATTCATACTAGGAGGATGAGTCATATTTAAAACCTACAAGGTAACAAAACCTACTTGATAATTCAATTAAATAAGCATTAGAATACATCTTGGGATTGCTTTATTGTAAGTAAATGAACTGGCAACCTTGTTACAGGATCTACTTGAACAATTCCTGAAAAAGCACCTCTCTAGAGTATCTCAGATGATACCCAAATTACAAATATCATGCACTTTCTTAAAGGGAGAGACAGCTTTTACAAATTCTCATCATGTAAATAGGATATAAGTGGGGTTTTTTTGCTAAATTTTCTTTAAAACAAAATAAAATAAACAAACTAACAAAAACAAAACAAACAAACTAAAACCAAAAGAAATAAACAAAATGACACCAGGCTTGTCAGCAATATAACCCTTTCAAATTTTCTCTTTTTAAATTGAAAAATACATTCCTCTCTCGTAAAATAGGTCCTGACCACAATTTTCTTTCTCTTCTTTCCCAACCTTCCCCATTTCCCCTCCATCCCAGATCTTCTACCGCTCCATTTCCTCTTCAGAAAAGAGCAGGCCTCCAAAAAAGACAAAGGAAGATAAAATAAGACAAGGCAAAAATCTCCCCAACTGAATCTGTAACAAGATAACCAGGTAGGAGGAAAAGAGTCACATGAGCAGGCAAAAGTTCCACAAAAACCACCAAGCTAACAGCCATAACAAATGCAGAGGACATGTTCCAGACATATGTGAACACAGGGCTTGCTGCTTCTGTTAGCCCATATTAGTGCTGCCTAGTTGATTCAATGGGGCATGTTCTCCTGGTTTCCTGCATTCTCTCTTATTCCTACAATCTTTCCTTTCTTTCTTACACAGGTCTCCCTATCTCCAAGGGGAGAAAATAAATGGAGATATGCAATATATACTCTCTCCTCTCATAAAGTCTGGCTGTGGGTTTCTGTAATCACTCCCATCTGTTGCTAGAGGAAGCTTCTCTGATGAGGAATGAACAAGGCACCACTATACCAGTATACCAGACTGTCTTTAGGATTTCCTGCCTGCTTGCCTGCTTGCCTGCTTTGCTCCATCCCTTCCCCTCCTCTTCCCTCCCCTCTTCCCTCCTCCTCCTCCTTCTTTTTTCTTCTCTCTTCTCTTCTCTTCTCTTCTCTTCTCTTCTCTTCTCTTCTCTTCTCTTCTCTTCTCTTCTCTTCTCTTCTCTTCTCTTGTCTTCTCTTTTCTTCTTTCTAGTCCTGTTCATTCCAGCATAAGTCTTGGGCTATCCAGTGTCTAGTTCTTCATATGGCCAGTGTAGAGAATGGACTCCCTTCCTTGTGATGGGACTCAAATTAAACCAAACATTGGTTGGCCACTCCAACAAATTCTCTTCCACCATTGCTACAGCACATCTTAAAGGCAGGACTGATTGTAGGTCAACGTTTTTTTGTGGCTGGATTGGTATTCAGGTTTCTCTTTAAGTAGCCTGCAGAGAACCTTATGCCAAAGAAACTAGAAAATAGGGGTGAAGGCTCCATGTATGCACTGTATGGTGTTGTCTTCAACAATTCAGCCCCTGCTGTCAGTTTTCAGAGAGTAACTCTCTGTCCTAGCATTAACTTGCATTGTTTAGGGATCTCCATGGGACCACCTCAGGCAACAATTCCACTTAAGATAGCCTTAACCCACCACTGTAATCCTTGCCTGGTTACAGAAGATGGCCAATTCAGACTCAGTGTATTCCTTTCCTAGGCATCCTCACTAAGGTCACCCTCATAGATTTCAGGAAACTTCCACTTCAGTAGGTTTCCACACTATCCTCTAACCCCCACCCCAATTCCATTTCTTTATTCCTACACCCTCTTCCACCATCCCTTCCTCTTCCAACCTGATCTGTCCATCTCCAGTCCCCATGTACACACAGTCCACCTGCCAAATCTATTCTATTTCTACTTCCCTGGTAGATTAATGAACCTTCCCTGCCCTCTGCCACAGAATGCTCCTCTTTACCTAATCTCTCTGGGTCTGTGGATTGTAGTTTGCTTATCATTTATTAAGCAGCTAATATCTACTTATAAGTGAATACATACCACATTTGTTTTTCTTTGCTGTATTACCTCACTAAGGATGAATTTTTTTATAGTTGCATCCATTTGCCTGCAAATTTTATATCTTTTTTCTTAACAGATGAGTAATACTCCTTAGTGTAAATGAACCACATTTTAAATCCTTTAGTTGAGAGACATCTAGGATAGTTTCCAGTTCCTATAATGAATAAAACTGCAATGAACATGGTTGAGTAAGTGTCCTTGTTGTCATATGGAGCGTACCCTGGGTATTCCTATTCATTATTACCCTGAGAACCATAATTATCTCTTTGTTGATTGTTGTTTTGGTAGTTTTCTTCTATCTTTTATCTCAATAATATTTCTTCATTAATTGTTAACATTATTTAGTGGAATAATATTGTGACTTACTCTATTCCCAAAGGACAGAACAGTTGAAAAACTACTACTTAACATATGAGATTTTTCTTCCAATTACCCTACCCTACCCTTAGTTTGTACAGATGTAAAGCCTTTACAATTACTTTCTTTCTCTTTATATGCAGGAACATCAGAAATAATATGCTCACCTTCTACCTACAGTTACTACCAAATCTATTTAACTGCCAGTCATTGAATCATTCTTCATAATTATCAGGAACATTAAATGACCTAAGAATCCATCAACTGGTAAAGAAACAAGAAAATTGAGATCTTACAGCACAAGCCATTGCTGTTCTGTTTAGGAATTTTCTCCCTGTGCCCATATGTTCGAGGCCTTTCCCCACTTTCTCCTCTATAAATTTCAGTGTCTCTGGTTTTATGTAGAGTTCTTTGATCCACTTAGACTTGAGCTTTGTACAAGGAGATAAGAATAGATCAATTCGCATTTTTCTACATGATAAGTGCCAGTTGTGCCAATATCTTTTGTTGAAAATGCTGTTTTTTTTTTTTCTACTGGATGGTTTTAGCTCCCTTGTCAAATATCAAGGGACCATAGGTGTGTGGATTCATTTCTGGGTCTTCAATTCTATTCCATTGATCTACCTGTCTGTTGCTGTACCAGTACCATGCAGTTTTTATCACAATTGCTCTGTAGTACAGCTTTAGGTCAGGCATAGTGATTCCACCAGAGGTTCTTTTATTGTTGAGAATAGTTTTTGCTATCCTAGGTTTTTTGTTATTCCAGATGAATTTGCAAATTGACCTTTCTAACTCAATGAAGAATTAAGTTGGAAATTTGATGGGGATTTCAGTACCCCCAGAGCTCATGTCTCTAACAGCATAGGTAGCAGAAGATGGCCTAGTCGGCCATCATTGGGAAGAGAGGCCCCTTGGTCTAGCAAACTTTATATGCCTCAGTACAGGGGAACACCAGGGCCAAGAAGTGGGAGTGGGTGGGTAGGGGAGCAGGGCAGGGGGGAGGGTACAGGGAACTTGCGGGATAGCATTTGAAATGTAAATAAAGAAAATATATAATAAAAAATTAAAAAAAGAAAGAAAATTGAGATCTATCATGTAAGATACTATTTAGCAATAAAAGTAATAATTTATCAATAAATAATTGGATACCAAAGATACATGTTACAATGTGAATGAAGCTTGGACATATCAAGTGAAATACAAGAACCTAGCAATAAACAACCACATATTTTTTTACTCTATCTATAGTTACATGTTTAAATCTCTCAAATGGGTTTCAAGATACAACTAGTTATTAGAGTGCTTGCCTGGTATGCAGGGAGTGAGTTTTGAGTTAGATCTCCAGCAGCCATGTGACAGTACATACCTATAATTCCAGCACATGGGAGGTAGATGCAGGGGATTTAGATGTTCAGGATTGCCATTTATTACATAATGAGCTTGAGACCAGTCTGTACTACCTTAATCATTTCATCAAAATATCCTAAAGATAAACAATAAAATTCACAAATATATAGAGGTTAAAATTTGAGGAGTGATTTCCCAGAGCCAAAGTAGAAATAAAGACTCAGTATTTGTAAATAAGCAAAAGAAATTTTGATGTGATGGTGGAAATATTAGAAAAGTTTATGGTAGTTATAGTTGCACAGCTTGGTAAATTTACTAAAAGTATTAAATTTCACATGTGAAGCTACAGAAATGTTTAAAATATACTGAATACTGCTATACTTTAAAATAACATTAGGAAGTGTATCATCAACTTATAAACTAAAAGAACTTTGCTTCTTGTCAGGTTCTTTTTACATAGTTCTTCTGTACCAAAAACGTGACTTTGGTATTATTACTATCATTCTTGCAACTGTCTGAGATTTGTAATATTAATGTGGAAACACTCATTGTGTGAGTATGCTTTTAGTTACAAGAGATGTATGTATTTTCATTGTAGCTTATTGTACTACTCTAACTGGACGAATCCCTCATATTCTTTGATTTCTTTCTTTGAAATAAAAGATAATGTTTTCTCTTTGCAAACCATTTAAAGTGAACATTCAAATAGGATTCATTTGAAACATTAAATATGTCAAATTAAGCAATTTGTATAATGTAATGAAATGATTACTGCTCTAGAAAAGCTTTATTTTTTTTAATAAAGTCTTTTATTATCCTAAAAGACACCCCAAATTAAACTTGTAATTCGGAATCTTGTTTCTTCCCTTTTCAGACACATAGATGACATTTAAAACTTTCTGATATCTTTGTTGTTAACTGCTGTGGCTTTGTGAATCAGAGCCGCTGAACTTGAAACAAGTTCAACATCATTTCCTTCAAGGATTAATTCATCCTTCTGTGACTGAAACAGAATAAGCAACATGTCTCCTGGTCGAAACCTCTGGATATATTTTTCACTCAAGAAATTTCAGATTTCAACCAAAGATCCATTCTCCTGAATAATGATGTTGTTGGAAAAGTGAACATATGCAAACCACATCTTTTTTTTTTAATTTTTTATTTTCATGTAGATTCAAGTCTTGGCTTTGTTCCTTAGCATTAACACAACTTTTTTTGTTCATTTGTTTTGGTTATTTTACTTATTTACATATCAAATGTTATTCCTGTTCCTGGTTTCCCCTCTGCAACATCCCTATCCCACACCCTCCTCCTGTTTCTATGAGGGTGCTCCTCCACCCACCCACCTACCTCAACACCCTAGAATTCCTCTATGCTGGGGTATTGAGCCTTCACAGGACCAAGGGCCTCCCCTCCCATTGATGCCAGATAAGGCAATCCTCTGCTACATATGTGCCATGGGTCCCTCCATGTCTGTACTCTTTGGTTGGTGGTTAGTCCATGGGAGCTTTGAGTGTACTGGTTGGCTCATATTGTTGTTCTTTGTATGGGACTGCAAACCCCTTCAGCTCCTTTGGTCCTTCCCTCACTCCTCCATTGGTGTCTTTGTGCTCAGTCCAATGGTTACCTGCAAGCATCCTCAACTGTATTGATCAGGCTTTGGCACAGCCTTTCAGGGCACAGCCTTTCAGGGGACAGCTATATCAGGCTCCTGTAAGCAAGTGCTTCTTGGCATCAGCAGTAGTGTCTGAGTTTTGTGTCTGCAGATGGGATGGATCCCTAGCAGAGCTAATAGAAGCACAGAAAAACACTCTTGATCATGTCCTGAACATGACATTACATGGTCCAGACAGTGGCCAGTTCTTTTCTCTTAATCCATCATTTGTTGACCCAGACTCTCCCCTTTTACTTTGCAAAGAGACTCAGCTCTGCATTTATATGATTGAATTTTCTCCTGAGGGTTTCTCAGGGGCCCTTTTACAATGATTGTAGCCCTTTAGAATGATGTTGATATTTTCTGGACTGTCTATAGGAAGTCTATGAGGGTGACCCTAGTTGAGACTCTTAGAAGTCAGAGATATGGGAACTGAAGTGGCTACCTCCTGTACCCAGGCAGGATTTCCACTGGAAGGAGGGGGACATCAGCCCAACTACAAACCCTTCAACCCCAAATTTGTCCTGTGGAGAGCCGAGCCACGAGCAATCGCCATTCTAAGATGGCGCTGGCCTCCACTGTGCCTAACTAGTAAACAAGCCTTGTACGCAGGTGCAAGAGTGAACTCACAACTAGTCACTGCCCATCTAGGGTGTAGTAATGGGGTGATGGGCAAGCAACAAATCAGGAGCTGTCACACCACATCAGGTGCTGAAACGTCACGCCACATCAGGTGCTGAAACGTCACGCTGCGGGCTATATAAGCAGCGCCATTTTCTGGGTTTGGGGTCTCCTTCCTGAAGAAGTAAGCAATAAAGCTTTGCCGCAGAAGATTCCGGTTGTCCTGAGTGTGTTCTTGCCGGTGGGGACAAAAGCTCGGGCAATAAGTGGCGCCGAGGAACCCGGGAACTACCATCACACCAGCGCAAGGGAGATCCCTCGTTTGCGGGACAGAACCAGAACTGTGGGACACCTAAGGCTCTGCAAGGTACGTATAGTTTTGAAATTTCTCCAGAGTTAGACGCCCTTTTGATTGTTTGCACGGCGATTGCACTTTTCCTTTCGGTTTCGTTTTGCTTCCACCGCTGGAACTGCTGACTGGTTCCCAGTTGCGGTCAGGCCTGGACAGCACCTGGACAGTGACCAGTTTCAGTCGCAGTCAGGCCTGGACAGCGCCTGGACAGCGACCAGTATTGCTGACTGGTTCTCAGTTCTGGACAGCGACCAGCATGGGAATCTCCCACTCTTTAGTAACAGCATTACAGTAGATCTTGAAGCAGTGTGGCCTGAAAATCGCCACTAAGACTATAGAGGGATTTGTCAGGGAGATAGACCATGTGGCACCATGGTATAACCTGCCTCATAAGTCATCAACACTTCTCAGGGGTACATACTGTCTATGCTTGGTTTATCTAACTTGTATTAGGGACTACTTTCAGTGTACATACAAATGTTCATGCATCAGAAGCCAGTTTCCTTTAACAGTATGTTCAATTTTGGTGAGCTAATAAACACTTCAACTTAAATAATGGCATTGTTAAGGATCAAATTCCACTATTAGTTTTGTTAACACCACTGGCACACACACTGCATTTGTATATATGTATTATCCTAAAATAAAGCTCCTCTCAGAATTTCTTTACTTTTTACTATATACCAACTAGTTCATATTTTAGTTTTTTTTTTACAAAGAAAATGCTAAGAAAATTATAATCACATAATTCCAGATTTCTTTACACATAAGATGGAATGGTCCAGCAGCTATGTTCACTGTCACAGACTTTAGTTCCATTCAATTGATTTGTCGCCTCATGGGACAAACTGAAAGTAGATCTAGTTAGGGAACAGCAGAACGGCAAACTTAAAGCAGGGACCATGCCGTTGTGGAAGCTGGTGAGGCGGGACAGAAGATTCTGGATGAAATTCAAGACAGTCTATCAGAGGCAGAGCAGGGAGAGAGAGTAAGAGTTGAAAAGAAACAAGGTGCACTGAAGAATAGAGGCCTTTCCATGGACCTTGAGCCTGAGGAAAAGAGAAATTAGGGAAAGAATGCCCTGGGTGAGTTTAGAAAAGGAGAAAAGAGAAAAACAAAAGATAATATAAAATATAAAGATATAAAGGATAATATAAAATATAAAGATACAAAGGATAATATAAAATATAAAGATACAAAGGATAATATAAATTAAGTCAATTTACCCTCCTCTCGAGGACTTTGACTAAAGAGGCAGCCTTCATTAAAGGCTTAAAGATAGCTCTCAGGGCCACTGTGCCTCCTCTCCGTTCTCTGGCAGTATTCCCAGAAGAAGGAGATAAGGAAGTAGAGTCTGAACATGAGAGAGAGAAAATAAGTTTTAGAAAAGCAGTTATCCCCTGTTTGGGATCTTTTAGCAAAAAAGAGAAAAAATGAAAATAAGCTATTTCAGAGATCTCCTGGGAACAGAAGGAAAATGGGACACGTCCTACTTCCTCTCTGGCTCCTATGGAGATATTCTTAGCTCTGGTTAGGATATCTGGGTCCCTTTGAGACACCAAGTTCTATTCCCTGTCTGTCTATTGTCTGTTTTTGGTGCACCAAAACAAATTGTCCAAAAATCTGCCAATTCATGTTTGTTTTTGTTTGGTTGTTTGAATGATTATTGTTCTGTGTTTCATGTTAAAAAATATAAATGGTTAAAACTTTATCTGCTGGTTGTCCATCCTTTAACTTGTTTATAAGTTAGCTGCACTGTGGCTGGCAGCCAAGTACAGCTGAAAAAGCCCTGCTGAGGGCCGATTACAAATGGAGCTCTTAAATAATTAAATAATAATTGGGAACTCAAGGTTGGAGTCTTTCTAAACAACATGAACAAACACAAGAAAACAGGTCTTTAAGGATACTTTCAACATAGGGATAATCTTTGAGCCAAGACTCTGGCAGAGTGTTCATATTGAAAAAAGTTTGCATTTGGGTTGAAGCTGAGCTTGGAGGGAAGCAGCCTCAGCACGGCTTGTGTGGCACTTCTTAGAGCCTTATTACAGACCCAGCCAGATTCTTGCTAGTCAAAAACATTCATGACCTACACCTGGCATCAAGGCAACCGACTCCCACAGGCTATGTCCTGAGGAGGACACGGAATGTATATGAAGGCCTCTATCTCAAACCGGTCATTAGGTAACTAGGAGAATTAAAACTTCTTTAAAAAACAAAAACAAAAAGGGGGGATAGAGGCTATAACGCCAAAGATGGCTCTATCTCTTATAATATTTACTCTTAATTTCTTAAAATTGGATAATGCTGGGAGATCACCAGCTGAAAGGCATGGACAATGGCCTCAACCGCTCAATGAAATGGTCAAGTGGAAGAATGTCCTTGATAATAAATGGTATGGCCCGGATCCTATCTTAATCTGATCCCAGGGAGCTATTTGTGTTTTTTCCACAGGGTGAAGAAAATCCACTTTGGGTTCCGACGTGACTGACAAGGACCGTGAAAGAGCAAGATGAATCTCAAGATGATCCTGTTATTCTTACTCCTGGTGATTGAGACAGGGATAAGTATACCTTTGTGGGCCATAATAAGAGCATGGCCGGTACCTTTACCAGTACATTCCAATTCTTCTACCTTGCCTTTGTTTTTGACAACTGAATATTTTTAAAGAAAAAGATTATCTCTAATTGGACAGATTTCATTAGCCAAAATAAAGTGAGCTCTGGAGTGATTTTTAATGCTTTAACGCAAGTTGCTCAAGGAGCACAGTCAGGTTCAAGTGATGTTGAAAATAATGTAACATCACCACAATTATGATAAAGGGAAATGCGACTATTCCCAAAAGATCACGATGGACTTTTGACAATGCTACTGCTATACGCAGCATGCCTTGGTGTCATACGGACCTTGCATTTCCTATAGTTTTTTCACCTTGTCAATCAAAAAAGTTTTCCTCGGAAAGAAATAGCAAAGGGTTTTGTTTTGTCACCTCCATTGGATTTTGCTGTAATGAATGATAAAGGAGATGCTACAGAAAAAGAAAATATTTGGCCATATTACCAATGGATTCTAAGTAATGAGGCAGGTGCTAGTGCCCAGCTGAAGGGAGGGCTGATAATTTTGAATCAGCACCTTGACCTGGCGGAGGAACAGATAGGTGTTCTATACCAGATGGCCCAGTTGGGTTGTGAAAGAAAACTGGAAGCTCTGTGTATTACCAGTGTACAATATGAAAATTTTACTTATGCAGCTAATCTGTCTAGACAGCTTTCCTTGTATCTTGCAGGAAATTGGTCCGTGGCATTCGATGAGACTCTTGAGGCCCTGTGGGTGGCAGTTTTAAAGATCAACTCAACACGAGTGGACCTGTCATTGACAGAGGGCCTCTCCTCCTGGATTTCATCTGCATTTTCTTATTTTAAGGAATGGGTGGGGGTAGGTTTATTTGGTGTTGCCACCTGCTGTGGACTTGTGTTCATTCTCTGGTTGGTTTGCAAGCTCAGAACCCAACAAACACGTGACAAGGTTGTGATAGCTCAAGCACTTGCTGCCATTGAACAAGGGGCCTCCCCCGAAATCTGGCTATCTATGCTCAAAAATTAGTTAACATTGGTGGCTGGCCTCTTTTGTAGACTTCGCCCTAGGTCATTTAGTAGTTACTGTCACATAGCACTGCAGTATCCAGGGACAGGCAACTTTCCTCATGCACAGATCAACCTAAGACACGGGGCCCGGTGGCGATAGGGTTACCCTATGACGGGAAAGGCTGTGACATTGAAGGAACGACCTAAGACAGGAGTCACAGCAGATGGACATGATTACACAGACCTAGTCCAGCCTCATTTTAATAAAATAAAAAGGGGAGATGTGGAGAGACGTGCCACGAGCAATCGCGAGCCCCGAGCAATCACCATTATAAGATGGCGCTGGCCTCCACTGTGCCTAACTAGTAAACAAGCCTTGTACGCAGGTGCGAGAGTGAACTCAAGCCTAGTCACTGCCCATCTCGGGGCATAGTAATGGGGTGATGGGCGAGCAACGAATCAGGAGCTGTCACGCCACATCAGGTGCTGAAACGTCACACTGCTGGCTATATAAGCAGCACCATTTTCTGGGTTCGGGGTCTCCTTCCTGAAGAAGTAAGTGATAAAGCTTTGCCGCAGAAGATTCCGGTTGTCCTGAGTGTGTTCTTGCCGGTGGGGACAAAAGCTCGGGCAATATTGTCCTGCCTCTAAGATGTGCAGAGATAAAGATGGAGCAGAAATATAGGAAGAGACCAACCAATGACTGGCCCAAATTGAGACCTATCCCATGTGAGAGAGCCAATCCCTGACACTATTAATGATATTCTGCTTTGCTTACAGACAGGAGCCTAGCATATTTATCTCCTCAGAGGGTTCATCCAGCAGCAGATGGGGGCAGATGAAGAAATCCACAGTCAAACAGTAGGAGAACCCTGAGGAGTCTTGTGGAAGAGTAGGGGATAGGATTGAGTGAGCTGGAGGGCTCAAGGATATGACAGTAAGATCTATAGGAGAGACTAAACCACCTACCAAAGAGTTCACATGGAGAGACCCATGGCTACAGTTGCATATGTAGCAGAGGATGGCTTTGTCGATCGGAGGCCCTTGGTCCTGTGAAGGCTGGATGCCTCATTGTAGCGGAATGATAGGAAAGGGAAGCAGGAGTGGGTGGGTGGGTGGGGGAGCACCCTCATAGAAGGGGGGGGGGAGATGGGATAGGGAGTTTTTGAAGTGGAAATCAGTAAAGGGGATAACATTTGAAATGCAAATAAACTATCTAATAAAACAAACAAACAAACAAAAGATTCATAGGGTCATCTAACCTGCTTCCATTGGCTGTCACACAGACAGAACCATCAACCAAAGATCAAGCAGGGGCTGGACCTAGGTCTCCTAAACATTTGTAGCAGATGTGCAGCTTGGGCTTTATTTGGGACCTCTAACAATTGGAGCAGAGACTGACTCAAACTCTGTTTTCTGCCATTGGATTCCCTTCCCCCTACTTGGACTGCCTTGTTGGAACTCAATAGAAGCAGATGTGCTTAGTCCTACTGGGACTAGATGTCCCAGGGTGGGGTAGTACCCAAGGATGGGTTCCCTTTCTCTGAGGAGAAGGTGAGAGGAAAATGTCAGGAAGGATTTTTTTAATCTTTTTGTTTTTAAAGATTTATTTATTATATATGAGTACACCTTATCTATAGAAGAGGGCCTCAGATCTCATTACATATGGTTGTGAGCCACCATGTCGTTGCTGGGATTTGAACTCAGGACATCTGGAAGAGCAGTCAGTGCTCTTACCTGTTGAGCCATCTCTCCAGCTCCCAGGAAGGATTTTTAAGGGTAGGACTGAGAGGAGAGGAGAGACTGGGCTGAAATCAAGATGCAAAGTGAATAAATAAATTAATTAATGAAAAACAAAAATAAAAAGATTATTTATTATTACATATATGTGACAAACGTTAAAAGTTTATCAAAAGACTATAATTTGTATTTCAAATAATTGAATAATGAAGTAAAACATTTGACGTTACTATAATTAGAAGATCTTTATGCATACTTTCTATTTTTGGAAACAGAGAGTAACATTCATATATTGCCACACCACCTCCAGTAGGATTTGTGTTACAAGTTTCACAGACTGAGGCGATTGACCTCAAAACGGGGAGGCCTCCTGGAACCAGTTGTGGAACACTTCGCTGGAGAAAAAATATTGAGCCTTAGTTCTCATGGCAATCTGTTTTGTTTTCTCTTATTATTTTTCTTATTTACATGTTTCTGGTAGCCTAAGCCAATATCTTAAGCAAGAATAATGGGTAAGGAACCATCCCTAGAATTTGGGCCACTAACATGACCTTATCTCCAGGGAAACCAAAGCTTTACTTTCTAAATCATTTACAAAACTATTATGATAAAAACATTTCTGACAAAAAAATTTCATATGGCTACACGTGTGTCATCGGAGTGGATTTTGGTATATGGTAAAGAAAGCCTTAATTAGAAAGAATTAAAATAGTTTAAATTCATACATTGAAGATTTATTTTAAAAAATCAGGCACTAGATATTAAATAATAATTGACCATGGGGCTGGAGAGTTAGTTCAGTGGTTAAGAGCACTGACTGTTAAAGATTTATTAACCTGCTCCTGGAAATATGTCACTAGCCTTGGATGACAGCCCCAACTGAATACACCCTTTTAGAATTGTTATATTTTGATGATTTATAATGATGTTACCTGTTCTGTTTGTGATTCACTGAATATGTAGTTTCAAAGTTGTAATTGTGCTTTACTGTGCCAAATGATTTTTGTTAGTATTTGTGATTGTTTCACTGGATATAGTTTCTAAGAGATGTAATGTTTGGTTTCATAATGTATAAAATGCCCTGCTTAAGAGCTGCAAAACACACTCACATTCAAACTGCCTCTGGGTTTGTTTCTGTTTGTCACCACCGAATCCTTACACACCTAGCCTCAAGGACCCTCATTCAAAGGAACCCCCCCCCCATACCCTACTGGGGTGGTCCGTGGCAATACATTATTTAACATTTCTAAGGTTTATGTTTTTGTGAGAAAAATGTAAGATGGTTGTCTTGTTATATGTTATGTTCCTGAAAATGTATGTCTAATTTGTTTTCAAAGTATATTTTAAATATTCTTTTATAAAAGCTTACTTAACCAATGGAAATTTAAAATTTCCATTATTTATATGTTCTTCTAATTGTCTCTGAATAGTCTTACATGAATAGAAAATTTCCCAGTCCATTGACATGTGAAAAAATGAATACTGAGAAACCTTCATCTGTAAAATGCCAGGCTCTGAGAGAGAAAAAATTCTCAGTAGTTAATAGTACCTGTTGCTCTTGCACATGACCAAAGTTTTTTTCCTAGCACTGATATCAGCACTACAAATTATAGGAAATTCTTGATCCAGGGGATCCAATCTTCCCTTCCAGCTTCCACAGTCACTCAGATGCATTTTGGATGTACATAGGTCACACACACACACACACACACACACACACACACACACACACACATACACACAGAGAGTATATGCATATGCATGTACTTAAGAATGTTTTCTGGAGGCCTCCCAGCCGGAGCCTGGAGAGGGTAATGTTGGAGGGCACAGAGTAGGATTCTGGCGATGGCTTTAAAGTCTGAGGGTCTCAGGGCTTTCTAGCTCTCTAACTGTACTGAAATGCTGATTGATGATAACTTCTACAAAGTCCTAAAACCTTTCTTACTCTTTCTGAGGATAAAAGACTGCTGGCTTAGGTGATTGACACCTGTAGCCTTAGCAAAGGGGGACTTAAGTAATGTGGCCTTTGTTCTATCTCAGCGGGAACTGCATGTCTCTAACTTTCAGCCTGATAGTCAGAAGTCGCAGGAAGAAAATGGGACACTTAGAGAAGTGGTTATAGAGTTTATTACTAAGTTGTAAAAAGTTTCCTATGAAAGTTATGTAAGGTGAAAGCAGAAAGATTGTAGGCAGAGAAAGAGAAAAATTCTTCTAAGTGGGGAAAGGGAAAACATTTCTCTCTCTTCTTTGTCTTCAGTACTGAAACTTATTTCAGAATACATGATTACATGTTACAAAGTTCATCACAAGTTCACACAAAAAATCAAATCACAAAATGAAATAGAAGTTTACAATAGAGAATGTTTACATGCATATCCATTAGGAGTAATTATTTGGCTAAACATCTATCACCTGTCTCAGCTCCACAGGTTCACCGAAGGTTTAAAACCATGACTAAGTTATTAGTGAAATTTTGTACAGATAAACCCAATCAATATCTTGTCTTCTGTCCTAGCACCTATAATAAATCATTAGTTCCCTTTTTATGACTTTTTGTTAATTGTTTTACAACCTCTTGGAATGTGCTCTGAGTAGTCGGAAGTCTGGTTACCATCTAAGAGCAAATAACTGATGACACTTGGGAGACTGGCAGAGTTCTCATTGCAGCATTGACTATCAGAAAAGGACTTAATAGCAGTCCCACTACAAAAGAGCTTAATAATCACAGATATAATTTTAGGAATTCTTATAGGATCATCATAAAGACTTAAGTAATCTATTTGTCTATATACATCATTACAAGATAGTACATCTTTGTGGATCTGCAGAGGTCTGCTCTAATTGGATGTGCTATTACTTAGTGATTGTTATATATGTTTAATAACAACAGGAAAATCATATTAATAGCAGGAATGTTTCCTAAAATGAGTCCCTTGCAGCCTTGCTTAATAAGCGCACACATGTCGCATATTATATAATAATCTGAAACAGGCCACTTCAGGATGAACACCTGCTTGTTATTAGCTTGTCCCATTATGGCTCCTGACAAATGTTTATAAAATATCAGTTTCCATATGCTTTTTCAAATATCTCTACTGTTAGTTATTTCTTTGTCCCCTTTATCTGCACTTCCTTCCCATATCTCTCCTGACTTAAGCACCCACCCATTTACTCCCTCTTTCCCATTCATATTGCCAGTGTTCTACTATCTGCTATAGGATTTTTCTCCTTCTCCATTAATGGCCCCTTTCTTGGAATTATCCTATGGTAAGGCTAATGCTCCTACAAGCACCTATAGGAAAAAAAAAAGCACACTGCCAGGTGTCATAGACCCTTTCCAGTTGGTATTAATGTGCAACTCTTGAAGAAAAAAAAATGTTCTTACTATTGCTCAATATCTCACCAAATTTGATGTTAAGACCTTCTTGCTGAATATACCACATGCTTTGAAGAGAAGATATGAAGATATTATGTTGGTACTGTCTTGGAACTTTCCTCCAAAATGGATACCTTTCACAGTACCAGAACATGATATGTAGGGTCTCCTTTTGGGGAAAAAGTTTGAGGAAGGTCATCAACATTGTTATCTAGTTGTAAGTCATGTGAGCTACATTAATGACTTGGTATGACAATATATATCCACAATGCATAGGGGCAAGGATGTTATGAGGTCAATGAGCTATTCCTTTGACTGGATTTTAGGCCTGCTCTACAGGAAACAGAGACCTGGAGCTGTAACTCTCACCAAAAACCCATGGATGAAGATGAAAAGCTCATAGTTCCAAGGGCTAAACCTGATACTATTGTTTTGCTAAATAGATGTAATGTTAAACTGCACTCTGAATTCCTATCTCAACATCCATATATTAGTGTAGCTCTTAGACTCTATGAGTGAAATTTCTTTCTGTGGTATATGGCACTTATTTCAGAAATACACAACTGGTCAAAGTGATATATAGCTATGGAGTGCTCAGTCACATAAGGAACATCCATATTATACAACTTTTTCTTAAGGCTCCCTGACCATTGTGGAAACAGGAAAAGAAAAACAGTAAGAGACAAAAAGAAGCAAAAACCATCCAGTGGAAAAAAGAAAGCATTTTCAACAAATGGTGCTAGTCTAACTGTAGGTCTGCATGTAGAAAAAGGCACATTGATCCATTTTTATCTCCTTGTACAAAGCTCAATTCCAAATGGATCAAGAACCTCCACATAAAACCTGATACTTTGAATCTAATAGAAGAGAAAGTGGGATAGAGAATGGAACAGATCAGCACAGAGGAAAATTTTCTGAACAGCACAACACTGGCTCAGGCTCTAAGATCAACAATTAACTAATGGGACCTCATAAAATTACAACGCTTCTGTAAGGCAAAGGACACTACTAGTAGGACAAAATAGCAGCCAACAGATTGGGAAAAGATGCTTACCAACTCTCCATCTTATAGAGGGCTAATATGTAAAATATACAAGGAACTCAGGAAGTTAGACTCCAGAAAACCAAATAACCCAATTAAAAAGTGAGGTACAGAGATAAACAGAGAATTCTTAACTAAGGAATCTTGAATGGCTAAGAAGCACCTAAAGAAATGTTCAACATCCTTAGTCATCAGGGAAATGAAAATCAAAATGACCCTGAGATTCCACATTACATCAATCAGAATGATTAAGATTAAAAAAAAAAAAAAAAAAGCAAACCTCAGCCAACAGCAGCTGCTGGCAAGGGTGTAGAGAAAGAACACTCCTCCATTGCTGGTGGGATTGCAAGCTGGTACACCCACTCTGGAAATCAATCTGGTGGTTCCTCAGAACATTGGAAATATATCTACCTGAAGACGCAGCTATACCATTCTTTGGAATATACCTAAAAGATGCCCCACCATACTACAGAGGTACGTGTTTCACTATCTTCATAGTGACCTTATTTGTAATAGCCATAAGCTGAAAAAACAAACAAACAAAAAACCAAATGTCCCACAACAGAAGAATGGATACAGAAAATGTGGCTCATTTACGCAATGGAGTACTATTCAGCTATTAAGAATGAGGACATTATCCGGTCATGGTGGCACACGCCTTTAATCCCATCACTTGGGAGGCAGAGGCAGGTGGATTTCCGAGTTCGAGGCCAGCCTGGTCTAAAAAGTGAGTTCCAGGACAGCCAAGGCTATACAGAGAAACCCTGTCTCAAAAAAAAAAAAAAAAAATTAGGACATTATGAACTTTGCAGGCAATAATGTATGGTACTAGAAAAATATCATCCTCACTGAGGTAACTCAGACCCAAAAGGGTTGTACATACACACTAATAACTGGATATTTGACAAAAGAGTACAGAACATCTAGGATACATAGAACTCAAGAAAGTTAACAAGCCAAAAGGCCCAAGTGAGGATGCCTTAATCCCACTTGGGAGGGAAAAGAAAGCAATCAAGAGGGGCAGAGGGAGGAAGGGACCTGGGTGGGAGAGGGGACAGGGAGGGGGAAAAGGGAACAAGATCAGGTATTATGTGTTAGAGGAAACAGGGCTGAAGGCCTGAGGGCCGGCAGAAAGAATGGAAACAGGCAACCTTGGGAGGTAGGAGGAGGGGGACCATCTAGAATGTACCAGAGACCTGGGAGGTGAGAGACTCTCAGAACTCAAAGGGAAAGACCTTAGATGAAATGCCCTACAGTGTGGAGTGGGAACTTGTAGAATGCAGCTCCAGTAGAAAGATAGGGCATCAAGTGGAGAGGGATGGGCTTGCTATCCCACAGTCGAAAACTCTGACCTAGAATTGTTCCTGTCTAAAATAACTGCGGGGACAAAACTGGAGAAGAGACTGATGGAAAGGAGGGCAAGTGACCAGCCCAAAGTGGATCCAGCTCAGGGGGAGGCTCCAAAGCCTGACTATATTCCTGCTGTTACAGTATGCTTACAGACAGGAGCCTAGCATAGCTGCCCTCAGAGAAGCCCAACAAGGAGATGGAAGAGTCAGATGCAGATGCCTACACCCAAATGATGGGCAGGAGCCAGGGATCCCTGTGGTTGAATTAGTGAAAAGCTGGAAGAAGTTGAAGAGGAGGGCGACCCCATAGGAAGGCCAGCACTCTCAACAAACTTGAACCCCCCAGATCTCTCAGACACTGAGCCACCAACCAGGCAGCATGCACTAGCTGGTATGAGGCCCCCAACACATATACAGCTGAGAAATACCTGGTTTGGCCTCAGTGAGGGAAGAGACACCTAACCCTCAAGAGATTTGAGGCTCCTGGGAATGGGAAGGCCTAGCAAAGTGGAGAGGTGGGGATATCCTCTTGGGGACAGAGGATGAAGAAAGGAATGAGGAACTGTCAGAGAAGAGCAGACCAGTAGGGGAATAACAACAGGACTGTTAAAAAAAAGATTAAAGATAATACATAAAAAAAATGGAAATAGTTCTATCTGAAGACCCAGCTATAACACTACTGGGCATATACCCCAAAGATGCTCTAACATATAACAAGGACACATGCTACACCATGTTCATTGCAGCCTTACTTATAATATCCAGAAGCTAGAAGCTACCCAGATGTATGTCAAGGAAAGAATGGATATAGAAAATGTGGTACGTTTAGTCAATGGAATACTACTCAGTTATAAAAAAAAAAAAAAAAGAAAACTTCATGAATTTTGCAGATAAACGAATGAAACTACAAAATGTCATCCTGAGTTAGGTAACCCAGACCCAAAAGGACATACACGGCATGTACTCACTGATAAGTGGATATTAGCCTAGAAGCTCAGAATACCCACAATGCAACTCACAGACCATATGAAACTTAACAAGAAGTCCCAAGTGTGTATGCTTTCTATTCCACTTAGAAGGAGGAACAAAATATGGGAGGCAGAGGGAAGAAGGAACCTATGTGGGAAAGAGGAGAGGAAGGGAAATAGGGTACGGATCAGGTCTGTGAAGAGACAAAAGAGAAGTCCAGAGGGTCAGGAGAATGAAAAGAAATATGGGTTAGTGGGGGATGGGGAATGGGGGAATCACTAGAAAGTCTCAAATGCAAGGTATGTGAGAGGCATCCAGGTCCCAATAGAGATGACATTAGCCTAAATAACCAACAGCAGGGAGGTAGAACCTGAAGAGACTACCTATAGGATATATACATAGCCTGAGTAGAAAGATGGGGGCCCTCCCACAACAATCTCAAAATCTTTAACCCAGAATGTTCCTGTCTAAAGGAAAGACGGGGACAAAAAAAATGGAGCAGAGGCTGAACTAAGGCCATCCAGAGACCACCCCACCTTGGGATCCATCCCATTCACAGACACCAAACCCTGCCACTATTCCTAATGCCAAAAAGTGCTTGACACAGGAGCTTCATATGGCTGTTCTCTGAGAGTCTCTGTCAGCACCTGATTAAGACACATGCAGATACAGCCAACATTTGGACTGAGTCTGGGGAAACCAATGGAAGAGATAGAAGGACTGAAGGAGCTGAAGAGGATTGCAACCTCATAGGAAGAACAACACTTCAGAGCTCACAGGAACTAAACCATCAACCATAGAGTATACACGGGCCCGTTCAAGGCTCCTGCTACATATGTAGCAGAGGACTGACTTATCTGGCATCAAGGGAAGGGTAGGCACACGGTCCTGTATAGGCTTGTTGTACCAGAGAAGAGGAATGTCAGAGGGGTGTGGTGGGAACAGATGGGTGGGGAAGCACCCTCTTAGAAGCAAAGGGGAGGGGTGATGGGGTGCTGAATTTGAGAAATTGAGACAGGGAAGGGGGACAGCATTTGAAACTTAAATAAATAAAATAAGTAATAAAAAGAGGTAGAATATGAATTCATCTTTAAACTTCTATTTCCTCTTTGAAATCAGACATATGTATTTAAAATAAGTGAAAAAGGAAATTCCAGAAGAAATCAGTATGCAACAGTATCTGAGAATATCAAGTTACTGTCAATCTAGATAGGTATCATTTCATAGAGCATGTATATTATACACTTCTTAGCTATATGATAGTGATTGATTTGTTGCCATCTTTGAGTGCTGAGTTATTTGTAAAACAGATTAATAGCATTCCAGTAAAGATTAGATGAGATAACCTGTGATATATAATTTTATAATGCCTGGTACAATATTACCACTTAATAAATAGATATGGATTGAGTTGTCACCATGTTTGAGGGCTAAGCTATCTGGGAAGCAGATTAATGGCATTTCAGTAAAGACAAGATGAGGTAATTTGTGGTAAATAATTTGTACAATGCCTGATAAAAAGTAGTCATTTAATAAATGGATATGGATCCTAATAATGATTGATTTTACTGTAAGCTTCAATCTATTTAACCTATAACAATAATTCATATATAAACTGTAGTATAGTTGTTACAACTGTTTCCTTCACTTTGGACATTACAAACTTGTATTTAATTTTTGATTGTGAGCCTAGATTTAATGGCTGAGCCATACACAAAGAACATTCCATCCTACCACCAGGGCACATGAAATGGAAACTTAGGGGCTCTTTGGAAAGTCAAGTTGTGTTGGGTGATATTTTACTGTGGCAAACACATGAAGAAATGATTCACTGAGGTGGACACAGGTGAAACACTAAGGCAGACTTGTAAAGGAATGTTTAGCTGAAGCAGACACAGGAGAAGGATGTTCTGCTAAAGCAAGCTAATGAAAGGACATGTAATGAAGGATTCTGTGTTAACAACATGCAAGTATTGGTCTGCCTTAGATTGCGTAGTTGAGCTCCATTTCTTGGGACTCCATAGAGAAACACACACACACACACACACACACAAAACCTTCCGGAAGTGTGCTGGGGCTTCTTGCTGCGTCCACAGACTTGAGCTGGTTGCCAGAGTGAAGTCAGCTGAGACAGATACACATGCTGAGGCATGACATGTGGAGGACACATGATGTTTGGAGGAATAGAACTTAACAGAGGATGATGGAGGCTGGGAACTTGGCTTGCATGAATAGCTGCAATACTTATTGGTCTGGCATCTTCACTGATCTTCATTTTGTTGAAAGAGGCACAGCTGAGAACTTCTCCTAGCATGCCTCCGGGTCCCTCCTGCTGACTTGTGCCAAGGCTGAGGCCTGGATTTATCTGCAAAGTAGTGCCATTTGTGCTGATTCATATTTGCTATACCTGCTGTATCAAGCTGGTATAACCATGATTTCCAGACAACATAGATGGGAGTTGTTCCAAAGAATCATTTCTGAAAATGTCCACTTCCTCTGTACTCATTCTTTTAATTAGCTCTGGTGGGTGGTGGGCTAAAAATGAGGTTGAAGCATTTAAGAACCATCAATAAAAATAGACTTTGAAAAAATTAAAGTTACAGGTACTTGCTCAGCTATATTCATACAGTTTTCTTCATAATAGCCAGTGTACTACTCAACTTGACACAAGCTGGAGTTATCATGAGAAAGGAGCTTCAGCTGAGGAATTGTTTCCATGAGATACAGCTGTGGGACATTTTCTCAATGAGTGATCAAGGTGGGTAGGGCCCATTGTGGGTGGTGCCATCCCTAGGCTGGTAGTGTTGTGTTCTATAAGAAAGCAAGCTGAGCAAGCCAGGGGAAGCAAGCCAGTAAGAAACATCCCTCCATGGCCTCTGCATTAGTTCCTGCTTCCTGACTTGCTTCTTTTCAAGTTCTGACTTCCATTGGTGATGAACAGCAATGTGGAAAGTGTAAGCTAAATAAACCCTTTTCTCCTCAACTTGCTTCTTGGTCATGATATTTTGTGCAGGAATAGAAACCCTGACTAAGACAGCATGAAACTGGAAAAAATCGAGATGTCCCTCAACTGACAAATGGGATAGAAAAAAAATGTGTTACTTTTACACAATAGTAGTTAAAAAAAAAACATTACAAAATTTGCAAGCAAATTAATGGGACTATACAAAGTCATGCTGAGTGAGTTAATCCAACCCCAGAAAGACAAACATGGTATGGACTTACCGACTAGTGGCTATTAGCTGTAGAGAAAAGAATGATGAATAACAGACCAAAAGAGGCTAAGTAAGAAGGAGGGCTCAAGGGGGAATGCATGAATCTCCTTGGGAAGGGGAAATATATAGTGGATGAACTGGGGATGGGAGTGAAGTAACAGGAGGGATCGGTTGGGGTAAATATAGAGGGAGAGAGAACTGGAAGAGACAACTGTAATCAGGGGTATTTCAGGGGTGAGTTAGAAATCAAAAGTCCCCCATATCCACCCACCCCCACTCCCCTGCCCACCCACTCCCCCTTTGGTATAGCATTGGAAATGTAAATGAGCTAAATACCTAATAAAAAATGGAAAAAAAAAAAAAGAAACCTAGTGCAATGGGAAACTCCATGGAATCTACAAAGTTGGCTCTAGATAAGACAACTAGTAAGGAGGGACATGGAGCCTGAACCAGACATCTCCTTTAAACAGTGAATACTTCCAGGGTAGGAATTTGAACACCAATTCAGCCTCAAACCCTTTGACCAACAAATTGTTTACATTGTGATAAAGATGCTACAGAAATTGGGGCAGTAGCCAATCAAAGACTAGTCCAGCTCGAGATCCATGCCACAAGATGGAGTCCACCCCTGATACTACCTGTAGGGCCAGGAACCAGAGGATGTATAGCCCAGATACCTAGGATAGAACCAAACACAGTGGAAAACCAAAAAGCCAATAAAATGATTCCTAGTTGTATTTTGCTATAAACATAAACAGGACCCTAGCATAATCATCACGAGAGAGGCTTCATCCAGGAACTGATGGAAACAGACGCAGAGGCCCATAGCCAAACATTAGTATAGCTCAAGGAATCCTGCTGAAGAGGAGGAGAAAGGATTGGAGGAACTAGAGAGACCAAAGACCCAAGAAAACCCACAGAATCAACTAACCTGGGCTCACAGGGGCTCACAGAGACTGAAACAACAATCAGGGAGCCTTTGTGGGTCTGTCCTATACCCTCTGCATATATATTATGGTTGTGTAACTAATAATGGTGGGAGCTGTGACTGACTCTCTCACTCTTTTGCCTGCTTTTGGGACCCTTTTCCTCCCACTGAGTCACATATTCTAGACTTAAATATAAGAGGATGTGCCCAGTCTTATTACAACTTGATATGCCGTGTTTGGTTGACAGCTCTGGCAGGCCTGCTCTTTTATGAAGGGAAATGGAAGTGGGAAATGGGTGGAAGAGAAGAGGTACTAAGAGGAGAAAAGTAAGAAGAAACTGTTTGAGAGGTGTAGTATATGATCGAAACAGGGAGGGAGGAAGGGAGGGAGGGAGGGAGGGAGGGAGGGAGGGAAGGAGGGAGGAAGGGAGGGAAGGAGGGAGGAAGGGAGGAAGGAAAGAAAGAAGAAAGGAAGGAAGGAAGAAAGGAAGGAAGGGAGGGAGGGAGGGAGGAAGGAAGGAAGGAAGGAAGGAAGGAAGGAAGGAAGGAAGGAAGGAAAGAAGGAAGCCTTGCAATTAACTTCATACAAAAAAATTTCAAAAACACTGCCATAAAGTCACCTTAAGGGAATAACTAGAGATAAGTATTTCCATCTCTGAATACGAAAAAGTGTGCTACCAGCTGCTATCTTTTTGCCTATGTCATACTCAAAGTCCTCAGCCCAACCAATTCAATTTGAATATTCTTATAACTTAAAGTAGAGAACATTAAATGCTGATATATTGTGTGGATAGCCACATGTGCCGTTGCAGGGTGGCGCTGGCTACCGCTGGCCACCACGCATAAATAGGCAGTAAAGTTTTTTGCCAAGATGAGGTTTTGAGAATTAGCCAATCAGATGAGAGACAAGTTAACCAATCAGATGAGAGACATGTTAACCAATCAGATGAGAGACAAGTTAACCAATCATATGAGAGACAAGTTAACCAATCAGATGAGAGGTTAACCAATCAGATGAGAGACACGTTAACCAATCAGATGAGAGACACGTTAACCAATCAGATGAGAGACACGTTAACCAATCAGATGAGAGACAAGTTAACCAATCAGATGAGAGACAAGTTAACCAATCAGATGAGAGACAAGTTAACCAATTAGATGAGAGACACATTAACCAATCAGATGAGAGACACGTTAACCAATCAGATTAGAGACACGTTAACCAATCAGATGAGAGACACGTTAACCAATCAGATGAGAGACACGTTAACCAATCAGATGAGAGACACGTTAACCAATCAGATTAGAGACACGTTAACCAATCAGATGAGAGACAAGTTAACCAATCAGATTAGAGACACGTTAACCAATCAGATGAGAGACACGTTAACCAATCAGATGAGAGACACGTTAACCAATCAGATGAGAGACACGTTAACCAATCAGATGAGAGACACGTTAACCAATCAGATGAGAGACACGTTAACCAATCAGATGAGAGATACGTGAACCAATCAGATGAGAGACACGTTAACCAATCAGATGAGAGACAAGTTATCCAATCAGATATAGGCATGCAAATGAGGTGGTAAGCATAACCCATGCATAACCAATCCGGGTGTGAGACACGCCTCTCCTAGGCCTATATAAGCAGCACCAATTCTGGGCTTGGGGTCTCTTCACCTCTGCAATCAAGCTCTCCCAATAAATGTGTGGAGAAGGATCATGTTGCAGCATCATTCTTGCTGGTGAGCCAGGGCGTGTGCAAGAAGTGGTGCTGTCTTGCATGCGCTCAACTGGCCAGGAAGAATGACGCTGCAACAGGATCCTTCTGCACACGTTTATTGGGAGAGCATTGATTGCATCGGCGAAAGAAGAGCAACGAACAAGGAAAATGATGCTGCTTATATACCCCTCCATGTGACGTGTCAGCTCCTGATTAGCTGCTCACTCATCACCCCACTACTACGCCCCGGGATGGGCAGTGACTTGGCAGGAATTTACTCTTGCACCTGCGCACATTACTTGTCAACAGCTAGGCATAGCGGAGGCTCGTGATGGCAATTGCTCACGGCTCCCCACAGTGCCGAAACCCAGGAAAAGAAACATCTTCAGGCATGAGCGAAGACCCCCTGCTACAGGGAGGATTCAGAACTGCATCTGGGGGATTGAGCGGTTAATAAACTGTTCCGGTAAAAGAGACTGCTGAGAAGGATCTGGCGTGGATTCAGAACTCTTCAGCTGAGGAACGGTAGTACCGGTAAGTCTCCCAAATTGATGCCCGGGTTAAAGGGGGATATGTATTTTAAGCAAAAGGAAAAGAAAAGGGAGGAAAAATAAAAGGAATCAGTGATAAAGAAAAGGAAATAGTGAAGGAAAGGAAAAGGGAAAGGAAAGGAAAAGGGAAAGGAAAGGAAAGGAAAGGAAAGGAAAGGAAAGGAAAGGAAAGGAAAGGAAAGGAAAGGAAAGGAAAGGAAAGGAAGGGAAAGAAAGGAAAGGAAAGGAGAGGAGAGGAGAGGAGAGGAGAGGAGAGGAGAGGAGAGGAGAGGAGAGGAGAGGAGAGGAGAGGAGAGGAGAGAAAAGGAAAGGAAAGGAAAGGAAAGGAAAGGAAAGGAAAGGAAAGGAAAAGAAAGGAAAGGAAAGGAAAGGAAGGAAGAAAGGAAGGAAGGAAAGAAAGGAAGGAGAGAAGGGAAAGAGAGAAGAGAATGAAAGAAAGGATTGAGATGATAAGGTTCCCAGCTTTGGGACAAGTTAAGGTTCATGAGTTATGCTTTTTTTTTTCTCCCATTGACCCTTTGTGGGTAGGTCTGATAGTTTTGGTCTTATTTGTTCTGATATATGGACTCTGTTACTGTTTGAAACCGTGTGTAGAGGCAGTCAAGACAGGTCCGAAAATCCTTACAGAGCAACAAGAGAGTATGTCGGAAGAGGAGAAGGGCTTAAAAAGAAAAAAGAAAAAGAAAGGAGACACAGTGTTATCAGGTGGACAGAAAGGACAAAACAAAAGAGCCGAGGTGGAGGAGGAAGGCGAATTAGCTTCTGCGCCCCCTCCCTATGCCTCCTCGGCAGCCGCTTATGAGCAGACCTTCTGTCCAGAGGTTTGGAGAGAGGTTAGATTCTCCTTGCTGGGATGTCCTATTTTCACTGACCAAGCAGGGCAGAGATATCATGAGCCTCTATATTTCAAAGTAATCAGGAATTTGGCTGAATCTGTGCGGACATACGGCTTAACTGCTTCCTATACTGTGGCTCAAGTAGAGAACTTGAATAGTCACAGCATGACACCGTCCAATTGGGCAGTCTTGGTGAAGGCATGCCTTTCAACTGGGCAGTATTTAGATTGGAAAGCTGTCCTTATTGAATTTGCAAATAAACAGGCAGTAGCTAACTCCACTGCAGGAAATCCAGCATGGGATAGAGATATGCTGTTTGATCAAGGTCGCTTTGCACAACAACAGACAGTTTATCCAGTGCAGGTGTTTGAGCAGGTGAATCAGATTGCCATATGGGCGTGGAAATCATTGCCCCACCCGTGTTGATGTGGGCGAGAGGGTCTGTTTGTGTGTTTCCCCAGGATCACCGACAACACCTGTGGGTCCCAGAACGGCTGACCAGAGCAATTCAAAACAAGCAGAGCTATGAGGACGTGGATGTTCCTGTGGCTGGGGGTGCTCCCACTAGTGAGAACTGAAGAGCTCTGTGTTCCTGAAACCATGCCATTGACGCATTCAGGTGTTTCCTCAATTCTTTACATCTAATGCCAGATTTTAAGCCTTAATGGAACTCGAATAGAACCCATCATTGTTGGCAATTTTACCTCTTGGCTTACCTCTGCATTTTCTTACTTTAAGGAATGGGTGGGAGTGATTTTGTTTGGTGCTGCCATATGCTGTGGACTGGTGTTCATGCTCTGGTTGGTATGCACAAAAACGTGACAAGGTGATTATAACTCAGGCACTTTTAGCTATTGAAAACAGTGCCTCCCCTGAAGTTTGGTTATCTATGCTCAAGAATTAGTCCACATCAGAGTTCTCTGCTCTTGCACCCCACGGATTTATGGATCCATTGCACTGGGATGAGAGAGACTCAAGGATCATTGATCAGCCCTTGCACATCACTGAGGTTTCCTCATTGCACACGATAGGGTGATCATGATTACCCCACTAATTCATTTTTTGGCTGGCCTCTTTTGTAGAGTTTGCCCTAGGTCATTTAGCAGTTACTGTCACACAGCACTGTGGTATCCAGAGACAGGCAACTTTCCTCATGAACAGACCAAACTAAGACATGGGGCCTGGTGGCAATAGGGCTACCCTATGACGGGTAAGGCTGTGACATTAGAGGAACGACCTAAAACAGGAGCCACGCTGGATGGACATAATTGCACAGGCCTAGTCCAGCCTCATTTTATTAAAACAAAAAGGGGGAGATGTGGGAAGCCACATGTGCCGTTGCAGGGTGGCGCTGGCTACCGCTGGCCACCATGCATACATAGGCAGTAAAGTTTTTTGCCAAGATGAGGTTTTGAGAATTAACCAATCAGATGAGAGACAAGTTAACCAATCAGATGAGAGACAAGTTAACCAATCAGATGAGAGACAAGTTAACCAATCAGATGAGAGACAAGTTAACCAATCAGATGTAGGCATGCAAATGAGGTGGCAAGCATAACCCATGCATAACCAATCCGGGTGTGAGACATGCCTCTCCTAGGCCTATATAAGCAGCACCAATTCTGGGCTTGGGGTCTCTTCACCTCTGCAATCAAGCTCTCCCAATAAATGTGTGCGGAAGGATCTTGTTGCAGCATCATTCTTGCTGGCGAGTCGGGCACGCACAAGAATATTGTACACAATTTAGATCCCCATACTTGGCCCTATGATTTAACAACCATAAATCGCATGTCGTGTGAAGTATATTATTATAAATATTTAGCATTCTTAACACTCACAATTCTACAGTTAACCTTTAAATTCCCTTTAATTCAACAAAAAATAAAATATTTTGAAAGAATCTCAATCCACTACAGGGGATTAAATGCCATAATGAAGCAGTATAGATGTCTTCTTCAGTGACTCATTTTACTGTGTGATTAAAAGTTTATTGGAATGATATGCCTGCCAGCTATAAAGAAATGAAAAACAGCACAGTACACTCAATTTATGAGCTGTTTTCATAATGTAGGTGGGAATATGTGTGTATTCACAACAACATTTTTTTTATTGCTAGATGATTGCTTCATGGTTTTAAGATGTCTTTTCAAATGACATGGCATTTATGATAAATCTATTCGATCATAGTGACAGAATGGTTCAGAGAAAAGATTGCCTACTATTTTAAAGACCACAGGTGAATCATTAATGTAATTTACTAATAATTTATTTCAATCTCTAGAGGAAAGTTTTACTTCTCAATCTGTTTGTAATGATTTTGATCTAATAGTGTAACAGGGCATATTATAGGCAAGTTAATTCTTACACAGAATTCCTTTAAGTCTTGTCTGATAATTTTCAATATTTCACATTCTGATTTATCAGTTTTAAGACTGGGTTGAAGAGTGAACATTTCTAACAAAATCTTTACTAATTTACAAATAATACTAGGTATTAAGAGTATAAAGTTATGATCATATAAACAAGCAGAGACTTAAAAATTCCAGAATAAAAATAGAAAGTATATTGTGGTATACTTCTTGAATCTAATGGATGAGGTAAAACATATTCATATGTAGCTCATATCCTAAAGGTTGGCCCTACACCCCCATGAAAATGAGCATCACAAAAAATATACAATGGATTTGAAAAAGAACAAAGAAGGATATGAAATAAGAAATTAGATATATTGGGGATGGCTAGAGTTTGGTAGAGAATGGAAGATGATATCCATCTCCCATATTCATTTTTTTTAAGGAAAAGATACAAAAAATTCAAGCAAAACAGCCTAAATGATAGCAAAGAACACTTTAGGCTTGATCACACAGAAAAAAAGTTATACGTTAATTTAAATGTATAACCACATCTGTTTACCTAGGTTACCCCCACACATATGTAGCAGATGTGCAGCTGGGTCTTCATGTGGGTCCCCCAACAACTGAACAGGGGCTGTCCCTGAATCAGTTGCCTGCCTCCTCATGGATCCAATTTCCCTAACTTGGCTACCTTGTCTGGCCTCAGTGGGAAAGGATGTGTCTAGTCCTGCAGGGACTTGATGTGCAGGGTAGGGATTTGTGTAGTAGGGGGATGATATACCGAGGGTCCTCTGGAAGGAATGTGGGGAGGGTCTGTGTGAGGAGACACTGGAAGCAGGGGGCCTAATATTAGGATGTAAAGTAAATAAATTTAAAAAACAAAAGGAAAGGAAAGCAACTGGTGTTTTTTAACCACTCAACAATCTTTTCTGACCTTCATTATATCTTATTCTCTCGGAATATACTTACCTTATTGTAAATGCAAAGTTTTGCAAAGTTAATTTCAAGCAAAAAGATGGAATATTTCTGCCTATTTTGATGAAAATGGCAAAAAAATTTACAATTCTATTCATATTATATTTTCATGCTGCCTTCAGTTACAAAATAAAATTTGTACATACTATTATAATTGTAGTATATGTCATTTTTGTTACCAAAGAAATCATAGATATAATGTATATTTTGTCACGGTAGTTTATAAAATATGTGAAAATTCCATAGACCATTAACACCAATAATATGGCATGCTAAATCTGAGTTCCATAGCTGGTCAGAAATGCTGTATCAATGGCTTTTACATTTATCAATATATTTATAACTATATTACTATGGCATTTGTGAATTTAGTAAGCTTTTGTATTTTATTTTATTATTTTCATTTAAAACATTTTTCTTAGTATATAACACTAGATAAACACAGAAAATTACATATGTACCTAAATGTGCTTCAGAGCATTTTATTTTCTAAAATTTTAGAGATTTTGTAATATAAATTTTAAGCAGCTTTAATTAGTTAAGGGTTGGCAAACTATGGCAAAATCCATATGGGTCAAATCAAGCCTACCACAAGTTTTTGTAAATAAATATAGTCGTATCTATTCATTTACATATTGCCTATGATTAATTTCATGTCATCATAATAGAGCTAATAGTGTGACATGATTTGTGAAGTTGATAATATTTACTACTAGACCCTTATACACTAAGATGTACCTGGCATTAAGAGATAATATATGTGCTTCTACTGCTGTATTTTTAAAACACAGAGCTCATTTCTGAAGTTTATTTTACTGTTCTATAAAATTATCATATAGGACCCAATTTTCGTTTACTTAAGTTAACATCATTTCTCAGTTACTAAAAGAAGACATTTGGCTAATCATAATAAAATGTTTGGAGAAACTATACAGTCTCTATGTATAGTAAATTCACTTGACTATTCCAATTTTGAATAACAGTATAATAAAATAATGCATGGCAATTATTAGAAAGAAACTCATAAAACTATGTTCTTCAATACACTTTGTATACTACAGTGTTTGTTTCTTTGTTAGATTTGCATTATATTTTTAGTGGGCTGAGAAAAAATTACCTTCATTTTTCACACACATAAAGATAATTGTTTTATTTAATTCCTTAAATTGTTTGTTTTAAGCTAGTAAGAACACATCCTAAAAATGCATTGCATGTTTTTTTTTATTTTTATCAGTCTCCTTTTTCACTTTTTCTTATGCAAATGAGATTAGGAATTACACTCATAGCCAAATTGAACTATTAATATTTTATGTGATAATATTAAAATCTAAAAGTTGAACGAATAATTATGAATAAGAATGTTCTTATTTGTTTCTAATTTTAAAGTATTTTCTTTATTGAAAAATTATATCACTGAAAAGATCATACTTTAAATAATTATAGAGAAGAAAAATAAAGCCATGATTTGGGGGTGTGTTTCTTTGAGATTAAAATGATGTGTATAGATATGTGTATTGTGATATGCAAATACAAATGAAGGTGCCTATAAAGTTAACCAGGGGCAGAATCCCCTGAAGCTATAGTTATGTGGATTCTTACCTACCATTTATCCTTGCAACCTCCCCTCAGAAATAAAACACACACACACACACACACACACACACACACACACACACACGAACAAGAACAAAAAGAAGCATATAAAACTTCTCTTTGTGGAGGCTGTAGTATGTCACAGCATGTCCCACCCTATATTCCCCAGTCCATACTTCTTTTCTTGCAAATGTTCATTGCAATGAGTCACTGGTCTGGATCAAGATATCTGGTTTCTGTGACACCATCAGTATTGGATCCTCACCCAGACTCCTCCAAGTTAGCCTTTTGCCTTGTGTCATGAAGATCATATAGCTCTAGAACAGCAGGACTGGCTCATTCATATGTTCCAACCATTCTCAGATGATAGAAATTTTGGGGTGAGCCAATTCAGAGCCCTGGATTTGGGTCTGAATAGGTAGATGAGCTGGTCAGTCTGCTGGCTCTCCTTTATTTGTACTACCCGGGTAAGTTCTCCAACTATTGCTAGACCACAATAGAATACTAGTATATCAACATGATAGAATCTTTGTATGTCTAGATGGTAAATTATTGCTGCAATACTTCTCCTGAGGAGACATGATGAACTATCAATTCACTCCCAATAGGGAATCAAACAATATAGAAAATAATCCCAGCCAAGTAAGCTTGGAGAACCAATGATGTTATTGGAGTTACTTACAGAAGAATGAGTGACTTTGAAACAACTACCTCAATGAAATGTTCCATCCTATGTAGGTGCATTCTGAAAGATGCAGAGAAGTTTCCCTTTTCTATTAATTTTCTACTTAAGTACTCTAGCTTCTCCTGAGGCAACATGAGCTGGAGTAGAATTGCATACAGCTGGGAGGAAGTCACAAGAGTGAATGGCTGGAAGAGTAAGTGAGAATCTAAATAATCTTTCTAGCACCTCCTTGAGGGAAATTCAGGAGGCACTGTCTTGTGGAGGGTCTCTTGTGGTAATCTCAACTACCTGATTAAGATCAAAATTCATTATGCACAGAAGGCAGCATTCTACAAAAATTACCATAATTTAATTCCATCTGAAATAAATAATCTTTTTGATCTTAAATTATTTTTACAATTTTGTATTATTTTATTTACATTTCAAATGTTATCCCCTTTCCTAGTTTCACATCCAAAAATCCCTTATCTATCCTCCCCACCCCTGCTCACCACTGAATCCTGGCCACAGCATTCCCCTATACTAGGGCATAGAACATTCACAGGACCAAGGGTCTCTCCTCCAATTGATGAACGAGTAGGCCATCCTCTGCTACATATGTAGCTAGAGCCATGAGTCCCACCATGTGTTTTTTGTGATTAATGGTTTAGTCCGAGGGATCTCTGGGGGTACTAGTTAGTTCATATTGTTGTTCTTCCTATGGGGTTGCAAACCCCTTAAGCTCCTTTGGGATTTCTCTAGCTCCTTCATTGGGGACCCTGTGCTCAGTCCAATGGATGGACTACTATCTGTATTTATCAGGCACTAGCAGAGCCTCTCAGGAGAAAGCTACATCAGGCTCCTGTCAGCAAGCTCTTGTTGGAATCCACAGTAGTCTCTGGTTTTAGTGGTTGTTTATGTGATGGATCCCCAGGTGGGGCAGTCTCTGTATGGTCACTCAATCACTTTTTCCAATCTGTTGGTTGCCTTTTTGCGCTTTGCAAATTTACATGGTTCCATTTGCTAATTCTTGATCTTAGAGCACAAGCCGTTGGTGCTCTGTTCAGGAATTTTTACCCTGTGCTCATATGTTTGAGGCTCTTCCCCACTTTCCCCTCTATAAGTTTCAGTGTCTCTGGTTTTATGTAGAGTTCCTTGATTCACTTAGACTTCAGCTTTGCACAAGGAGATAAGAATGGATCAATTTGCATTCCTCTAAATGCTAGCCATTAAGTGAGCCAGCACCATTTGTTATAAATGCTGTCTCATTTTTCCACTGGGTGGTTTTAGCTCCTTTGTCAAAGATCAAGGGACCATAGGTATGTGGGTTCATTTCTGGGTCTTCAATTCTATTCCATTGGTCTACTTGTCTGTCATTGTACCAGTACTATGCAGGTTTTTTTTTTTTAATTATTATTTTGTTTTGTTTTTCACAGTTGCTATGTAGTACAGCTTGAGGTCAGGAATGGTGATTCCACTAGAGGTTCTTTTATTGTTGAGAATATTTTTTGCTATCCTAGGTTTTTTTTTATTATTCCAGATGAATTTGCAAATTGCCTTTTTTCTGTGAAGAACTGAGTTGGAATTTTGATGGGGATTGCATTGAATCTGGAGATTACTTTCAGCAAGTTGGCCATTTTTTCTATATTAATCCTGCCAATCCATGAGCATGGGAGATCTTTCCATTTCTGATATCTTAGATTTCTTTCTTCAGAGACTTGAAGTTCTTATCATACTGATCTTTCACTTGCTTAGTTAGAGGTACACCAAGGTATTTTATATTACTTGGGACTATTGTGAAGGTTGTTTCCCTAACTTCTTTCTCAGCCTGTTAATCCTTTGTGTATAGAAAGGCCACTGATTTGTTTGAATTAATTTTATATCCAGCTACTGCACTGAAGTTGTTCGTGAGTTTTAGAGTTCTCTGGTGAAATTTTCGGGGTCACTTATGTATACTATCAAATCATCTGCAAGTAGTGATATTTTGACTTCTTCTTTTCCAATTTGTATCCCCTTGACCTCCTTTTGTTGTCTAATTGCTCGGGCTCAGACTTCAAGTACTATACTGAACAGGTAGAGAGAAAGGAAGATCTTGATCTTTTATCATGAATGAATGGATGTTAGATTTTGTCAAATGTTTTCTCAGCAGCTAACGAGATGATCATGTGGTTTTTGTCTTTGAGTTTGTTTATATAGTGGATTACATTAATGCATTTACATATATTGTACCATCACTGAATACCTGGAATAAAGCCTACATGATCACGACTGATGATCGTTTTGACTGATGATCGTTTGTTCTTGGATTTGGTTTGCAAGAATTTTATTGAGTATTTTTGCATCGATATTCATAAGGGAAATTGGTCCAAAGTTCTCTTTCTTTCTTGAGTCTTTGTGTGGAATTAGGTCTTCCTTGAAGGACTGACAGAACTCTGCCCCAAACCCATCTAGACCTGGGCATTTTTTTTTCTCTTTTTCTGGCGGTGGGTGGTGGTGGTGGTGGTGGTGTGACTATTAATGACTGTTTCTATTTCTTTAGGGCACTTAGGACTGTTTAGATTATTAATCTGATCCGGATTTATCTTTAGTACCTGGTATCTCACTAGAAAATTATCCATTTTACCCAGGTTCTTCAGTTTGGTTGAGTATTGGCTTTTGTAGTTGTATCTGATGATTTTTTTTATTATTTCCTCAGATTCTACTGTTATGTCTCCCTTTTCATTTCTGATTTTGTTAATTAGGATACTGTCCCTGGGCCCTCTAGTGACTCTGGCTAAAGGTTTATCTATTTTGTTGATTTTTTTTCAAAGAACCAGCTACTGGTTTGGTTGACTGTTTTTATAGTTCTTTTTGTTTCCACTTGGTGGATTTCAGACCTGAGTGATTATTTCCTGCTGTCTTCTCTTCTTGTGTGAATTTGCTTCTTTTTGTTCTTGAGGTTTCAGTTGTGCTGTCAAGCTACTAGTATATGCTCTCCCCAGTTTCTTTTTTGAGACATTCAGAACTATGAGTTTTCCTCTTCTTGCTTTCATTGTGGCCCATAAGTTTGGGCATGTTATGGCTTCATTTTCATTAAACTCAGTCTTTAATTTCTTTCTTTATTTCTTCCTTGACCAAGTTATCATTGAATAGAGTGTTATTCAGCTTCACGTGTAAGTGGACTTTCTATTATTTATGTTGTTATTGAAGATCAGCCTTAGTTCTTGGTGATCTGATAGTGTGTACGGGAACATTTCAAAATTTTGTATTTGTTTAGGTCTGTTTTGTGACCAAATATAAGGTAGATTTTGGAGAAGGCACCATGAGGTGCTGAAAAGAAGGTATATCCTTTTGTTTTAGGATAAAATGTTCTGTAGATATATGTTAAATCCATTTGTTTTATAACTTCTGTTAGGTTCACTGTGTCTCTGTGTTCACTGTGTTTAAATTCTGTTTCCAGGATCAATCTGTCCATTGATGAGAATCGGGTGTTCAAGTCTCCCACTATTATTTTATGTGGTGCAATGTGTGCTTTGAGCTTTACTATAGTTTCTTTAATGAATGTGGATGCCCTTGCATTTGGAGCATAGATGTTCAGAATTGAGAGTTCATCTTGATAGAGTTTTCCTTTGATGAGTATGAAGTGTCCCTACTTATCTTTTTTGAACTTTAGGTTGAAAGTCGATTTTAATCGATATTAGAATGGCTACTCAAGCTTGTTTCTTGGGACTATTTGCTTGGAAAATTGTGTTCCAGCCTTTTACTCTGAGGTAGTGTCTGTCTTTATCAATCAGGTGTGTTTCCTGTATGTAGCAAAGTGTTGGGTCATGTTTATGTAAGAAGTCTGTTAGTCTATGCCTTTTTTATTGAGGAATTGAGTCCATTGATATTAAGAGATATTAATGAAAAGTAATTGTTGCTTCCTGTTATTTTTTGTTATTGTTGAGATTCTGTTCATGTGACTTTTTTTCTTTTCGGTTTGTTGTAAGTTTACTTTCCTGCTTTTTCTAGAGCTTATTTTCCCTCCTTGTGTTGGAGTTTTCCCTTTATTGTCCTTTGAAGGGCTGGATTAGTGGAAAGATATTGTGTAAATTTGGCTTTGTCATGGAATACTTTGGTTTCTCCATCTATGGTAATTGAGAGTTTTGCTGGGATGGCAAAACTATAGTAGCCTGGGCTGGCATTTGTGTTCTCTTAGGGTCTGTATGACATCTGTCAAGGATTTTATAGCTTTCATAGTCTGTGCTGAGAAGTCTGGTTTAATTCTTATAGGTCTGCTTTCATATGTTACTTGACCTTTTTTTCTTCATGCTTTTAATATTCTCTCTTTATTTAGTGCATTTGTTGTTCTGATTATTATGTGTCCTGTGGAATTTCTTTTCTGGTCCAGTCTATTTGGAGTTTTATAGGCTTCTTGTATGTTCATGGGCATCCCTTTCTTTAGGTTAGGGAAGTTTTCTTCTATAATTTTGTTGAAAATATTACTGGCCCTTTAAGTTGAACATCTTCCTTCTCATCTATACTTATTATCTTTAGGTTTGGTCTTCTCATTGTGTCCTTGATTTCCTGGATATTTTGAGTTATTATCTTTTTGCATTTTCCATATTTTTTGATTGTTGTGTCTATGTTTTCAATGGAATCTTCTGTCCCTGAGATTCTCTCTTCCATCTCTTGTATTCTGTAGGTGTTGCTTGCATTTATAGCTCCTGATTTCTTTGCTAGGTTTTCTATATCCAGAGTTGTCTCCCTTTGTGATATCTTTATTGTTCTTACTTTCATTTTTATATCCTGTAAGATTTTGTTCGCTTCCTTCACCCGCTTGGTTGTATTTTTTTTTTTAATTCTTTAAGGGGCTTTTGTATTTCTTCTTTAAGGGCTTCTACCTGTTTACCTGTGTTCTCCTATAATTCTTTAAGGGATCTTTGTGTTTGTTCTTTAGGGGCTTCTACCTACTTAGCTGTATTCCTCTGTATTTCTTTAAGGGAGTCATTAATGTCCTTCTTAAAATCCTCTATCAGCATCAAGAGATATGATTTTATATATGAATCTTGCTTTTCCATTGTGTTGAGCTATTCAGGACTCACTGTGGTGGGAGTACTGTGTTCTGATGATGCCAAGTAGTCTTGATTTCTGTTGGTAACATTCTTATATTTGCCTTTTACCATCTGGTAATCTGTTTTTAGATGTTCTTGCTGTCTCTGGCTGGAGCTTGTTCCTCCTGTAAGTCATCACTCCTGGAGACCAGCTCTCTTCTGGAAAGATCAGTGCACAGAGGTCTGCGGAACAACCCCACCTTCTGGCTGCAGATGTCGGCCCATAGGACCCTGTCTTAGCTGCTCTGATGCTTCTGCAGCCTGTACACTCCTGAGTGGACCCGCCTCAGAGGATCACTGGAGAGAAATATCTGAATTACATATTCTTAAGATTAACAAATATATAGACTGCCGAAGATTTGTGAGGTGGTGGTGGGTAATGAAACAAGTTAGGGGTTAGACTAGAATTGATATAAATACAGCACTCATGTATGACATTGTCCAAAAACTAGAAAACGTTAAAGAAAAAGATTAACAAATACTGACTTCAGTCTTCTTTTTCTCTATCTTGAATATTACAGATACAGTTGATTTATAGTATAGTAAGTTTAATAGGTAAAAATCAACATCCAATTAAACTAATATATTCTTTGTTAATATTTAATTTGAGCAGGGTATTTTTTTTGTCAAAATATACCTACAGTTGGGTTAGAATTCACTATGTAATTCAGAAATGTTTAAGTATCTTAGTCCTCCTGCCTCTGCTTTTAGAACACTAGAATTATACATGTGTACATGTCCACCCTGCTATACTGAGAGGTAATTCCTCCAGATCATTTATTGCTGAGTAGCTCATGAAGCGAGAATATAAACAACTATACCTTAAAGGTCTAGTAGAAAGTATTAGGTATGTATGGAGGAAATAAGTAGTAAATATGCATAGAAACAGGACTTTCTTTTATCTCTTTACATTTGATACATCAAATAGCTGAAGCCTCTTTATCTTGAATGTTAATATGAGTAATTCCTTATCTGGAATACTGAGCAGGTGAATATGGAGGTAATGTATAAACTAAGTGTGGCTTATTGTTTAAAGAATTGACATTTATCAAATCATTTCAAAATTTTAAATTATGAGTAGTATTAAAATGATAATTCTCTACAAATGTATCATTGTTGTTTCCATCCAATCCTAGTAAGCTCTCTATTTATTTATATATTGTCAAAATTGATAGGCTTCTTCTAAATTTTATACAGGAAGACAAGAGACCTATATTAACCAAATTAATTCTCAAAATATAAATTTGGAGGTTCTATGACTTTAAAATTTACTACTAAATCAATGTGATCAAGGCAGTATGACACTGGAGCTAAAGACATATGAGAATTTAGCGTAACAAGTGATAAATAGAATATCCTCATACAGTTATCTGTACACATATTTCTGAATAAGTAGCTCATTCCATAAAGAAAAACTTTGAAAGACATTATACTAGAATAACTGGATAAAGAAAATGTGTGCTTGTCTTTTCATTAGATAAGTAAAATTTCAATGCATGCTATGCTGTAAATTTATAGGTTTAAATCAAAAAACCTGAAAGTCAATATTAATGTACTTGCAATCATAATTTTTTATTCCCATATGATCTAGAAGACATTATGTATGATATTGCAAGAGACCGTATATAAATGTATATTTTCCAGTAACAACATAAGAAATACAGCTATTGTAAATAGAGTATTATGCTATTTAAATATATTCATCATCATAATAAATAATTTACACATATATACATATTTACACATATTATGATAATTAAGAGCTATGAAACATCTCTCATTCATCTCAAGGAGACATGTGGAAAATTATTTTTAGAACTTTTCTGAATTTTTATGTTAATTTTGTGCTTCACAAGGTAAATTGTCAATTCAATCCTGTTGGATTTTTGTGTAAAAAATGCAGATCTCATTTGGTTTCTTGTAGGTTTATGAAATTACCTTTCCAGAAGTGAGAAAGTACCAACTTCTTGGAAAGCATTTTATTCACTTAAATCAGCTTTTGAACCTTATTGCCTCCACTTTTGCTGAATCTCTTATGTTGACATGTGCATGTTTTTTGCAAACAGTATTTGTGATGCTGAGGACTCAGTATGTTTGGTGCTGGGGACTCTGTACTTAGAGTGCTGAGGATTCATTACTCAGATGATAATGATTTGGATAAGATTCGTTGACTTTCTCATTTTAAAGTTCTACAGCTTAGAATTCTGGGTTTGTTTGGTTTCCATGGATACTGGTGTTTGGCAAGAGCAGCTCTTGTCATGTAACTAAATTTACCTAAGTAAATGGGGATAATTATATTAATTATCAACTCAGCAAATTTTAACATGATTGTAGGTGGGGAGGTTAATTATATAGGATTTTCCACATCAAGACCATAATCCAGAGTGAATGCTCAGGACTCAGTACTCAGTGTGCTGGGGATTCAGAATGTAGAGTCCTCAGGACTCAGTACATATAGAACTGGTAACTCAGTACAGGGGGGATGGTGATTCAGTGATTATGGTGCTGGTCATTAAGTACTTAGATTACTGTGGTTTTAGTTCTTAGAGTGCTGGTGGCTCAGTACTTAGGGTGCTATTGATTCAGTACTTACAGTGCTGGTGCTTCAGTATTAAGGATGCTGGGAACTCAGTATTCAGGGTGCTCAGTACTTAGTACCTACAGTGCTAGGAACTCAGTATTTTGGTGCTGTTGACTCAATACTCAGAGTACTGGTGATTCATTAATTAGAATGCTTAGGACTGAGCACTTCTGGTACTGGTGACACAGTATGTGGGTTGCTGAGGATTCAGTGTTTAGAGTGCTAGTTGATAAATACTTATGGTGCTTGTGACTCAACACTTAGGGTGCTGGTGAGTTAGTTCTTAGGATGCTGAAGGGACAGTACTTAGGGTGCTAGGGACACAGTACTCGGGGTGCTTGTGGCTAAGTACTTAGGGTGCTGGGTTCTCAGTACTTGGTGTGATGCGAACACAGTACTTAGGGTATTGGGGACTCAGTACTTTGGGGGCTGGGGACTGAGTACTTACGGTTCTGGGGTCATGGTGCTGAGGACTCAGGATTTAGGATGTTGGGGATGCATTACTGGGGTTGCTGGGGACACAGTACTTAGAGTGCTGGTGACTTAGTACTTGGGGTGATTGTGGATCAGTATTTAGGGTCCTGCTCACTCAGTCCTTTGGGTGCTAGGGACACAGTACTTAGGGTGCTAGGGACTTAGTACTTGGTGCTTGCTTGTGGCTCAGTACTTAGGGTGCTCGGTTCTCAGTATGTTGGGTGCTAGGGGCTGAGTACTTGGGGTGCTTGTGGCTCAGTGCTTAGGGTCCTGGGATCTAGGTACTCTGGGTGCTGGGAACTAAGTATTTTGGGTGCTGGGAACACAGTACTAAAGGGGCTGGGTACTCTGTACTAAGGATACTGGGGACACAGTACATAGGGTGCTTAGCACTTAGTACTTGGGTTACTTGAGACTCAGTACTCAGGGTGCTGGGACTGAGTACTTGGGTACTTGTGGCTCAGTATTTATGGTGCTGGGGGCTCAGTGCTTTGGGTGCTGCATGCTCAGTACTTAGGTGCTTGGGGACTGTACTGGCTGGTTTTGTGTGTCAATTTGACACAGCTGGAGTTATCACAGAGAAAGGAGCTTTAGTTGGGAAATGCCTCCATGAGATCCAGCTGTAGGGTATTTTCTCAATTAGTGATCAAGGGGGAAAGGCCCCTTGTGGGTGGGACCATCTCTGGGCTGGTAGTCTTGGGTTCTATAAGAGAGCAGGCTGAGCAAGCCAGGGGAGGCAAGTCAGTAAAGAACATCCCTCCTTGGCCTCTGCATCAGCTCCTGATTCCTGACCTGCTTGAGTTCCAGTCCTGACTTCCCTGGTGATGAGCAGCAGTATGGAAGTGTAAGCCAAATAAACCCTTTCCTCCCAACTTGCTTCTTGGTCATGATGTTTGTGCAGGAATAGAAACCCTGACTAAGACAGGGACTCAATACTTAGGGTGCTGGGAACTCAGTACTAATGGTGTTGAAAACTTGGCACTTAGGGTGCTGGCAACACAGTATTTAGAGTGCTGGGGTCTTGGTACTAAGGGTGGTGGGGACTCAATACTTAGAGTATAAGTCAGTAAGTGTGTTATTTTAATAGGTGGAAAAATAGTCAAATGCCTAGTACCTGAACCCTAATCATATGAAATTTAGAAGTCTACTAACAATGATTAATGTCAGTATGGTAATTTCCAGCATTTTGTAATATAAATTCATGTTCATAATCCTCTATATTTAATACTTTAAACAGATAAAATGCAATGGGATGTCATTACTTATTAATTTCTTTGGTTTAGGATTTAGATAACTATGGAAATGGAAGTAAAAGTGTCATTTACTCCTTGGCATGGAGTGTATCCTGAAGTTTGGTTAATATATTCAGTGCAATTCTATTGAGAAAAGTGATTTTTCATTTAAAATTGGGTACCAATTAGAAATTGCTTCTTGGTTAAAATTCTTTAGATATATCATCCCCAGTGATACTGATTGGCTTTTAAAAACTTGACACATATAAAATAATGTTCCATGAGATGGAATGTCTAGAGTAGGTAGTTAGAAAAAATCTTAAATTTTAATCTCATTTTGAAATTGATTTGTAGATGCTGAGCCATTTAATATCCAAATGTTCTTTATCTAAAGTATATTGGCAAGAACTTAACATTTTCCGTATGTTAAATAAGATTTGCCTCATTATCACACAGAAGATACCAACATCAGAAAACTGATATGATATGCTCTCCAACTCTTGGTCCTTCTGCTTCAGCTTCCTAAGGATTACAGGTATATGATATCAGATCTAACTAAAATAGTCTTGTCATTTTGATATAGAGCTTTGAATTCTAGGCCTTATGAATGCTAAGCCAGTGCTCTATCCCTGACCTCCATCTAATTTCAATGAAACAGTTTAGATACCTCAGTGGAAACACACTGACACATAGCTGCAACTTTTGTTTAGGAATAGATCTGGAAGTTTCCTTCATACTGGCCATCTTTCATAGTATAACAGTGGTGTGCATAATATAGGTATAACCAACCACTTTAAGATTTTATTTACGACTTACTACATAAAGTGAAAACCACTTCTGGTACTTTTATTGGTTCAAGAACCTATAGCTATACTATATGAGAGAAATTATTATTATTATTATTATTATTATTATTATTATTATTAATTTGTGTTTTTCCTTCTTTCCCTGTGGATGTTGGTCACTGGCACATGAACACAAAGGAAGCAGAATCAACAAGGTTCAGATTGTCCGTGAGTATGAGGGTAATGCCAGACTTTTGGGATCAGCTAGAGTGAGGTAGCTCAATTTTATTAGGGGTGAATCAAGGGCTATAAAATTCTGGGGAAGAAGGTAGGAGCTTCCAGAGTGGGTAAGTATCATTGGCTAGAGCTTAGGATACCAAAGAATGCCTCACTAGCATGGAGAGGCATTCCAGGAATTCCAGGTTGCTTGCTGGACAAGTTCTTATCCTGAGAAGAAAGCTGAACTGTAATCTCATCAAGGCTACATGACATCCTACAGGTAGGGGGTTTTGTTGCTTGGGACTCCCCAGAGAAGATCAAAGAAGGAGATGCACTGCTGGTAGAGGAGCTATCAGGCAACCTGTGACCTTTATTAGCAAGGTTTCCCCACAATTATTATGGTAATAAACATAGTATCAAACCAAATCCTAATGACCTATCATAATACCTATAGATTATGGCATCTCTGAGCTCTCATCAAAGAAGCTTCATTTAACAGTAGATAATGACTAACACAGAAACCCACAGGTGGACTGTGCACAAAGATTAAAAGACTATAAAATGTCCATCTACATATGTACCCCTTCTTCAAAGGCTTAGACACCTTTGTGGAAGAGGGAACAGAAAGAGTGCAGGAATTAGAAATAGCTGATGTGTTCAAGCATGGACAAAATGCCTGCATGGAAGGGGAACTAGGCACACAATTTTACTCCTGGCCAAGGAGCTATTGGCAGTTCTTAGTTGCTGGGAAAGAAAGGGTAAGTTTTCTCTAAAGGTTTAATCTCTGTCAGATCTCCCATGATCCAGAACATGTGGGCAGTGCCAATTGGCTTTGATGGGAAAGAAGAACGTAAGAGGAATGTACTGGGAACTGTGTTGCAGGAAGGATGAGCATGATCAAATCAGCTTGTATATAATTTTGAAATAACTAGTTTAAAAAGAATAAAGAACTTGACTTAATATTAATTTAAAATCCTAAAAAAAATCATAGAGATTTACTAATATAAATCTCAATGACATCAACAAGCTAACTACTTTCTCATATATATCCAGATCACAGTTTTCCCTCCCTCCACTCCCTGCTCCTATCACTTCCCTTCTACTCTAGATCCACTCTCCATCCATTTCTCTTCAGAAAAGAGCAGGCCTCAAAAAGACCACAACCAAACACAGCAAAACAAAATACAAAACACAAAGTACAAGTATTTTATTAGGCTCTCTGTGTATATTTTCTTGCTGTTAGATTGATGTTTTTGTTGAATTTCTAAGACTGGAAGTGGGTGTATCTTTGACTGTTTTGTCTGTTATTGGGGCTCTTTTCCTCTTATTGGGTTGCCTTGTCTAATAACCATCTGTATTTTTTTTAAAAAGAAAGAACAAAATAGTAGGCAATTAATCAAGGTCTAGCTAGATTACACCTATTACCATAGCATAATGGCTTAGAGGAGAATGCCATGGTTTATTTATAATATTACATTTAAAGAAGGCTTTCGAAGAGCAGTAGATATGAAGAAGTATGATTTTTTTCATGAAACCCATATAGAGATGAGGAGACTGTAATCTTGATTCAAATTATTCTTAAAAAGTCCCAAGTACTAGTGAACAGGTCCCTTTTTAATTTTCCTATATCCTACCAAAAACAAAACAAAACAAAACAAAACACCAAACAAACAAACAAAAAACTTTGTTACTGTCTGCTTTATTCAAGGTCTCTGAATTCTACTACTTATCCTTGGCTAAGAACAAGATATTTATGGATAATGAATTATTATTATTACTATTATCCTAGAAAACACTATAATTTTCCATTATAGATTATAACACCCTCTATGTGGTAAGCCATCTGTGAGTAAAAATATATTCTCATTTCGCTTTATTAAATGTCAGAGAAGCTCTCATTACCTTTTCTAAAACAGAAAAAAAACCTAAATGTTATATTTTACTTCCAGTTTTGACAATGCTAAATGTGAAGAAAATATTATCATTTCTGTTGACTAAGAATTCAGACATAACTGTGACAAATAATGCCATTGTATAATATTTAACTCTGAAGAATTTCTGCCTATTATTCTCTACTTGGGAGATTGGAGAAACAGAATACCTTTTGCTAGCCTTGAAAAGTAAGCTTCTATGTTATGAAATGACATTTAGCAAGGAACTGTGAGTGCTACTCAGTGTTAAGCATAGGTCTTACAACAACCCACAAAAAGGCAGAGATCTCACTCATACAGTTATAAGGAAACAGGAAGAAAAGATTTCTTCCAAAAATTATATCACTTTGGAAGGACATAACTTGCTCCAGAGCAGAACAAAGTAATTTGACATCTTAATCAAAACCTTGTAATATTAGCACCAGTGAACTTAGTGAACTTAGTGTTATTCATGTGATCATTTGATCCAAAAATAAATTACAAATATTACTATGCATTGGACTGGTCTTTTTGCATTGTGAATTACTACCTGTCCTGTAGAGTCTCAGCCACCACCACCATTATCTGCTTACTTCTTGATATCCTTCCTATCAGTTTTGATGAGCATATATTTTACTTTCTACTTTTTGTAATATTCATTTAAGTTAAATTTTATCACCATATTAATTTAAAGAAAAATTGAAGGCCTCACATATTTATGAATACAATTTTATCCTTCTAGCTATTTATTTAAGTAGATGTTATAAGTATACATCAGAGACAAAGATGAAGGGAACTTTCTCTACTCTCCTACAGTAATTATGATAAATACCTCCCTTATAAACATACTTTACTTCCTTTGAGTCTGTGTCAATATGCTTTTATGTACTATTCAACTCCTTTATTCAGCTTTCATAAATTACTTGCTTGATTGCAGTTATCATAATCATAGTGGAATCTAGCAAAATGTCTGATTTCAATGACCTCAAATATATCAGTGCAAGTAAAGCATTATTGAAATTATTGATCATGATAATCAGACTAATCTTGTTGCTTTTATTTGAATTACACTTGAAAATAATGTAATTAGAAATCTTCTGCCTCAAGGCATATAACATAGCTAACTATATCACTTCCCTCAAGTTAGCTTTCTCTTGTACAATACACTGATGCTCAATTTTTACTGAATTTTAGTATTGCCTGGAAAACTCATTAAAATCTTTGGTTCCCATATAATAATAATAATAATAATAATAATAATAATAATAATAAACAATCCAGTTTCATTGTGGGTGACAAAGCATGGAGATTTTTCTTCTAAAATTCAAAATCTAGTAAGGCCATTTTTATGTGGAAACCATTCAACATCATCTCTAGCCAGAAAATAAATTCTTTGCTTCATTCTCTGGATATTAGGGTTAGTCATGTATGTTTCTTTGTCTGATAGACAGTGATCCTAGATTTTTAAATCTCTTGCACATTTTGGTTATGCCTATTAATGTTCTATCTCATTCTTAGAATGAACTTTGTCCAAATGTAGCCTATTTTCAAAAAAAGGATAATATGGAATAGAGCTGAATCTATCAACAGTTTTTTATCAACATTATCCAAGTTTAACTGAGACATAGCCTGTATCAAAATCAAGGTTTAAGAAAGATGTATTTGTTGCTGAACACACTTGAGACTATTTCTGTTATACTACTGAACATATATCTAATCTACCAGAAAAATTAACATTTACAATACATTGCTTATTATATGGTGAATAAAATGTCCAAATTACACTTAAACTATTAGATTCTGGTATACATTGTTTTGTCCTGTATGAAAAAGCAAATGTACTGCTGTATTTATTACCCAAGACTCTATCCCCAGGTCTCATCTCTAGTACTACTACAGAACACCAGCTGCAGCCTTTCCTCTTTGCTCCCCACACTTTTATGTATCTCAAAGACTATCCCTTTCTAATCTTCCCCACCCCTTACTTGTTGTATTATCTAAGAACTCTTAGGGGCATCTCTTTCCAGTGCAACATGTATGCGGAAGTCAGCCCCATAGCTCTCCTACTGCTCCTGAGATCCAGTCCACCCAGTCTCATACCCGTCTCTGTAGTAGTAGGAAACCTAAAGTGGTCTTGCTTTCTTTTGTGACCCCATAATGAATTGATCACAAAGATCTCTTTCAATCTTCCTTACCCCAACTAATCCAAATTAACTAGCTTCAAATACCAACAGACATTCCATATGAACACACCTGGTAAAAAGGTAATGTCCATAGGCAAATCAGAACCATCACACTTTCAAAAATTACAGAGAGGATACATAAACCAAGGGGAAAAAAAAACAGTCATCTCAAAAAGAGAAATACAGGTTCATTCAGAGATGATTCACCTAACTCTCAAGAGACTGGAGGCCCCAGACAGTTTAGTAGTCAGGTGAGGTGTGTGTGTGTGTGGGGGGGGATTCACATGGAGACTGGGGCCTGGTGAGGAGGTATGAGATGTGGAATAGTCGTAGGGTGGATTGGGATGGGGGGAATAAAATGAATAAAATAAGGAGTATGAAAAATAAATTGTGCAGCTAATTAAGCTGACCAAGTCCCTTTTCTCCATGAGGACTTTGGTGTGCAATGGTTGCAAACAGCAGCCTCCTTGGTGGTGTATGTGGCCTATTGTCTATATGGGTTGCCTCCAGGGACCTTGGAGACAATTTTCTGGCAGTTGGTAATCAAGCCTCTGATCACAATGCTGTCCCTGTTCTAGGCTCCAGACAGGTATGCATGGTGCCTTTGGGAGCCCCAGTGCACAGTGGCTAGGGTTCACCTTGGCCAGGTCATCAGGTCCATTGGAACCAAGGTGCAGAATAAGGAACTTGTGATTGAGGCTCTGAGCAGAGCCAAGTTCAAGTTCCCTGGCCGTCAGAAGATCCACATCTCAAAGAAGTGGGGCTTCACTAAGTTTAATGCAGATGAATTTGAAGACATGGTTTCTGGGAAGTGGCTCATTCCTGATGGCTATGGCATCAAATATATCACCAATTGTGTTCCTCTGGACAAGTGGAGAGCCCTGCATTCCTGAAGCATGCTCTCCTATACCCTACCAAATCATGTTCAATAATAAATCTCGCATCAAGTTTGCTTTAAAAAAATAAATTAATTAAAAAAATAAAAAATTAAACAAACAAAACCAAAAATAACACCACTTGATAATATTTTACCTGTTTCCTTTCTTTTGTTTTTTAATCCATGATAAAATATGAGCAATGGAAAATTAATATCATTGGAATAGAATACACACATTGTGTAGTTACATGGAGCAAATTGACAGCCAGAAATTATGTGCAGGGAGAATCTAAATTGGAGGTCTCCATCTGATCTCTCCCCTGTGATATCAGGGAAGACTGTGGAAGAAAGAGAGGAAAGACGGTAGAAGACTGAAGAGAGGGCACCAGGAGAACATGGTCCACCAAGTCAACTATTAGGGCTCACATGGGCACACAGGGATTGAAGCAGTACTGACAGGACATGCATGGGGCTACACTAGGTCATCTACATATAGGTTATGGCTGTTAACTTGGTATTCTTGTGCACTCCTAGAAGTGGGCATAGGTATATCTTTAACTCTTTTTCCTGCTTCTGGGGTGATTTTCCTCCTAATTGGTTACCTGGTCCACATTTGATGTGAGAGGTTTTGTCTTGTTTTATTGTACCTTGTTTTGTCGTGTTTGGCTTTCATCTCTTTGAGACCTCTTCTTTTCTGAAGAGGAAAGGGAAGGGGGATCTGGGGCAGAGGGCAATTGCTGGGCATCTGTTAGTAGTGGAGTGAGGTGAAACTGTAGCTAGGATGTTTTGTATGAGAGAATAACCTATTTTCAATTAATAATAATAATGAAGCTGGGCAGTGGTGGCACGTGCCTTTAATCCCAGCAGTTGGGAGGCAGAGGCAGGTGGACCTCTGAGTTGGAGGCCAGCCTGGTCTACAGAGTGAGTTCCAGGACAGCCAAGGCTATTTAGAGAAACCCTGCCTCAAAAAACAAAAACAAAAACAAAAAACAAAACAAAAAAAACAACAACAAAAAAACAAAACAAAACAAAATAATGATGATGATGATGATGATGATGATGATGATGATGATGATGATAATGATAAGTAAAGTTTAAATAAAAGAAATACGTGCGATCTTGGTGGAGGGCACCAAGGACCCAGAGGACTCTCCACACTACAGGCACCCTAGCACACCCGGGACCTTGAGATCACTGGTGAGTGGAACGCAACATCAGTTCCAAAATACCTAGAGGGTCTTATGCTAGCAGAAACAGGGTCAAAGGACAAAAGCAGGCCCTAGCACACCCAGCAACTTGGGGTCACTGAGACCAGTCTACACAGGAGAGCACGTGGGAGGCAGAAGCAACAGAGCTTCTTGGATAGGGTCCCTTCGAGCCTTCATCCTCAGGAGACAGAGTTGAGACCCAGACTCTTAGACACCTTCCCTGCCAGAGGAGAGTTGGCCTCCAGGGAGGGCTCTAACCCCAGGAATCAGGAGGTGGATCTGAGCTCCAGACTTCTGTGCACCTTCCCTGCAAGAGGAGAGCTTGCCTGCAGAGAGTGTTTGGACCACCAGGACTCAGGAGAGAGTTGGTCTCACAGGAGTGCTGACAGAGGCTAAAGAATCACAGGAAGAACAAGCTCTAGCTAAAGACAGCTAGAACATCTGACACCAGAGATTACTAGATGGTGAAAGGCAAACAAAAAAATCTTACTAACAGAAACCAAGACGACTGGGCATCATCAAAACACAGTATGCATACCACAGTGAGTCCTGGATACCCCAACACACCCGAAAAGCAAGATTCAGGTCTAAAGTCTTATCTCATGATGCTGGTAGAGGATTTTAAGAAGGGCATTAATAACTCCCTTAAAGAAATACAGAAGAACACTGCTAAACAGGTAGAAGCCCTTAAAGAGGAAGCACAACAATCCCTTAAAGAATTACAAGAAAACACAATTAAACGGGTGATGGAATTGAACAAAATCACCCAAGATCTAAAAATGGAAGTAGAAATAATGAAGAAAACTGAAAGGAAGAAAACTCTTGAGATAGAAACCCTAGGAAAGAAATCAGGAACCATAGATCAGCAACAGAATACAAGAGATAGAAGAGAGAATCTCAGGTGCAGAAGATTCCATAGAGAACATGGACACAACAATAAAAAAAAATGGAAAATGCAAAAATGATCCTAACTGAAAACATCCAGGAAGTCCAAGAAAAAATGAGAAGACCAAATCTAAGGAAAATTGGTATACATGAGAATGAAGATTTTCAATTTAAAGAGACAGAGACAGTAAATATATTTGACAAAATTATAGCAGAAAATTTCCCTAACCTAAAAAAGAGATGCCTATGAACATACAAGAAGCCTGCAGAACTCCAAATATACTAGAGCAGAAAGGAAATTCCTCCCTACACATAATAATTAGAACAACAAATGCACTAATTAAAGATAGATTATTAAATCTTCCAGAATGAACTCTCAGTTCTGAAACTCAAGTAGAATGAAGACCAAAGTGTGGATACTTCATTCCTTCTTAGAATGGGAAACAAAATACCCATGGAAGGAGTTACAGAGACAAAGTTTGGAGCTAAGATGGAAGGAAAGACCATCCAGAGACTGCCCTACCCAGGGATCCATCCCATATACAACCACCAAACCCAGGCACATTGCATATACCAGAAAGATTTTGCTGACAAGACCCTGACACAGCTCTCTCTTTTGAATCTATGCCAATTCCTGACAAATACAGAAGTGGATGTTCACAGTCATTTATTGGGTGGAACACAGGGCCCCTAATGAAGAAGCTAGAGAAAGTACCCAAGGAGTTAAAGGGGTCTACAACCCTATATTGGAACAACAATATGAATTAACCAGTACCCCCCAGAGCTGTGTCTCTCATTGCATATGTAGCAGAGAATGGCCTAGTAGGCCATCAATGGGAGGAGAAGCCCTTGGTCTTGAGAAGATCATATGCCCCAGTACAGGGGAATGCCAGGGCCAGGATGAGGGAGTGTGTGGGTTGGGGAGCAGGGAGGAGGAGGGTATAGGGGACTTGGGGGATAGCATTTCAAATGTAAATGAAGAAAATATCTAATAAAAATAAATATATAAAACAAACAAACAAACAAACAAAACAAAACAAAAAAAGGAAATACAGGAGACCACAGGTAAAAAGGAAGAAGCCCTTAAAGAAGAAACACAAAAGTCCTTTAAAGAATAACTGGAAAACAAAATCAAATAGGTGAAGTAATTGAACAAAACCATACAGGATCTGAAAATGGAAAGAGAAACAATGAAGAAATCACAAAGTTGACAACACTGGAGAGTGAAAACCTAGGAAAGGGATCAGGAGTCACAGATGCAAACATCACTGACAGAATACAAGAGATAGAAGAGAGAATCTCAGGTCCAGAAGTTACTATAGAAAACACTGACAAAACAGTCAAAGAAAATGCAAAATGCAGAAAGATTCTAATCCAAAACATCCAGGAAATCCAGGACAAAAAGAAAAAACTAAACCTAAGATAATAGGTATAGAAGAGAGTGAAGATTCCCAACTTAAAGGGCCAATAAACATATTCAATAAAATTATAGAGGAAAGCTTCCCTAACCTAAAGAAAGATATGCCCATAAATGTACAAGAAGCATACAGAACACCAAATAGATTTGACCAGAATACAAATTCCTACTGTCACATAATATTCGAAACACCAAATGCATAGAACAAAGAATATTAAAAGAGGTAAGGGAAAAAAATCAAGTAACTTATACAGCTCGACCTATAAGAATTATACCAGACATCTCTACAGTGACTCTAAAATCTAGAAAGTCTTAGTCAGATGTCATACAGACCCTACGAAAACAAAAATGCCAGCTCAGGCTATTATACTTAGCAAAACCGTTAATTACTTTAGGCACAGAAAGTAAGATATTCCATAAAAAATACTAAATTAAGAAAAAAACATTTTCCCACAAGTCCAGCCCTACAAAGGATAATAGATGGAAAACTCCAACACAAGGAGATATACTACACCCTCCAAAAAGTAAGAAATTAATTTTCGCACAACTCCCAAAACAGATAGCCACACAAACACAATACCACCTCTAACAACAAAAGAAACAGAAAGCAACAATCATTATTCCTTAATATCTCTTGACATCAAAGGATTTAGTTCTACAATAAAAAGAAACAGGCTAAGAGACTGGATATATAAACAGGACATAGGATTTTTCTGCATACAGGAAACACACCTCAGTGACAAAGATAGATACTACCTCAGAGCAAAATCATCATTCACAATGATCAAGTAGGGTTCATCCCATGGATGCACAGATGGTTCAATATTGGAAATCCATCAAAGTAATCCAATGTATAAAGAAACCCGAAAAGGGGGGGGGGACCACATGATCATCTACTTAGATACTGAAAAGCCTTTGACAAAATGCAACACACCTTCAAGGTAAAAGTCTTGGAATGATCAGGAATTAAAGGCCCATACCTAAACATATTAAAGGCAATATACAGCAAATAAATAGTCAACATCAAACTAAATGGAGAGAAACTTGAAGCAATCCTACTAAAGTCAGGAACAAGACAAGGCTGTCCACTCTATCCCTATCTATTCTATATAGTACTCAAAGTACAAAAGCCAGAGTAATTAGACAACAAAAGGAGGACAAAGTGATACAAATTAGAAACGAAGAAATCAAGATGTCACTATTTGTTGATGATATGATAGTATATTTAAATGAGCCCCAAAATTCTATCAGAGACCTCCTAAACCTGATAAAAACAACTTCAGCAAAGTGGCTAGATATAAAACTAACTCAAACAAATCAGTAGCCTTCTACTACTCAAAGGGTAAAAAGGCTGAGAAAGAAATGAGGGAAATGACACTCTTTATAGTACTCACAAATAATATTAAATAACGTGGTGTGACTCTAACTGAGGAAGTGAAAGAACTGTATGACAAGAACTTCAAGACTGTTAAGAAATCCAAGATCTCAGAAGATGGAAGTGTCTCCCACCCTCATAGATTGGCAGGATTAACATAGTAAAAATGATCATCTTACCAAAAGCAATCTACAGATTCAATGCAATCCCCAGCAAAATTCCAACTCAATTCTTCATAGAGTTAGAAAGGGCAATTCACAATTTCATCAAGAATAACAAAAAATTGAGAATAGGGAAAACTATGCTCAACAATAAAAGAATTTCTGGGGGAATCACCATCCTTTACCTCTAGCTGTACTACAGAGTAACAGTGATAAAGACTACATATTATTGGTACAGAGACAGACAGGTAGATCAGTGGAATAGATTTGATGACCCAGAAATGGACCCACACACCTATGGTCATTTAATCTTTGGTAAAGAAGGCAAAACCGGCCAGCAGAGTCTTGCCCAACACCCACAAGGGCCCACACGGGACTCCCCATGGGATCCTAAGACCTCTGGTGAGTGGAACACAGCGCCTGCCCCAATCCAATCGCGCGGAACCTGAGACTGCAGTACATAGGGAAGCAGGCTACCCGGGCCTATTCTGGGGCACAAGCCCCTTCCGCTCCACTCGAGCCCCGGGCTACCTTGCCAGCGGAGTCGCCTGACACCCGCAAGGGCCCACACAGGATTCCACACGAGATCCTAAGACCTCTAGTGAGTGGAACACAACTTCTGCCAGGAGTCTGGTTCGAACACCAGATATCTGGGTACCTGCCCTGCAAGAAGAGAGCTTGCCTGCAGAGAATACTCTGCCCACTGAAACTGAGGAGAGTGCTACCCTCCAGGTCTGCTTATAGAGGCTAACAGAGTCACCTGAAGAACAAGCTCTTAACAGTGACAACTAAAACAGCTAGCTTCAGAGATTACCAGATGGCGAAAGGCAAACGTAAGAATCCTACTAACAGAAATCAAGACCACTCACCATCATCAGAACGCAGCACACCCACCCCACCTAGTCCTGGGCACCCCAACACAACCGAAAATCTAGACCCAGATTTAAAAACATTTCTCATGATGATGATAGAGGACATCAAGAAGGACTTTCATAAGTCACTTAAAGAATTACAGGAGAGCACTGCTAAAGAGTTACAGGCCCTTAAAGAAAAGCAGGAAAACACAGCCAAACAGGTAGAAATCATTAAAGAAAAACAGGAAAACACATCCAAACAGGTGATGGAAATGAACAAAACCATACTAGAACTAAAAGGGGAAGTAGACACAATAAAGAAAACCCAAAGCGAGGTAACACTGGAGATAGAAACCCTAGGAAAGAGATCTGGAACCATAGATGAGAGCATCAGCAACAGAATACAAGAAATGGAAGAGAGAATCTCAGGTGCAGAAGATTCCATAGAGAACATCGACACAACAGTCAAAGAAAATACAAAATGCAAAAGGATCCTAACTCAAAACATCCAGGTAATGCAGGACACAATGAGAAGACCAAACCTACGGATAATAGGAATTGATGAGAATGAAGATTTTCAACTTAAAGGGCCAGCTAATATCTTCAACAAAATAATAGAAGAAAACTTCCCAAACATAAAAAAAGAGATGCCCATGATCATACAAGAAGCATACAGAACTCCAAATAGACTGGACCAGAAAAGAAATTCCTCCCGACACATAATAATCAGAACAACAAATGCACTAAATAAAGATAGAATATTAAAAGCAGTAAGGGAGAAAGGTCAAGTAACATATAAAGGAAGGCCTATCAGAATTACACCAGACTTTTCACCACAGACTATGAAAGCCAGAAGAGCCTGGACAGATGTTATACAGACACTAAGAGAACACAAATGCCAGCCCAGGCTACTGTACCTGGCCAAACTCTCAATTACCATAGATGGAGAAACCAATGTATTCCACGACAAAAACAAATTCACACAATATCTTTCCACGAATCCAACCCTTCAAAGGATAATAACAGAAAAGAAGCAATACAAGGACGGAAATCACGCCCTAGAACAACCAAGAAAGTAATCATTCAACAAACCAAAAAGAAGACAGCCACAAGAACAGAATGCCAACTCTAACAACAAAAATAAAAGGAAGCAACAATTACTTTTCCTTAATATCTCTTAATATCAATGGACTCAATTCCCCAATAAAAAGACATAGACTAACAGACTGGCTACACAAACAGGACCCAACATTCTGCTGCTTACAGGAAACCCATCTCAGGGAAAAAGACAGACACTACCTCAGAGTGAAAGGCTGGAAAACAATTTTCCAAGCAAATGGACTGAAGAAACAAGCTGGAGTAGCCATTTTAATATCGGATAAAATCGACTTCCAACCCAAAGTTATCAAAAAAGACAAGGAGGGACACTTCATACTCATCAAAGGTAAAATCCTCCAAGAGGAATTCTCAATCCTGAATATCTACGCACCAAATGCAAGGGCAGCCACATTCATTAGAGACACTTTAGTAAAGCTCAAAGCATACATTGCACCTCACACAATAATAGTGGGAGACTTCAACACACCACTTTCTTCAAAGGACAGATCGTGGAAACAAAAACTAAACAGGGACACAGTGAAACTAACAGAAGTTATGAAACAAATGGACCTGACAGATATCTACAGAACATTTTATCCTAAAACAAAAGGATATACCTTTTTCTCAGCACCTCACGGGACCTTCTCCAAATTTGACCATATAATTGGTCACAAAACAGGCCTCAATAGATACAAAAATATTGAAATTGTCCCATGTATCCTATCAGACCACCATGGCCTAAGACTGATCTTCAATAACAACATAAAAAATGGAAAGCCAACATTCACGTGGAAACTGAATAACACTCTTCTCAATGATACCTTGGTCAAGGAAGGAATAAAGAAAGAAATTAAAGACTTTTTAGAGTTTAATGAAAATGAAGCCACAACGTACCCAAACCTATGGGACACAATGAAAATATTTCTAAGAGGGAAACTCATAGCTCTGAGTGCCTCCAAGAAGAAACGGGAGACAGCACATACTAGCAGCTTGACAACACATCTAAAAGCCCTAGAAAAAAAGGAAGCAAATTCACCCAAGAGGAGTAGACGGCAGGAAATAATCAAACTCAGGGGTGAAATCAACCAAGTGGAAACAAGAACTATTCAAAGAATTAACCAAAGAGGAGTTGGTTCTTTGAGAAAATCAACAAGATAGATAAACCCTTAGCTAGACTCACTAAAGGGCACAGGGACAAAATCCTAATTAACAAAATCAGAAATGAAAAGGGAGGCATAACAACAGATCCTGAAGAAATCCAAAACACCATCAGATCCTTCTACAAAAGGCTATACTCAACAAAACTGGAAAACCTGGACGAAATGGACAAATTTCTGGACAGATACCAGGTACCAAAGTTGAATCAGGATCAAGTTGATCATCTAAACAGTCCCATATCACCTAAAGAAATAGAAGCAGTTATTAATAGTCTCCCAACCAAAAAAAGCCCAGGACCAGATGGGTTTAGTGCAGAGTTCTATCAGACCTTCAAAGAAGATCTAATTCCAGTTCTGCACAAACTATTTCACAAAATAGAAGTAGAAGGTACTCTACCCAACTCATTTTATGAAGCCACTATTACTCTGATACCTAAACCACAGAAAGACCCAACAAAGATAGAGAACTTCAGACCAATTTCTCTTACGAATATCGATGCAAAAATCCTCAATAAAATTCTCGCTAACCGAATCCAAGAACACATTAAAGCAATCATCCATCCTGACCAAGTAGGTTTTATTCCAGGGATGCAGGGATGGTTTAATATACGAAAATCCATCAATGTAATCCATTATATAAACAAACTCAAAGACAAAAACCACATGACAATCTCGTTAGATGCAGAAAAAGCATTTGACAAGATCCAACACCCATTCATGATAAAAGTTTTGGAAAGATCAGGAATTCAAGGCCCATACCTAAACATGATAAAAGCAATCTACAGCAAACCAGTAGCCAACATCAAAGTAAATGGAGAGAAGCTGGAAGCAATCCCACTAAAATCAGGGACTAGACAAGGCTGCCCACTTTCTCCCTACCTTTTCAACATAGTACTTGAAGTATTAGCCAGAGCAATTCGACAACAAAAGGAGATCAAGGGGATACAAATTGGAAAAGAGGAAGTCAAAATATCACATTTTGCAGATGATATGATAGTATATATAAGTGACCCTAAAAATTCTACCAAAGAACTCCTAAACCTGATAAACAGCTTCGGTGAAGTAGCTGGATATAAAATAAACTCAAACAAGTCAATGTCCTTTCTCTATACAAAGAATAAACAGGCTGAGAAAGAAATTAAGGAAACAACACCCTTCTCAATAGTCACAAATAATATAAAATATCTTGGCGTGACTCTAACTAAGGAAGTGAAAGATCTGTATGATAAAAACTTCAAATCTCTGAAGAAAGAAATTAAGGAAGATCTCAGAAGATGGAAAGATCTCCCATGCTCATGGATTGGCAGGATCAACATTGTAAAAATGGCTATCTTGCCAAAAGCAATCTATAGATTCAATGCAATCCCCATCAAAATTCCAACTCAATTCTTCAACGAATTGGAAGGAGCAATTTGCAAATTTGTCTGGAATAACAAAAAACCTAGGATAGCAAAAAGTCTTCTCAAGGATAAAAGAACTTCTGGCGGAATCACCATGCCAGACCTAAAGCTTTACTACAGAGCAATTGTGATAAAAACTGCATGGTACTGGTATAGAGACAGACAAGTAGACCAATGGAATAGAATTGAAGACCCAGAAATGAACCCACACACCTATGGTCACTTGATCTTCGACAAGGGAGCTAAAACCATCCAGTGGAAGAAAGACAGCATTTTCAACAATTGGTGCTGGCACGACTGGTTGTTATCATGTAGAAGAATGCGAATCGATCCATACTTATCTCCTTGTACTAAGGTCAAATCTAAGTGGATCAAGGAACTTCACATAAAACCAGAGACACTGAAACTTATAGAGGAGAAAGTGGGGAAAAGCCTTGAAGATATGGGCACAGGGGAAAAATTCCTGAACAGAACAGCAATGGCTTGTGCTTTTAGATCGAGAATTGACAAATGGGACCTAATGAAACTCCAAAGTTTCTGCAAGGCAAAAGACACCGTCAATAAGACAAAAAGACCACCAACAGATTGGGAAAGGATCTTTACCTATCCTAAATCAGATAGGGGACTAATATCCAACATATATAAAGAACTCAAGAAGGTGGACTTCAGAAAATCAAATAACCCCATTAAAAAATGGGGCTCAGAACTGAACAAAGAATTCTCACCTGAGGAATACCGAATGGCAGAGAAGCAGCTGAAAAAATGTTCAACATCCTTAATCATCAGGGAAATGCAAATCAAAACAACCCTGAGATTCCACCTCACACCAGTCAGAATGGCTAAGATCAAAAATTCAGGTGACAGCAGATGCTGGCGTGGATGTGGAGAAAGAGGAACACTCCTCCATTGTTGGTGGGAGTGCAGGCTTGTACAACCACTCTGGAAATCAGTCTGGCGGTTCCTCAGAAAACTGGACATAGTACTACCGGAGGATCCAGCAATACCTCTACTGGGCATATATCCAGAAGATGTCCCAACTGGTAAGAAGGACACATGCTCCACTATGTTCATAGCAGCCTTATTTATAATAGCCAGAAGCTGGAAAGAACCTAGATGCCCCTCAACAGAGGAATGGATACAGAAAATGTGGTACATCTACACAATGGAGTACTACTCAGCTATTAAAAAGAATGAATTTATGAAATTCCTAGCCAAATGGATGGACCTGGAGGGCATCATCCTGAGTGAGGTAACACATTCACAAAGAAACTCACACAATATGTACTCACTGATAAGTGGATATTAGCCCCAAACCTAGGATACCCAAGATATAAGATATAATTTGCTAAACACATGAAACTCGAGAAGAATGAAGACTGAAGTGTGGACACTATGCCCCTCCTTAGATTTGGGAACAAAATACCCATGGAAGGAGTTACAGAGACAAAGTTAGGAGCTGAGATGAAATGATGGACCATGTAGAGACTACCATATCCAGGGATCCACCCCATAATCAGCATCCAAACGCTGACACCATTGCATACACTAGCAAGATTTTATTGAAAGGACCCAGATGTAGCTGTCTCTTGTGAGACTTTGCCGGGGCCTAGCAAACACAGAAGTGGATGCTCACAGTCAGCTAATGGATGGATCATAGGGCTCCCGATGGAGGAGCTAGAGAAAGTAGCCAAGGAGCTAAAGGGATCTGCAACCCTATAGGTGGAACAACATTATGAACTAACCAGTACCCCGGAGCTCTTGACTCTAGCTGCATATATATCAAAAGATGGCCTAGTCGGCCATCACTGGAAAGAGAGGCCCATTGGACTTGCAAACTTTATATGCCCCAGTACAGGGGAACACCAGGGCCAAAAAGGGGGAGTGGGTGGGCAGGGGAGTGGGGGTGGGTGGATATGGGGGACTTTTGGTATAGCATTGGAAATGTAAATGAGCTAAATACCTAATAAAAAAGGGGAAAAAAAAGAAGACAAAACCATCTAGTGGGGAAAAAGACAGCATATTCATCAGTTGGTGCTGTTTCAACTGGCAGTTAGCATTTAGATGAATGCAAATCAATCCACACTTCTCTCCTTGTACAAAGCTCAAGCCCAAGTGGATCAAGGGCTGCCACATTAAACCAGATGCACTAAACCTAATAGAAGAGAAAAAGGCCTTGAACACATGAGCAGAGGGGAAAATTTCCTGAACAGAACATCAATGGCTCAGGCTCTAAATACAAATATTGACAAATGGGACCACATAAAATTTAAAAGCTTCTGTAAGGCAAAGGACCCTGTAAACAGGACAAAATGGCAATCTACAGATTGGAAAAAATATTTACCAACCCTACATCTGATAGAGGGCAAATATCCAAAATGTACAAAGAACTCAAGAACTTAGACTCCAGGGAACTATATAACCCTATTTTTAAAATGGGGTACAGAGCTAAACAAAGAATTCTCAACTGAGGAATCTCAAGTGGCCAAGAAGCACCTAAAGAAATATTCAACATTCTCAGTCATCAGGGAAATGAAAATCAAAGCAACCCTGAGATTCTATCTCACACCTGTCAGAATGGCTAAGATCAAAAACTCAGTTGACAGCAGATACTGGCAAGGATGTGGAGAAAGAGGAACACTCTTCCTTTGTTGGCAGGATGACAAGTTTGTACAACCACTCTGGAAATCAGTCTGGAGGTCCCTTAGAAAATTTGAAATAGTTTTACCCAAGAACCCAGCTATACCACTCCTGGGCATATACCCAAACGATGCCCCCACATATAACAAGGACATGTACTCCACTATGTTCATAGTGGTCTTATTTATAATAGCCAAAAGCTTGAAACAACCTAGTTGTACCTCAAGGGAGGACGTAATATATAAAATATGTTACATTTACACAATGGAGTACTACTTAACTATTAAAAAGAATGTTGTCAGGAAATTTGCAAGCAAATGGATGGAAGTAGAAAATATCATCTTTAGTGAGGAAACCCAATCATGAAAGAACACCCATGGTATGTACTCACTGATAAATTGATCTTAGGAAAACAGGTCATAATACTCAAGATAACACTCACAGACAATAAGAACGTCAAGAAAAAATAAGGCCAAAATGCAGATGCTTCAGTCCTACTTAGAAGGGGAATCAAAATAATCAAGGGAGGTAGAGGGAAGGGTCTGAGAGGGAGAGAGGAGCAGGGAAAGGGAGGCAGGATCATGTGTGGGAGAAGACAGAGAAATACAGAGGGTCAGGAAATTGAATGGAGTTGTGTAGACGTAGGGAATGGGAAACTTGAGATAGCCACTAGAAAGTCACAGATCTCAGGAAAGCAAGAGGTTCTCAGGATGCAAATGTGATGACATTAGCTGAAATGCCCAACAAAGGGGATATAGAAACTCTGGAGACTATCCAGTGGATATGTACTGCTCCCTGTTGAGGGATTGGGCCACCCACCCATCTCAAAACTTTTAACCCAGTATCGTTCCTGTCTAAAAGAAATGCAGGGACAAACAGTGGCACAAAGACTGAAGAAAAGGCCATCCAGAGGTTGCCCTACCTAGAATTCCATCCCACATGCAAACACCAAACCCAGACACTATTGCTGACATCAGGAAGTGCTCGATGACAGGAGCCCAGTACAGCTATACCCTGAGAGGTTTCTGCCATTTCCTTACCAATAGGGATGTGGATGCTCACAGACAACCAATCAGTCTGAGCCTGGGGACCCCAATCGAAGTGTTAGGGGAAGGACTGTAGAAGCTGAAAATGATTGCAACCCCATAGGAAGAACAACAATATCAACTAACTAGACTTCTCAGAGCTCTCAGACACTAAAGGACCAACCAAAGAGTGCACATGGAGTAGCACAATGCCTCCAGCTGCATATGTAGCAGAGGAGTGCCTTATCTGGCATCAATTGGAAGTGAGATCCTTGATGCCTCAGCATAGGGAGATGCTCCAGGCAGTGAGGCAGAAATAGGTGTGCGGGTGGGGAAACACCCTCATAGAGGCAGAAGGAGGGCGGTGGGATGGGGGTTTTGGAGGGGGAGACATGAAGGGGGACAACAATGTAAATGCAATGTAAATAAATAAAATAACCAATAAAAAAGACAAGACTATTTGTATTCGAATGAGAGAACAGAATGAGTATGTGCACAGATAGGAAGAGTTATGTTAAGGAACAGCGAAGATAGTGGGAGGGAACACCTTAATGGGTCATATTAGGTGAGAAAAAAATACTTTAAATAGAAAAACAAAAGAAATGTAATGTTCCCTTGGATTTTTTTCCTTTCATAAATATAGACTGTCCCTCCCTATCTCTTTTGGCTGGTTTTGGCTTGAAGTGTATTTTGTCATTCAGATATTAAAACGACTACCAATTTGCTTCTAAGGCCATATTTTGAAATATCTTTCTATCCTCTTATCTCAAGGTAATATCCACTCTTGATTTTAACATTTGCTTTTTAAATCCAGAATTATGGATCCTGTTTTTACATCCATTCTTTTAGTCTGTGTTCTTTTACTTTGAAGTTGAGAACACTGATGTTTAGAAATTCCAATGTGCATTGTTAATTGTTGCTGTGCTGTATGTGTGTGTTTAAGGTATTTCTTCTTTTATGATTTTCTAGTGTGAGATTATTTATTCCTTGTATTTTCTTGGGTTTTTGTTAACTACTTTAGGTTGGAGTTTTTCTTGTAGCACCTTCTTTAGGGCTACATTTTTTCAATAGAATTGCTTAAATTTGGTTTTTATCATTAAACCTTTATTATCTTCATGTATGGTGTTTGAAAATTTTGCCTGGTATAGCAGTCTGTCCTGGCATTTGCTGTTTTTTAGAGTCTGTAGAACATACTTCCAGGCTCCTCTGGCCATGAGAATGAATGGAGATCTGTAGCTGACAGGGATAAGGAGGTGGGGGACATCTCCAAAATGTGAAAGAGTTCTGGGATAATGGAGCTACCCAGGAATCAATGGGAATGATCTTACCTCAGACTCACATCAGTGGTGATATGGAACCTGAATAGGCTACTTTCTAAAGACAGGCAGGAACCCCAGTGGAGTGATAAGGACACTAACCCTCCCACAAAACTTTTGACCCCCAACTTATCCTGTCCACAAGAAACACAGGAATGGGTGATGGAGCAGAGACTAAGGGAATGGGAAACTAATAACTAGCCCAACTTGACACTGATCCCATGTGCAAGCACCAATCCTTGACAGTATTAATGATCCTCTGTTATGCTTGAAGACAAGATTCTAGCGTGGTTGTCCTCTGAGAGGCTCCAGTCAGAAGCTGATTCACACAGATGCTGATACCCACAGCCAAACAGATGGAGGTTAGGGACTCTTATGGAAGAATTGGAGGAATTATTGCAGGCCCAGAAAGGGACAGGATCTCTACAGAAAAACCAACACAGTCAACTAACCTGGATCCTTGGTGACACTCAGAGACTGACCCACCAACCAAAGAATATACATGAGCTGGCCATGAGCTAGGCTTCTCTTCACAAATGAACAAGAGGTACAGTTTGGACTTCATGTGAGTTCCAAACAACTGGAGCAGGGGCTATCTCAAAAAGCTGTTGCCTGTCTGTGATATATGTTCTTCTAACTGGGTTGCCTTGTCTGGCCTCAGTGGGAGAGGATGCTCCTAGTTCTGCAAAATGTGAAATATCTGAAGGGGGGGCAACCATCTCAGAGGAGAAGGTGAGTGAAGTTAGGAGAAAGGATTGTGGGAGGAGTTACCAGGAGGGGACAGTGAGCAGGATATAAAGTAAATAAGTTAATTAAATAAATTTAAAATTTTAAAAATCCTAAAAGTAATATCAATCACTCCCTAATGTAAAATATGACACAAAAATGGAGGTAGAAAAGAATTATATGAAACTTTAGAAATGTTTTGTTCATGTTTTAAATAATGTTATTTCAAGCATCCTATATAACATATTTACATGTAATGAATTTTACATAAATATATCTAGTAAATAATCATCACTAACAATTTTGATAGCTTCATTTTCTGAATATTGGCAGTTATGATATTACTAATAGTGACTCAGTTTCTTGTTTTCTTATTACATTTTTCTCTATGTATAAATATTAAGGATGTTTCAGAATTCTTCCTAGGTAGAGATAGCAAAAATATATATTTTATTAGAATTTTTTGTTATATCAAAATATTTTCTTTTAACAATAAACGAAAATTTCTAGCATATCTTCATGTCAATCTCTTTTCTCATAATTTTAAATTTAAATACAAATACACAATAACATTTCTACTCAGGCCTGGGTACTATGTATTTTTCCTTTTAATTTCTATTTAATAATTGTACAAAATTATGCATATCATACATGCACATAATCTATTTTGATCATCTTCAGTCCCTGCTACCATATAATGCTCTTATTTATGTGTAAATAAGTAAACAAGTAGCACATTGCTGTTCTGTTTGGGAATTTCCCCCTTGTGCCCATATCTTCAAGGCCACCAATGCATTGGGAAAGGATCTTTACCAATCATAATAATATCCAATATATAAAAAGACCTCAAGAAGCTGAACTCCAGAAATTCAAATAACCCCATTAAAAATGGGGTACAGAGCTAAACAAAGAATTCTCAACTGAGGAATACCAAAGGGCTGAGAAGCACTTGAAAAAAGGTTCAACATCCTTAATCATCAGGGAAATGCAAATAAAACAATCCTGAGATTCCACCTCACACCAGTTAGAATGGCTAGGATCAAAAATTTTAGGGGATAGCAGATGCTGGCAAGGACGTGGAGAAAGAGGTACACTCCTCCATTGATGGTGGGATTGCAAGCTTTTACAACAACTCTGGAAATCAGTCTGGCAATTCCTCAGAAAACTGGACATAGTAGATCCAGCAATACCTCTCCTAGGCATATACCCAGAAGATGTTCCAACTGGTAATAAAGACACATGCTCCACTATGTTCATAGCAGCCCTATTTATAATAGCCAGAAGCTGGGAAAAACCCAGATGTCCCTCAACAGAGGAATGGATACAGAAAATGTGGTACATTTAAACAATGGAGTACTACTCAGCTATTAAAAACAATGAATTTATGAAATTCTTGGGCAAATGGATGTATCTGGAGGATATCATCCTGAGTGAGGTAATCTAATCACGGAATAAGTCACTTGATATGCTCTCACTGATAGGTGGATATTAGCCCAGTAATCTAGAATACCCAAGATACAACTTCCAAATCACAAGAAAATCCAGAAGGAAGACCAACATGTGGATACTTCATTCCTCCCTAGAATAGGGAATAAAATATCCATGGAAGGAGTTGCAGAGACAAAGTTCAGAGCTAAGACAAAAGAATGGATCACCCAGAGACTGCCCTACCCAGGGGTCCATCCCATAGTCAGCAATGAAACACAGACACTATTGCATATGCCAGCAAGTTTTTGCTAAAAGCACCCTGGTATAGCTGTTTCCTGTGAGGCTTGCTAGTGCTTGGCAAATATAGACGTGGATGCTCACAGTCATGTATAGGATAGAACACAGGGCCCCCAATATAGGAGCTAGAGAAAGTACCCAAGAGCTGAAGGGGTCTGCAACCCTATAGGTTGAACAACAATATGTACTAATCAGTACCCCCAGAGCTCATGTCTCTAGATGTATATATAGGAGAAGATGGCCTAGTCAGCCATCATTGGGAAGAGAGGCCCCTTGGTCTAGCAAACTTTATATGCCCCAGTACAGGGGAACACCGGGGCCAAGAAGTGGGAATCAGTGGGTAGGGGAGCAGGGCATAGGGAGGATATAGGGGACTTTTGAAATAGCATTTGAAATGTAAATGAAGAAAATATCTAATAAAAATTATAGGAAAACACAACCAAACAGGTGAAGGAAGTGAGCAAAACCATCCATGATCTAAAAATGGAAATAGAAACAATAAAGAAATCACAAAGGGAGACAGCCCTGGAGCTAGAAAACCTAGGAAAGAGATCAGGAGTCATAGATACAAGCATCACCAACAGAATTCAAGAGATAGAAGAGAGAATCTCAGGTGCAAAGGATGCTATAGAAAACTTTGATACAACAGTCAAAGAAGATGCAAAATGCAAAAATCTCCTAACCCCAAACATCCAGGAAATCCAGGACACAATGAGAAAACCAAACCTAAGAATAATAGGTATAGAAGAGAGTGAAGATTCCTAACTTAAAGGAGCAGTAAATATCTTCAACAAAATAGTAGAAGAAATCTTCCCTAACCTAAAGAAAGAGATGCCAATAAACATATAAGAAGCCTACAGAACTCCAAATAGATTGGACCAAAAAAGAAATTCCTCCTGTCATATAATTATCCAAACACCAAATGCACAAAAAAGGGAAAGAATATTAAAAGCAGTAAGGGGATAATGTCAAATAACATGTAAATGCAGACCTATCAGAATTACACCAGACTTCTCACCAGAGACTATGAAAGCTAGAAAATCCTAGTTGGATGTCATACAGTCCCTAACAGAACAGAAATGTCAGCCTAGGCTACTATACCCAGTAAAACTCTCAATTACTCTAGATGAAGAAACCAAGATATTCCATAAAAACAACAACAACAAAATTATACACAGTCTTTCCACAAGGATAATATATGGAAAATTCTAACAAAAGGAGGGAAACCACACCCTAGAAAAAGCAAGAACGTAATCTTTTTTCAAAAAACCCAGAAGAAGATAGCTGCTCAATCATAAATATAACATCAAAAATAACAGGAAGCAACAACGACTACTCCTTAACATCTCTTAATATCAATGGACTCAATTCCTAAATAAAAGACACAGAATAACAGAGTGAATGTAAAAAGCACCCAGCATTTTGCTGCATACAGGAAATGCACCTCAGTATCAAAGACAGACATTACCTCAGAGCAGAGGGCTGGAAAACAATTTTCCAAGCCAATGGTCCCAATAAACAAGCTGGAGTAGTCATTCTAACATCGAACAAAACGGACTTTCCCTTAAAGTTATCAAAAAAGATAAGGAAGGAATCTTCATACTCATCAAAGCAAAAATCAACCAAGAAGAACTCTCAATTACATATATATATATATATATATATATATATATATATATATATATATATATATATATTTAGAAATTATATATATAGCTATATATATATGTATATATATACATATATATATATATATATATATAGTTAGTTAGTTAGAAATTTTTAAGAGTTAAGATCACCAATCTTGACAAGTCTTTTCATATTCATTGTAATTCTTGTCAATTAATTAATTGTGTAGATCCTAATTTATATAAGGAATCTGCTGTTATGATTTTGTTAAAGAGACCTGTTTATGTTTTGCTGCCTGTAGAGTTAGGTAATAATCCTTGGTTTGAGAATTCAGGATTGGAAACTTTGAAAAAGTTAAATGAACTTATTAGACCAAAAGAGATTTGTTACAGCTCTGATTTTAGGAATTACTGCTTTAATTGCAATTTTAACTTCTTTTGCAATATCTACCACAGCTTTAGCTCAGCAACTACATACCTCTCATTTTGTTGTAGATAAACCGGAGGCAAAGGTTAATGCTTTTTTAAAAAGGGGTAGTTTTAGCAATAGATTGAGACAGGATATAGCAAATATTAAGGCTAGGTTAAAAGAAATCTCAGATATTAGTAGACACTATTTGGGTACTTGGAACATTGATGAATTGGCCAGAGATTTAAAGAATAACCTAAGTGCACTGAATCTCTTGGATTGGTTTCAATATATAATCTTGCTTGCTATTATTACTGGCATTATTTTATTAGTAATCATTGTGTTTCCACTCATCTTTAGAGTTCTTCTGAGATCTGTAGCTACCATGAAGCAGGACGTTCTGGAACCTTGTCTAAAAAATAAAAATTAAAAAAATAAAAAACAAAAAACAAACAAACAAACAAACAAACAAAACAGGGGGAACTGCTACATCCACTCCAATAGTGACAAGTGTGACAGGCCCCGAAAACCTGGGTGCTGTCCTGTGGCAAAAAGTTCATGGAAACTTAGTCTCCTGGAATCATGGCATCCTGTATAAAGAAAGCCATATCCAGGGATCCATCCCATAATCAGCTTCCAAACGCTGACACAATTGCATACACTAGAAAGATTTTGCTGAAAGGACCCAGATATAGCTGTCTCTTGTGAGACTATGCCGGGGCCTAGCAAACACAGAAGTGGATGCTCACAGTTAGCTATTGGATGGATCACAGGGCCCCCAATGGAGGAGCTAGAGAAAGTACCCAAGGAGCTAAAGGGATCTGCAACCCTATAGGTGGAACAACATTATGAACTAACCAGTACCCCGGAGCTCTTGACTCTAGCTGCATATGTATCAAAAGATGGCCTAGTCGGCCATCACTGGAAAGAGAGGCCCATTGGACTTGCAAACTTTATATGCCCCAGTACAGGGGAACGCCAGGGCCAAAAAAATGGGAATAGGTGGGTAGGGAAGTTGGCGGGAGGGTATGGGGGACTTTTAGAATAGCATTGGAAATGTAATTGAGGAAAATACGTAATAAAAAATATTAAAAAAAAAAGAATGCTCCAATATCCTTGCTTTTGTTGTTAAACAGATCTGTGTGCTTTCTCTTAATATTGCTTTATTACAAGTGCTCCTAAGGATTGATATTTTGACATATAGCTAAGTTAGATTCTAGGCAGTCCTTGATCTGACCTTGGGCATGGATAGCTAAGTCACTGCCCTACACAGAAATTTACCATTATCTAGGAAGAAGGAAGTTTGTGACCAGAGTAAAATAAATACTTAGAACTATAGGTAGCTGAGTTACACCCATACACAAACACGTATTTACAATGGCCTAGGGGGAAGGTGGACTATACAATAGACTAGAGTAGGAACTATGGCAAGGGCATGAAGCCCTTGCCCCTGGTTTCTAAGATTAAGTGGACCTTAAATGGAGCTGTTTTTGATCCCAGTTGTTAACATTGAGTTTTACCCCAGTTGGTTCCTGCCAGTTCTTCCGTGTTTACATTCCTCTGTTTTGTGTAAGAATCCAGTAACCTCTTTGTACCTTGTCGGTGTGTCACCCAACTTCCCTATTTTCTTCTGTATAAAAAGCTTAATGCTCGATTTGAAAAATTGCATTCAGATCCACACTCCCTTGTGTCAAGTCTGTCTGTCAATTCCTGCCAACTCCTTGCCCACCTGCACCAGAGACTCATTCCACGCAGTCAAGGGACCAAGAGGGTCTGCAGCAGTTATGTTTGTGTCCTTTCTTGTAGATGAAATCTTTTCTGTCTAGTCAGGAACTTGTCACAATTTCTTTTCAAAGAGTACTTTATAAGAGATACTCTTCTACTTCTATCATGTTTAATGTTCCAAATAGATTTTTAAAACTTGTTGAATGCATATTAAGTTTAGCTTCATAAGATATCATGTACATTTAAGAGACATTTAATTATTATAAATTATTTTGATGACTTAATAAAAGAAATGTGTCTTGTATCTAATCTATGTTGCAATTCTCAGGGCTCAGTGTTGTAGCGTTGCTTGGCTCTAGTAGAGACATATTGTCTTGGCTGTTATTCTGCTTTTACACTGGAATCTAGCCATCTGGGTTTGTGGTGATTATAATTCCAGGTGATTATATATGGTCTCTATTTTTTTGTTGTTGTTGGGTGGGTATTTTATTCCTTGGTTTCTCTTGCACTTTCTGGTTCTTAGGACAGTGTGGTGACTGCTTGTTGCTTGGTAGGAAATTTTTCTGAGATCCTGACAAGTATTTCCACTGGGGATTCAGGTAAATTGTTGTTCTAGTAATTGGTAGCTGGCATTTAGGAATGAAGATGGGCTAGAGGGGCTGTTGCATTGGTTCACATGTGGGAGGAAAGCATGGTGTTCCACAAGCATATGCTTAGCTTCCTGGCAATGGAATCAAAGTGAGAAGAAGCCACAACCGGTAGGCTAATATCAAGCTGGGATAATAGTGGGGGAATAGATTTGGAGGATGAGGGAAGAATGAATAATTGAAACTTGCCTAGTTGCTTTGCTAGGTTACTTGTTTTTCTGGCAGGCTTTGCTACTAGTTTATTAGAGAATGTCCCAGTTTGCATCAGGTAGTCTCTCACAGGAATGAGGATGAGATGAGGATATTGGATTTAAAGGAAGTCAAGGAGCAGTAATGACCTGTGTTTAGGCTACATGCTTCCTGGCCATAGTGGTCTGCCAGTTCCCAGGAGTTGGGAACTGGTATAAAGTGATGAGTTGAAGGATATAAAGTTTGGAGAAGAAGATCAGTGTTAAACTTTGGAGGTGGTCCCAAGAAAGGAGTTGAGACCACAAAAGTTGGTGTGCTACAGTGCTAGTGGTGCAACTGAGTAATTGGATTTGGAAGAGAGTAGAGTGAGGTGATTATCTACTATAGGTTTACTTGTGTCCCTGCCCTTTGAATCTTGTCTTTTCCCAGGGAATTCCTGATGTTGTTGGAGACTGGGATAATGGAATGAGAAGAGAGAAAGTAGGTTGAGAAAGTCTGCCTGATCCATTGGGAATGTGGTTCTGAGATGAAAAGGTGACTGGAGTAGGTGTTCTGCTACAGAGCTGGGAACTAAATTTGGAGGAGAGAAGACAGAGATGAAGATTTGCAGTTAGGCTACTTGCTCCATGGCCAAAGTGTTCTGCAGGTACCCAGAGAATGCCTGCTAGACTTGGGGGCTGGCATAAAGTGCTTAATTGGGGAAGGAAACTTGGTCAGCAAGGTCTAAATGATCAAATGGAGATGGGGTTGAAAGAGACTGTAGTAGATTGTCCTCCAAAGACATGAAGATGAGACTGGGGGACTATATTTGGAGGAGCTGAGGGAGAAGTGAAGATTTACAGTTAGCCTACCTACTTCTCTGGATAGACTTCACTTTTTGTTTTCAATGTTCACCCTTACCTGTACTCAATTAATGTACCATATGAATACAAAGCTTTTGTAAATTTGATTACATCACGTGGCTACAATTAATTATATTATAAGGCAATATTGTTTCAACTCTGAAGCTCAAAATTTAATTATGCAAATACAAGTAAATGCCACAACATAAGTAATTTGTATGCATCAAAAATAAATTTAAAAACTTGATGTAACCTGTTGGCTTACTATGAGGTATTACTATAATAAAATATTGATTTAAATTGTTCAAAAGAGTTAATATGATTAAATTCACACATATAACTTGACAATTTATTATGATAGGATTAATTTTAGTATTTTTAAACTAAGTAAATTAGCTTGAATCATATTTACATAATAGAAAAAAAGAAGTCACACCAATGTATTTTATATTATTTGTGACTATTGTGAAGGGTGTTGTTTCCCTTATTTCTTTCTCAGTCTGTATATCATTTCTGTAGAGAAAGGCCATTGATTTATTTGAATTAATTTTATATCCAGCTACTGCACTGAAGCTGCAGGTTTAGGAGTTCTCTGGTTGAATTTTGGGGTCACTTATATATACTATCATATCATCTTCAAATAGTGATATTTTGACTTCTTCCTTTCCAATTTGTATTCCCTTGATCTCCTTTTGTTGTTGAATTGCTCTGGCTAGGACTTCAAGTACAATGTTGAATAGGTAGGGAGAAAGTGGGCAACCTTGTCTAGTCCCTGATTTTAGTGGGATTGCTTCCAGCTTCTCACCATTTACTTTGATGTTGGCTACTAGTTTGCTGTAGGTTGCTTTTATCATGTTTAGGTATGGGCCTTGAATTCCTGGTCTTTCCAAAACTTTTATCATGAAGGGGTGTTGGATTTTGTCAAATGCTTTCTCAGCATCTAACAAGATGATCATGTGGTTTTTGTCTTTGAGTTTGTTTATATAATGGATTATGTTGGTGGATTTCTGCATATTAAGCCATCCCTGTATCCTGTGGGATGAAGCCTACTTGATCATGATGGATGATCATTTTGATGTATTCTTAGATTCAGTTTGCCAGGATTTTATTGAGTATTTTTGCATTAATATTCATAATGGAAATTGGTCTGAAGTTCTCTTTCTTTGTTGGATCTTTGAACACCCAAGATAAAATTTGCAAAACACAAGAAAATCAAGAAGAAGGAAGGCCAATGGGTGGATACTTCATTCCTCCTTAGAATAGGGAACAAAATACCCATGAAAGGAGTTACAGAGACAAAGTTTGGAGCTAAAAATGAAAGGATGGACTATCCCACCCAGGGATCCATCCCTTAATCAGCCACCAAACCCAGACACTACTGCATATGCCAGAAAGATTTTGCTGAAGGGACCCTGTTATAGCTGTCTCATATGAGGCTGTGCCAGTGCCTGGCAAATACCAAAGTGGATGCTCACAGTCATCTATAAGATGGAACACAAGGCCCCCAATGGAGAAGCTAGAGAAAGCACTCAAAGAGCTGAAGGGGTCTGCAACCCTATAGGTGGAAGAACAATATGAACTAACCAGTACCCCCAGAGCCTTTATTTCTAGCTGCATATGTAGCAGAAGATGGCCTAGTCGGCCATCACTGGGAAGAGAGGCCCCTTGGTATTGTAAACTTTATATGCCCCAGTACAGGGAAATGCCAGGGCCAAGAAGCAGGAGTGGGTGGGTAGGGGAGCAGCACAGGGGTAGGGCATAGGGAACTTTCTAGATAGCATTTGAAATGTCTATAAAGAAAATATCTAATTAGAAAAAAAGCCACTTACGATAAAAAAAAGAAAGAAAGAAAGAAAAGAAAAGAAAAAAAGAAGAAATCCACAAGATATTGAGAACTGAAATATAATTTTCTTCTATGTACATAATTTATAGCATGAACATGGCATTAATTTTTAAACAGATCATGAAAGGAATTTCAGATTTTGTTTCCAAAATTTGGTTCTATCATACTGACATTATAAAATGGTAACAAATCCATACATATACATTTGTTACTCACTCATTCAGGAAATAAATAAATCTGGCCTTCCTAAAATAATATTGTGAAAAATGTAAATATATCACTTGTATTTTCAATCAAATTTACTTGTTCAAATAGCTAAATAGTTCTAAAATTGCAATACCTTGACGTCATCACTCATATATCCACTTAACTATTGAGTGAAATGCTCATCACATACTCACTATACATTTGCTTATACATAATAAATAAAGGTATGGCATCTTTTTAATGACTATCTTCATTTTGTAACTCACCTCCTATGACAAAAAGGTACAGAAAAACAAATTCAGATGGAAAACTTTAATCAAGATATCACCAATAGAAACTACATTGTAATTTCAGTATTTTTGTTTCCTCTTCCGTGTCTGTGCTAGATACCTTTTATTATAAAGAAGCTTGTGGCATTACAGGAATCTCATATTCCTTGCAAATGAGAAACATTAATTTCAGGTAAGTGTTAGAATTGTTATCATTGTGATTTATCAAGGAAAAATAAAATATCAGCATAACTCAGCACAATGGTAAATGGGACAACAGTTTGCTCCAAATTCTATTTTTCTATTGAAACTTTATTTAAAAAAAAAAAGCTATGAATTTGAAGAAATGGAGGACAGGTTAGAAGGGAGAAGCAGAAAGAGGGAAAATCATATAACTGTATTTTAATTAAAATGAAACCTTTAATAAAAATAAATTTTGATGATAAAATGAAAACTTAAAACAAAACTTTTCATATAGACTATTAGTCAATGAGCTACCTTACCTGCTAGGCTGTGTGTATGCCTAGCTGCTGGAGTGCCTGGAGCACTGTCATCACTCTGCTCAGGGGAAGTAGAGTACAGTCTGTAATGGGGTCCTCAGCATGTTTCTCCAGGTCAAAAACAGTGGACTCCTATATTTCTGTGCTAATATCCACTTATCAGTGAGTACATATCTAATGACTTCTTTTGTGATTGGGTTACCTCACTAAGGATGATATCTTCAAAGAGAGGCCCCTTGGTATTGCAAACTTTATATGTCCCAATACAGGGGAATGCTAGGGCCAAGAAGCAGGAGTGGGTGGGTAGGGGAGGAGGGCGGAGGGAGGGTATAGGGAACTTTCGGGATAGCATTTGAAATGTATGTAAAGAAAATATCTAATAATAAAACAAACAAACAAAAAAGTGGAGTCTAAGACATTTGCTCTGGTTCCCAGTGTCCTGGGACTAGCAACGTTGTGGTACCACTGAGAGTTAGGAAAATTGGTCCCTGTTCACACTTCCATTCAGGGCATCCAAATACTAGGCAGAAAGTGGAAAGCAGAACCTGGGATGAACCGAGGATTAAATACCCTTTGCAGAAAGGAATGCCCAGGAAAGGAGCCCCATTGGTTGAACACTCTGGGCCCATTTTGATACTTCATCAGCATAAAGAACTCCAAGTTTTAAATGATACATGGCTGATTGCTATGGTCTTTTCCATGGGGTGTTGTGGTTCAATGTTCCAGAGCAGGTAGAGTTATGCAGAGATTTGGCCCCACCCATAACCTACTCAATTCTGTGTTTCAAAGGATTTAGGCTCACTCAGTTTTACCTGTTTTGTCTAGTGGCACAATGCACTTGCCTCACATTTATTTGAATTAGTAAAATTCAGGTTTAACTTTGTAAATCTTAATTTAACAAAGACTAAAAACTCAGCATTAGTCAGATTACAAGGTCAATAAAAATGGGCTGCGAGAGACCTGGGTGAGAAATCTTCTGAAACTGATTCTACAAACTTGAGATATTTATTCCACCTGTCTGAACTTACTGTCAATCTTTCAGGGAATGCTTGAAGTTAAATGAGTATAACTGTCCAAAAGATAAGAGATTAGCATCCCATAAATTCATTGATTGATAAGTGTTTAAGAAGTATTGTATTAAACAGATCAATTTTAAATATATAAATGAAACTTGAATGTCTATATTTAGTGGAGTCAAATGCTTTCATTAAAACATTAATCATCACCAATAATTCAAAGAAGGACTACAATATCATAATTTTAGTGATGTCAGAGAAAATATTCTCACATAACAGTTTTAATTGGTTTGAAAATATGTCACAACAGAATATGGTACACAAACTCACTAAGATTTGAGAAGTGTATTAATATACTAAGATGGAGAAAAACCACAACTGTTCAGATTGTTAATTATTTTCTGCTGGAGTAGATACAATCAATTTTTGTGTATCTTTCCAGGGATGTTTATATCTTAAAACTGAACTTACATCTGAGTAAAGAATTCTGATTGAAGTTTTAAGAAAAGACATGGGTGGATTACAACAGAAAACAAGGTCTCCTTAGATAATTATTGAAATTAATGAAGCGAAAATAAAATTGTAAACACAGTGTTGATAGCCTGATGCTCAAAAACACGTCTTTTCTTAAATGATAACCAACCTAAAGTCCAGTAGACCCTGTGAGGTTAGGCATAGAGAAAGTGACTAGGAAACATGAATCTTCCTGGGAGAGGGATAGAAACTAGAATACGTTTATGGGTGGATGGGAGCAGGTGTGTTGGTGAGAAAAGGAGAATCAGGTGAGAAGATGGATGAAAGATGAGATTGAGGTAAAGGATGAGAAGAGAGGCAGCTAGAATTTAAGAACATTTGAGTGGCAGTATGGAAACTTAGTACAAGAAACTTCCTAAAATATATGAAGGCAATCCTATTGAAATCTCCAAATAGTGAGGTAGATGGAACCCTTAGTGGCCATCTATTCTTACCAAACAAACCTACCAGTAACTAGACTGGGTTTGATCTAATTGAGTTGTTGCTTGAAAGGGTCCTAGGGAAATCCCCCAACAACTCAGGCTGTTGCCAAGGCTAAAGGTTGCTCTCTAAAACTGACATCAAAGCCATATTCCTAAAGAAAACATTCACACAACTCATTGAACAGAGAAATTGAGATGGTACCTAGATAGAACCCTCATCCCATGTTCTAGTGTCTATGACAAGGAAAGGTACTCTGTAGACTATCAAAAGTGAAAAGTAAATCCCAACCCAGTCACCAAACCTTCGATACACAATCTGTCATGCCTATAAAATATGACAGGGCAACAGTGTCACAAACCTTGTAGGAGTAATCCACCAGTGTCTGATTTGAATTAAGGCCTACTCCATGAGATGAAACACATACCTATGGGTCTCCAAGAACCAGAGTCTAGGTATTCCTGAGACCTAGGATAAAACCCAATACTTCTGGTTAAAAACATTAACAATAAAAATGACTCCTAATGATATTCTGCTATCCTCATAGCTAGGTGGCTCATTAAGCCATTATCAGAGGGGCTTCCCCTTCTAGCAGATGGGAATGAATATAGAGATACACATTACACACCACATATGCACACACACACACACACACACACACACACACACACACAGAGAGAGAGAGAGAGAGAGAGAGAGAGAGAGAGAGAGAGAGAGAGAGAGAGGCAGGGGATGAATTTTGGAACACACAGCTCTAACCAAGACATCTCTGTAAAATCCCTCCTCTCATAGCTCAAGTAACCCTATAAAGAGGAGAAGATGGGGGAGATAGAGGAGAAGGACACCAGTAGAAGGCCCTCTAAAACAACCAAAGTTCATATAAACTCAGAGAGACTGATGCTGCATTTACAGTGCCTACATGCATATGTACCTACCAGGTTTTCTGCATATATACTATAGCTTTCAGTACTTTTGTTTGAAATCCTAAGTGTGTGAACTAGTGAGACTCTGATTCTTGTGCCTTCTCTTGGGATTCGTTTATTTTCTGTTGACTTGTCCTATCCAGCTTTGATATGGTGTATTTTATTTTATCTTATTATATTTTATTTTGTTATGTTTAATTATTTCATACATATACATACATATATACACACATTTGGTTGGGAGAGGAAATGGGAAGGAACTGGTATGAGTCAAGGGATGTGAAACTATATTCAGATTATAATCTATCAGAAAAAAATCTATGTTTAATAAAATAGGAAAAACATACCATTTCTTAAATAACATATTAGTCCCTTTCCTTTTCACACAAATGTATGAAAGATGTGCTGAATGTGCAAAGTATTTAAAAACAGTAGCAGAAATCTACATGTGTAAACTCACATATATTTAAAATTCCCCATGATTTAGACTCAGAACACCATTGGAATTGCAGGATGTCCCTTAATCTAAGCTCGGATTCATTGTATCTGAGGTTATTTGTGAAGGAAGCACATCCATGACAGGGTTTATATTCGATCTATGAAATTGTATTGGTTTCCCTTTAGACCTAGATTTTTCCTATATTCTAACAATAACACATGCTTTTGCTAATTCAGCACAAATTTATTAACATTGGTTCTAGGAAGCATTTTAATTAAATTAATAAAGGCCATATCAGCATTTTGAGAAAATAGAGCCAACAACTAGTGCTGAGGTAGCCTTGACTAACACTATAAGCCTCTTTGTTATACTACATTATAATATCCTTCATAATTAATGTTCTATGGAAAGAGAGGCCCATTGGACACACAAACTTTATATGCCCCAGTGCAGGGGAACGCCAGGGCCAAAAAATGGGAATGGGTGGGTAGGGGAGTGGGGGGGGGTAGGGTATGGGGGACTTTTGGGATAGCATTGGAAATGTAATCGAGGAAAATACATAATAAAAGTATTAAAAAAAAGAGAGAGAATGTGCTTTGTGGTCTGCCATTCTCAGTGTATTGACATGTGCTTTAAAAAAATGTCAAAAGTAGGGTTTTTGCAGTTGAAGCCCTGTTTGTGTTCATTGATGAAAAGATTTCAGACTGTTTGAAACTTATGTGGCATATTAATTGCTTTTTCTTGCTTCTTTAACTAAATATCTGACAGAAGTACCCTGTGGAAGGAAGTCTTATAATGGCTTTTGAAGCTATAGTGCAGTATGTCAGGGAAGGTATGCTGGCTAGTTTTATGTTATGTTGACTTTTTGAAAAAGAGAAGCTCAATTTAGACAATAGTCCCAACCAACTGGCATGTAGGTAAGCTTATGGTGCATTTTCTTCAATGAGGTAACAGTGCTTCCTCACGAGAGGAGGACAACCCCCAGACTCATTGTCCTGGGTGCTATAAGAAGGCAACCTGAGTTAAGTCTTTACCAGTATGCTAGTAAGCAGCATTTTTCCATGTCCTCTGCATCAGTTCCTGTTCTCCTTAAGTTCCTGTCCTGCCTTCCATAAGTGATAGACTATGCTGTGAAAACCCTAAATAATTAAGACAAAGGGTTCGATGGCAGAGATATGTTGTCTTGTCACATTGCCTCCTGGGTCAGGAAACAAAGAGGATATACACTCAAGCGTCACTAAGTTTCCATTTATTCAGTTCAGAATCTCAATCTCCTGGAATTGTGCTACTCACAATTCTACTGGAACTGAGTCTTCCCCTTCAGTTAAAGCATTCTAGACGCATGTCCATAAAGACAACTAGAGGTGTGCTTCTATGGTAATTCTGAATCAAATAAAAGTGAAAAGGAAATCTAACCATCCACATTTAGGAATATCAATATGTAATTTTGAGCAGTATTACTGACCCAAAAGGCTACCTCCATACTGTACATACAAGCTATGCCCTATATTAGACACTAAGCTAAATTCTCAAGTATATTGCATACCTTTGAAAATACATAGCATTACATTCATTGTCTATTAATAAAACACCACTTAGATTTACTCTGCTGAAAGTTATAAAGGATTTACCTTTGCTATTTCTTTGCTTTTATTTCTCCTGTATATCACTGCATATTTTATATACTACACAAAATTATTTCAGAGAAGAGGCATTCGTAATATGAGTACACAAGCAGATACATTTACATATTCATGTAAAATAATATTATTATCTCCTTAATATACTTTCCAAATATAAAACTAAATTTTAGTCCTAAGAAAATCAATGAAACCCTAAAATAATCACTGTTTTAACAGGATTAAAATTATGTAATTAGTTTAAAATTCAACAAGAAAACATTTCCCTGATTTTGAATCAGAAGATATGAAAACTTCTCTGTGCCTTAGGAGAGTAGTTAAATATAAAATGTTTGAACTGCAAGAATTCAAGGTATTAACATGTTCTACATATAACAACCACCCAAAAATAAAGTATTAATAACACTGCTGAGAAGTGAATTTGTGAGATTTCTCAATTTTGGGGAGGGCTTGTGGTAGTGTTCACTTTGATGAGGCTTTCATAATAATCTTGTTGTTAGAGATTTTTTAAGTGAAAGTTAAGTATGAATCCTTTATAAGATGTCACTCATTAAAATATATTTTAGTAATAGATAGTTTCTTGTTTATATGATACATACTTCCAACTTATTAACTTATAACACAGTTGTCCTAAAGAATAAATGGTAATCATAGCGTTTTATTTCAAAAATTGAAAACAGAGAATTCTTGAAAGAAAGTACATTACCTATGTGCCTAATAATACTATATACTGCATTAGTTATTGAAATAAAATGGGTTAGGAAGCTTTCTGTGCTGTCTAGCACTTCTCACATACCAATGTATAGTAATAGTCTTAAATATTATTAAGGCTCAATGAATCATATAAGTATCCACTTGTCTACCTAGTCCATATATATTCATTACTTTACCCATTTATATGTATATTTATACATACATATGAAACAGAGGCAACATAAAACAAGTTTTAGGAAGTTAAACATTTGAAAGAAAATCAACATGACTTGTGATTTTAAAAATAAATAAAAATCTCTGTTTAGATTTATATTTAAAAAAATAACCATTTGTTTTTCTAGTGTCTACTTTTAAGACAAAGAGGAAGGGCAATATGATGGGGAGAGTATGACAAGATTTGACAGGGGTGGATGTGAACAAAATAGGTTAATTGCATGTATGAAAATGCCATCTAGAGTCCATCATTAGTCCAATGAGCACACATTAATAAAAAAGGAAAAAAACATAACAAAACAAAAAACCCTGAATTTAAATGGAATAAAAGAGAAAATATGATACCTCAGATAAATATAGATTCAAAGAGGGTTTGTAAAACTTTAACAAATTGTGTAAATTCTATGAGCTTAAGGTTGAGTGATATATAAGTGGGAAAATACTAAAACAACCAAAGAACTGCAATAAATTATACAGGATATTTGGATGAATCTCAGTATATTTTACAAAGTATACCATCATTAATGAAAATACAATTATAAGTTTGCAAATACAAGTATCCCATAAAATATTTACAAGTTTAGAACAGAGACAATATAGTATATAACACATGTGAATGTATAAGCTTTATTCTCATTAACCTGCTTACTATTTTTACATATTTCTCTTCTTCTTTTGGAGGTTGAATGCCTACCTTTTTTTTGAGGTTGAACTATACCAACTGGTAAGAAATTGATATGTCAAATAGTTTATGTTAAAATATTTTCTATCAGCCACTACAATTAAACCATAAAGGCATTGGATAAATACTTGAAATAAACATTTTCATATTCAAATATCCCTAAGGTAATCACACTCTCAATCATCATTGATCTACACATAAAGAATACAAGGAATAATAATATGAATACACAGTAGGTAAATTTGGTAACTTCAAAATACCTTTTTCTTCTATTCTGTATGTAAAGCAAATATACAGTTGATACTATAAATGCAAATTATAGTAAATCTGGGAACAATATAGAACTAATAATCTCGAGAAATACAATGCCAAACCTATACTATTGTCTTCTGAAATGTTTAATAAGAAAATGGTTAATTAATTTTAGATAAGTGTATAAGCATATTCCAAGACAGAAATATGACTGAGAGTTTCATTTATCTCTTGGAATTTATTTTAGAAAAAAAGATGAAATAAAATTACTCTTAGGCTCATTTCTAAATAAGGATTGCATCTTCATATAAATTCTTGAAAACCACATTACACTAAAAGATGAAGAATACACGATAAAGTATTGACTATTTTGCTAAAACTCTAACTCAGAAGCTGAGAAAATTAGTAAAGGAACTGTCAATTCACAACTTTTTCTGATTCAAAGCAACAAAATCTGATGTTTATCATGAAAGTTTTCAGAAGCTTGAAAGTTGTTTTGTCTTGAGAAAAGAATACATAGATAATCTTTATCAGGGGACTGTGTCATCTTATGCAGGATTCTATAACTAAGTCTCTGTGTTAACTTCACATTTACCCCTAATTTCTTATATCAGGCTCATATCACATAAACTGAGAATACTAACAATGGGATACTCATAATAAAAGAAGTCTATAAGGTTCAACCTCCATATATTCATAGTTAAAGTTTTACCCAAAGGCAAATAAACCCCTAAGGGCAAAAGTCACTGAGAGTGTTTAGTAGAAACATTTTATAAAAATGTTATCTAAAATAACTTAAAAATCTGTTTTAAATTGAAAGAAAAGGAACACATATTCATGACTCTCTGCAGTAAGCAATTGAAATGAAGTAACAGGTCATGAAATGGGTGCAACTCTACATATATTTCATACACACAAAATTCCAAAATACTGAAATATAGTAAAAATTCTTAATGTCACTTTAAGTAAATACATAATAGAGAGGTAAAATAAACATCTTTTAGTACTGTAGGTATTCTTAAAAGTTTCATTAAGAGAATATTGAAAAATCACCCAAATGGGTGTGAAATTAAGACATATGTAGATTAAAATAGACACAAATGACATAAAATAGGGATTTAGAAATTGAGGGTGTATATCTATTAAACAATCCAAGCAAAGTGATGAATAAAAATGAATTATTTTTCAGATAAAATGAACAAAATGTACTGTATCAAAATTTTAAGACAGTTAAATTGCATTTAATGTCAAAGATAATTTAGAGCCTTCAATAGTTACTTACTTATCCATTTACATCCACAAATCATGATAAAATTCAAGCACCTATGTAAATATAGTCGTTCAGGCCTTTAGTTCCAGCAGTTGGGAAGCAGAGGCAGAAGCAGATGGTTCTATATGAGTTCCAGGGAAACCTGCTCTATATAGTGACAAGACAAGAAAGAGCTACACAGTAAGATCCTGTCTCAATTAACAACAAACAAACAAAAAAAAAAACTGAAAAACATCAAGCACCTAGCAGAAAAATTAAGTGACACTAGACGAAGTAAATCAACCAGTATAGCCCTTCATTATTTTTCAGGACACAATTTTACTATAGATTCATTAATCTATATCAGTGATCCCTGATAAATTATGAAGCTGCAATTACTGTTCTTAGTGGTCAACTTGACTATGTCAGGAATTAACTAAAACCACAAAATGGACATGCACATATGTGAGGGATTTTGCTTAATATGTATGGGATTTTCTTATTCTAATCCACATATTTGATGAGAGAAGATATAACTTTAGTCCAGATATTTTGATGTGGGATGATCCCCCACTCCCATTCTGGACCACTCCTACTCCTGGAAGCCTATATAACAATATGGAAGAATCAATCATTTGCTCTTTGCTACTTGCTCTAGCCTCACTAAAAAGTCCATTCCTTCACTGGAATTAGAGCCTATTTCTTCAGGATTCTAGCATATACTAGAAAACTAGCTGATACATTGAGCCTCGTGAACTGTATAACTAGTGTCTGGGTTTGGTGGTTGTATATGGGATGGATCCCCAGGTGGGGCAGTCTTTGGATGGTCCTTTCTTCTGTCTCACCTCTGAACTTTGTCTCTGTAACTCCTTCCATGGCTGTTTTTTCCCCATTCTAAGAAGGAACTAAGTATCCACACTTTGGTCTTCCTTGTTCTTGAGTTTCATGTGTTATACAAGCTGTATTTTGGGTATTCTAAGTTTCTGGGCTAATATCCACTTACCAGTGAGTACCTATCATGTATGTTCTATGTGATTGGGTTACCTCACTCAGAATGATATCCTCCAGATCTATCCATTTGCCTAAGAATTTCATAAATTCATTGTTTTTAATTGCTGAGTAGTACTCCATTGTGTAATGGAACCATATTTTCTGTATCTATTCCTCTGTTTTGGGACATCTGGGTTTTTCCAGCTTCTGACTATTATAAATAAGGCTGCTATAAACATAGTGGAGCATGTGTCCTTATTACAAGTTGGAATATCTTCTGGGTATATGCCCAGGAGAGGTATTGCTGTATCTACCAGTAGTACTATGTCCAATTTTCTGAGGAACATCCACACTGATTTCCAGAGTGGTTGTAACAGCTTGCAATCCCACCAGCAGTGGAGGAGTGTTCCTCTTTCCCCACATCCTTGCCAGCATCTGCTGTCACCTGAATATTTGATCTTAGCCATTCTGACAGGTGTGAGGTGGGATCTCAGGGTTGTTTTGATTTGCATTTCCGTGATGATTAAGGATGTTGAAAATTTTTTCAGGTGCTTCTAAGCCATTCGGTATTCCTCAGTTGAGAATCTTTGTTTAGCTCTGTACCCCATTTTTTAATTAGGGTTATTTGATTTATTAGAGTCCATCTTAAGCTGTACTACAGAGCAATTGTGATAAAAACTACATGGTACTGGTACAGTGACAGACGGGTAGATCAATGGAATAGAATTGAAGACCCAGAAATGAACCCACACACCTATGGTACTTGATCTTTGACAAGGGAGCTAAAACCATTCAGTGGAAAAAAGACAGCATTTTCAATAAATGGTGCTGGTACAACTGGCAGTTATCACGTAGAATAATGGGAATTGATCCATTCTCATCTCCTTCTACAAAGCACACATGTAAGTGGATCAAGGAACTCCACATAAAACCAGAGTCTCTGAAATTTATAGAGGAGAAAGTGGAGAAAAGCCTCAAAGATATGGGCACAGGGGGAAAATTCCTGAACAGAACACCAATGTCTTGTGCTGTATGATCGAGAATGGATAAATGGGACCTCATAAAATTGCAAAGCTTCTGTAAGGCAAAAGAAACAGTCAATAAGACAAAAAAGGCCACGAACAGATTGTGAAAGGATCTTTACCAATCCTAAATCAGATAGGGGACTAATATCCAATATATGTAAATCTTTCCTCAATATTGTATTTACGACTCCACTTTCCATTTAACCCAACACAAGAGTAGCTTCTCCATATTTTCATTTTACAAAGAAAGAAACTGAAACTCAAGAAATTACAAAGTATGTATTTATCTATTTGGAAATAAGTGAACCCAGAGGGTGTAACTCTGTCTAATTTGACAGCATATTACTTCAGTAAGAGAAAATTTCAAAACTCAGTTCTTAAATTTCATAACACTGATTTTAATAGTAATTATATTCTCATGTGTATGTTACCATCTTTTCATTCCATTAAATAATACCATATATATTCCTAAAGTTATTGCAGATAATAAATTTTAGTTAATACCAGTTGAGCATAACTGAAAGTCCACAACTTAAAACCATTAAGAGGTTAATGTATATTACAAAATATTTAATCATTTTATTTATATATTTCATAGTGAAAATAGTTTTTTTCTGTGGTTTTGGTTTTGCTGTTATTGTTTGGTGTTCTAAACAGGGTTTCTTGGTATATCTTTTGCTGTCTCAGAAATCACCTGGTAGACCAGGCTGGCCTGAAACTCAAAAGATTTGTCTGCCTCTGCCTCCTGATTCATTGAGACTAAAGACATGCACCACTACTGCCTAAGAGATTTTAGCAATATAAATTTTCTGTCATTTTATGGCAATACTGTAAATTAATATACATATTTAAATTATTCTTTTGAAAAATGAAGGGTTTCTATACAAATTTCAAGAAAATATTAAATATTTTTATAAGATATAGTTAAAATAAAGTAGTAGATCTGTGAGAATTTTTTCTTACATCCTATTTTTATTTTTTACATTGATAGCTGTAGGACTGAAGAAGGGAGATTGTAGGGTTCTGAAAACTAAGTTCTCCTCTTGGCCAGTCCCAGATACTTGCTATTAACTCAGAATAAGTTCAAATAAATTGTTTACTTTTCAATGTTGAGGCATTTTTCTACAGGAAAACTAGAGTGCATTTACAAACTATTGTCTTTAGGAAATATTATATTCATGATCTTGGTGTTAGAATTTGCTCAGTCATCTGAGATAAATGAATTGAGCTGTAAATGAAAGGTGAGGAATGATGCTCATTTTAGTCAATTTTTTAACTAAATCAAATAGAAATGGAAAATGTACCTAAAATATAGCTTGAATTGGCTCAAAATTAGCCATTGTCTAAGCTGAAAGAACTATTCAGTTGAAAAGAATGATTTTTCTGAACTAAGTAGAATTGAATTCAAATTCCAGCATTCATTTAAAAAGTTGGACATGGTCCTGAGTGTCTGTAACCTTGGTGTTGCAGAGCGTGGAGACAGGCAGATCCTGGAAGATTACTGCTGAGATATGGTAAGATAGCCCACATGAAATGGCAGTCTTCAGGCTCAATGAGAAACAGTTTCTCAAAAAATAAGTTTAAAAGTGTTAGAGGAAGACCACTGTGATTCTCCTTTGACATCTGCATGTGTGCAGTATGTGCAGAGATGGGTGGAGTATACATATATGTCTGCTAACAGCAACACACACATATACACATACATCATAATTTGCAGCATAATACTTTGTTGTGGCTAGTCTTGGGGCTAATTATATTTGATGTTAATTCCATTCTGTGAGTCGCTTTGAACAAGGAATGAGTCAGTACTCAGGTGATTTCCTGTAAACCTACTTCCCACCTTAATTTGTAAAATAAAGGAGAGCTGCTGATTTGACAGATAAAAGGGAAGGTGGAGATGAAGGTGGGGAGACAGAGGAAGTAGAAAATGGAAGAGGGAGAGGATGCAGAGGAGGAGGAAGAAGAAGAAAAGCAGAGCAGAAGCACATGGCCTGGAGAAACTGCAAGTTCTAAGGTGTCTCATAAGATATAGGAGATGGTAGTATATTGGTAGATCTGCCCAATCTAGGCACACAGCATGTAATCATATTAACTGTGTTGTGTTTTCATTGCCGGGGCATATTTGGGAGGAAATTTATGCAACAAAATTGCACCCAAGGTATTGATTTGAAATCAACTAACCTGAGATAAAAATTCACTGACCCCCCAACCCCTGAATGGGGCTTGAGCAGTGACCTAGGCTGTACCAGTATGGATTTGAAGATGACTAGATTTAAGGGGTCTACAGAGACCAGCAGAGAGGCATCTATGCCTAAGAGTGCCTTTCTGTGTTTGCTTCCCTATATCCTTTGCTTCCCACCCTGCCTCCCCCATCTCCAAACAGGGGCACAGACAACTGGGATCTTTTTACACTCAGCTTCCCACTGTGAATAAATAATTGGGAGACAAAGGTACAAAGGACTCCAGACCAGGTAATTCATTTCTATAAAGAGAGAAATATAACCTTTTGATACTTGAAGAAGGTATAAAGGTATAGTGCTATAATAAGTCTTACGGGATACTCATATACTGTCTAACGTGGGCTTTATGGGAATTTGGGGTTTAAATCCTGACAGGACAAATTAGAAAGGCCTGAATGGGCTAAAATGTGTGTGATTTTGAGTATTGTGGTTATTCTATTGTTCCTCTGGGACAGAGGCCAAGCTACAGGTTTTCCTGGTTACCAGCTGAAGGATATGCTGATTTGTGGAAAAGGTTTTGTCTTTGTGTTTTTGGAAAAGGTGATTAAGGTGTTTACACATTCCAGAGCTCTATGGATCAGATTTGATAGGGGGAGACCCGCTGAGAACTAGATTTCAGAGAGCGAAACAAAAAGTTTATCTTGATGATACCAAAATTTTGTTTTGCAATTTATATATTACAGAATATACAGCCTTGGTGAATTTAATCGACAGACATGCTGAACTGACCTACCTGAACTCCTGATGTCTTGGTTTTTCATCTGGATCCAGTCAGGACACAGGCATCAGCGACTAATACAATCATTGGTGTGGTTGCCTTAAGGCCATCTAACTCTCATTTTCCTACCCTTCCCTTTCCCTTCAAAAATATCTCAATGCCCATATTCAGCTTGAAGAAGTTATGAAGAGTCATCATCTCAGTTCCCTAAGCTTTGGCACTGGGAGTGGTTATTATAGGTTGTCTTTGATACTAAAAATTTTGAAGTACAAGGCTTAGACCCATCACTGTTATTATGAATAGATCTGAGATATTTAAGCCTGTGAGTTAAGGGCCAAATAGGAAATTCATGACTCTGAGTTTATTGTTAGGGTATGTTGTTATTTTAATTAGAAATGGCTGAGAGTAGTTAACAGACAACTGTCTAGATTACTTTACATAGATAGTTGTCTTTCAGAAACATCAGAAGTTTGGTGTTATTTATTTACTTGTTGTTGAAACCAGTCTGCTCCTGACAGGTTTCCCTATCTTGGATTCAAAGAAGAAACTGAGCATCTTTGAGTTACACCAGTTGTGCCAAACCAGCCACTAGGTAAGAATTGCCCCATTCCATCTGCAGACATAATGTTGTCCAAAGAAAAAACACAATTACAGGTTATGAAAGCTTGATTCTGCTGAGACAGAGTAGGCTAGTCCTTAATATTCCTGTTTCTCTAAGTCTGTCAGATGACCCTGGCCGGTAGACTGAAGACTGATGCACCAATGTGTTGAAGTAAGGGACTGTCTAGATGATCAGTGGTCTCTATAAATTGGCTAAGTTTTGGAAGCTGTTTTAGGCTTCCTGTATATTTTCAGTTAATATCAGTCATTCTTGGATTTCTGATGGGGTTGAAAAACTACATAGACTCCTAGCCAACCCAGATTTTTTACTTTGAGAGGAACAGTTTTGAGAGGATGGTTTTCAGATGGCATTCAATCTAAAGCCAAGACATAGCCAGATGTAGAATTATAAGTCTTTTAAGTAAGGATACATGACAGGGGTTCTGTTCAATTAACAAAGATGATGGACTGGGTGTTAGGTCTCTTGTACTTTATAAATTGCAAAATAATAATACTTATGTTCAATTATATTTGAGATAAAATAGTCTTTTAATTGGACAGAAAGGGGGAAATGTTGTGGACAGCCCAGGGGCTCATTATATTTGATGTTAATTCCATTCTCCTGTGAGTCGCTTCGAACGAGGAATGAGTCAGCACTCAGGTGATTTCCTATAAACCTGCTTCCCACCTTAGTTTGTAAAGTAAAGGAGAGCTGATGATTGACCAGAAAAAAGGGAAGATGGAGAGGAAGATGAGGAGAGAGAGGAAGTAGAAAATGAAAGAGGAAGAGGATGCAGAGGAGGAGGAGAAAGAAGAATAGCAGAGCAGAAGCACATGGCCTGTTGAAACTGCAAGTTCTAAGGTGTCTCATAAGATATGGGAGACGGTAGTATATTGGTAGATCTGCCCAATCTAGGCACGCAGCATGTAATCATATTAACTGTGTTGTGTTTTCATTGCCAGGGCATATTTGGGAGGAGATTTACTGCAATAATACTTTGAGAAGATGTCAAAGAAAAACAAAGGGGATTACATAGAAATTTGACCCAGAAAGGTCAAAGTACTAGGACAACAACTTCAAATGTTAGGAACCATAACTACCTTTTACATGGGTGGTACTGTGAATTAGATTTTGTTGTTTAGAACTTCATATGCTTTATGTTATGTATGGTTTCTAAAGCATGAAGAAAAATGTACTAGTTAGTATTACACATCAACTTTTATTAACTATCAACTTGATTGGCTCATGAGGCCCGTAGACAAATTGGGAACATTATTCTGTGTATGTCATTGAGAGTACTTCTGTGAGGACATCATTTAAATCAGTAGGCTAAGTAAAATAGTGATTGATCCCTAATATATATATATATATATATATATATATATATATATATATATATATATGTGTGTGTGTGTGTGTGTGTGTAGTTGTGTGTTCATGTGTGCAGTGGCAGTAGTACAACATAAGAAGTTGAACTCTGACTTGAATCCTTAGATGGAACTCTGCCTTCCTTTCTTTCTTTTTTGATTGTATTACATTTTTATTTTACCTCTTAATAAGAATAGCTATAGTTGGTCCAATAGTCACCATTATTCAGTATAAGGAAATAGCTGCATAAAACCATGTCATTGAGTGTCAATCATGACCAATGATAACGTTTTATATTGATGAGATTGAGGGTACTGGACATTCATCACATACCAAGTATGGTATTAGCTGTACTTAGAAAGTTATTAGTTGATTCTTGCTGACTTGGGAAATTGCCTCCTCATGTGACTTCACTACTTGGACTTTTTATTTATTTATTTATTTTTAAAATCTCTTTTAGTCCAGTTGTTATTCCCATCCTGGTCTACCCTCTGGCTATTCCTTATCCCATACCTTCTCACCTTTCTCCAAGAGGATGTCCTAACCCCCTCCCACTTCATCTCCCCACCAGGCCTCCTTACATCCTGGGGCTTCATATCTCTCAAGGGTTAGGTTCTTCTTCACTCACTGAGTCCGGACCAGGCAGTCCTCTGTTGTATATGTGTCAGGAGCCTCATATCAGCTGATGTATGCTGCCTGGTTGGTGGTTCAGTGTCTGAGGGACCTCAGGGGTCCATGTCAGTTGAGACTGCTGGTCTTCCCATGGATCTGCCCTTCTCCTCAACTTCTTCCAGCTTTTCTCTAATTCAACCACAGGGGTCCCAGGTTCAGTCCATTGGTTAGGTGTAAGTATATGCATCTTACATTTTCAGCTGCTTGATGGGCCTCTCAGGGGGCAGCTGTGCTAGCCCTACAGTGGGGAGAGGGAACTTTTAGATTCACCTCCAGTAGAAAACAGGGCATCAAGTGCAGGACTGAGGAATCTTAAGAGAGCCTGATCTAAGAATGAAGCCATTGGAATAGCTTCGTCTTCAGCTCCCCAGCTGTTATTTGTAAACTACTCAGCCTTCACAATCATGTAAGCAGTTATTTAAAATAAATCTCTCCATATTCCTGTTCTATGCAAGCAAGCAACCCTATAATCATCCAAGGACTTTCCAATTTGTGTTTCCTACTACTTTGATGAGTCTGACTACCACAGCTAATTGTAGCTGAAACATCAACCTGATCAAAATGTCTTTTCATGGTAAGTATATATTCACCAATATAGTTTCATATAAAAGATTTTCTACTTTAACAATCTCATAGTCAGCTTGAGACTTTGGTTCTAGTACTGGTACATGTATAGATTAAGTGATTTTCCCAAAGGTTCTAGTATATTTTTATCAATAACTTTTCCTACTAGTTTTACTTTCCTTTCCAGTGGCACTTTGCCCTATAACTGTTCATTATCCATGGGTCCAAGAGTTATGATTGACCACAGCCTATGTTTTAATGTTTCAGGGATATACTTTGCATTTACCATACATATCTTGATCATATTTTTGCAAAACCCTTCATGTTCCTGGTAACATGTAGTACCTGGCTTCCTTTTCACTAGGCAGCTACTTATCAGAAGCAAAATGCCAGATCCCCTGCTGAGCCAGAGGTTTGAACCATCACAAACCAATACCAATTCCTCCAATGTTCACACACACACACACACACACACACACTATAGTAAAAGATATTGTGGCTTGATAGTTGATTAAGTGGGTAAAATGTTAGCTTCACATGCATGAGGACCTGAGATTGGATTCCCATAACCTATATAAAACCCAGAAAGCACATTGCACGTGTTTCTAAATGCTAATAGGGATTGCTCAGAGACAGGAATATTTCTGAGGCTCTCTGGAAAGCCATTCTAATTAGAAATGTGAACTAAAGGTTAAGTGAGAGACAGTGCCTCAGAGAATAAGATGGAGATCTCAGACACACAAAGTTGACATATGACTGCAATACATATACACACGAGTAGGTGTATCTGTACACACATGAATAGAAAAGTATGTACAATGACATAAAGATACTATGGATCTGTGGACTGTATGACAAAATATTATGAGATACATTTGGAGATCATTATATAGCATTATTTTTAGTACAATGGGTTTAGTACAATCCCAGAGTTATTGGGAGAATTTAGAACTATATCAAATCTGTCTACCTGAAAAATTGATGCTTTTAACTACATTCTCATTAACCTACATGTATGTAATCACATATGACCTCCTAAAGTTTTGAGGCTGCAGAAGATAATTATGAGATACAGTGAATCACTTTTTATACAATATAAAGAAAACCTGAAATATATTAATAATTTTTGAAAATCTTCTCTTTAAGAGGAAAGCACAAGAACTAGTAGATAATATGGATATATATACCACTCTTTCAACTTTTTAAAATAGGCCAGAAATCCAAATTTTATTGAAATGTATACAAGGAATTTAGTGTAATTATGATTTTGTCTTTGGTTCAAATGAAATCAATCACTAAATAATATCACTAAAATTCATATACATATTAATGCATCTCTCTCTCTCTCTCTCTCTCTCTCTATATATATATATATATATATATATATATATATATATATGCACACTTGGATACAAAGAGAATATATGCACAATTATATCCATTGCTGGTGTGTTTATTGGATTATCAATCCTATACAAACCATTTTCTAGATATCAAAGATATAAGTGGTTAATAAGGTTTAGGTTGGTTCATATGAAGATTTTCAATGTCTTAAATCCTTTGGTTTCTTCATCATTTATCAATATTTTTATTATGAACATTAATCACACACAGTACTTTATTTCAAAAAGATCATTTCTTCCAAGTATGTTATGCATTTTCTCCATGTTCACCTTCTCATGTTCTCTCCTTTCTCTCCCATACCCATTGTATTGATCAATTTTTTTCTCCCAGTATCTCTTCTATTTTCACGTCATGCACATGTTTATACAAGTTTGGCTTATTATGGCAAACATAATCATCACTGGTTACATACATTTTTCTGGAAAAATTTGTATTTTATTTCTTTGGATGAATTAAGCTCCATTTTGGGTTTAGCAATTTTTTTATTCATTCAGATGATGTTGGGCAAAATCTGATTATATAACTTGTTCTTGTGAATACTGCAGCAATAAATGCATATATGCAAGTATCTCTGTAGTATGCTGACATATATATATATATATATATATATATATATATATATATATATACCAATAGTAGGTATGGCTGGGTCAACATGGAGGTAATTTTGTTTGTTTAGTTGGTTTTGCTTTTGAAAGGGCTCCATACTGACAGCTATAGTCACTGGATTAATTTTCTTTACCAATAACAATATGTAAGATCATATTTTCTATATTGCCTTCCCCTGCTTTATAAATTTATATTCCTGATAACAGTTATTGTAAATGTGGTAAGAGAAGAGATAAATATAACTATAATTGTCATTTTTCGGTGAATAATGATCTTAAACATTTTCTCTTATGTTTATATCATTTTTGTAGGATTATATTAGGGCCTCCAAAACAGACATTAGGTATATATTAGTGAGGCAGAATGTTCATATTCATTTCTTAATTCATTGAAATGTTTTTCTGCTCAGCACTATTGACACATACAACGTATTATCGGCATGGAACTACAGTGTTATGCATGATAAAATGTATTAAAATCAATAAGTAAAGGGAGGCATGTAAAGAGGTAGGAATGTACATTAAATAAATTGTTCTTGGAGAATTTCCACTAATTTGATCACTGGTTACAACACTAAAGCTAAATGTGAGGGAGATGTACATGTTTCGGTTATTAATCCTGAAGATCAAGTTATTAGATGGCATATATTCTACAAAAGTGATGTCTCCATGTGATATGTATGGTCTAATAAAATAACCTGAGAACTAATTTTCTCCCTATATTTAGTGACTTCTATAACACCTCCCCTCACAATATTGTTTTAAATCAACAAACTAAATGCATAGAAAAAGGCTCAGGTGGATGATGAACTATATGGTAAAATTTCCTGGAAAATCAGTTCAATTGTAATACAAATGTGGTTATTTCTATAAAAATCTATACACACTTCATATCTTATAAAAAGTATTCATAAATGAGTCTAGTAATGAATAATGGCTATAGAAGTGATAGATTAAAAATATTTGCAAGTAAAAATAAGTAACTTCACAAGTAAAGACTCTTATATAAGATATAAGAAGACTCAACACTCCAACGAGCATTCATCCTAAAAAGTTCACCTTTTGATCATTATAGTTTCTAAAAGGGGGATAAAAACAAATGTAGACGCTCTAGTTTCTATGTGGGTACTCATTCATTCATTCATTCATTCATTTTTTTTTTTTTTTTGGCTTTTTTGAGACAGTGTCTCTCTATATAGTCCTGGCTGTCCTGTCAGTGAACTTACTATGAAGACTAGGCTGAACTTGAGCTGTAATTAAAGAAATGTACCATCATGACCAGTTATGAGTGCTTCTTAAACAAATGGCTTCCTAGGTTCTCTTTTCATTCTAAGCCAATTTCAGGGAATTTTTATTTAATGAGTAAATGTGGTGATTATTTTATAAACTGTAAAATTACATAGCCATTGATTTAGGAAACTAATTTTCTTTCATTTTAAGTCACAAAGTGCAGTAAAATTCAGTTACAATTTTAGAAAATACAGGGAAAGATCCTATGCTAAATTTTAAAGAAATATTTATGAGAAACCTAATTTCTGCATTAAATAACTATTTGTAGTAGAGACAACAGAAAGAAAAGTAGCAGTAATATTAGAAATACTATGATTTTGAGGCAAAATATGGATGCTACAGCATCTCCACAAAAACCAACTGACATCCTTTACTCCCAAAACTGATTAAGGTGGCAAAATCCTCTAAAGAATTTTCTTCTCACTGTCATGATACATTTTTCTTAGTTCATTCCAATATTTAATAGCCCATGTCATCAAGATAAATATATGACTCATATCAACTATAAACTTGGGTAAAGTCATGTGTCACACATATTAAATATGAGGAAATTTTTATGGGGAATTTTATTTTTAAAGTCAGATTTGTGTGTGTGTATGTGTACATGTGCATGTATGCTCATTAATGCATAATTATACATGTTTTCAGAAGCCCATATTGAGCAGAAGGGTTCATCAGATCCCATAGAACTTGTGTTACAGTTAGTTTTAATCCACACATTAAGGGTTCTAGGGTCTAAATTCCATTTTTCTGCTCAAACAGTAAGTTCTCCTAACTACTGAACTATCTGTTCAGACAAGATAACCTTGGCTATTAATCATTCTTTCATTCTGGCTAAATTTTGTGACCTTTATACATGAGAAAGAAAAGACATGAGATAAAAGATAAACTTATATATCATATGATGGACTGCCAGTCAATTATTAATCTTAAATATGATGGTGGTTCAGTAAGATTATAATTTCTAGTGCTGTAATAGTTTTTTTTAGTTAGTCAAAGTATATACTATCAAGCTCATGAAAAAACACAGTATCATAAGGACTCATATCTTACAATTTATTATGACTTTTCTATGCTATAAACATCAGAAAGGTTAACAGGAAAGGAAGGAGAGAAGAGGAGAAACATGAGGAAAGGTAATGAGAATAAGTGATTAGAAAATATATATGTTTTGATGCTATTTCTGAAACCCATGTTATGATAGCTGATAGCACATGACTGATTAGACCATTTCAGGGGCAGGATAGTAAAGGAACTGGATAATTAAATCTTTCATTCTTTTATGAAGAACATGTTTCTAGTATTCAAATAGGGAATAAACATAAGAAAGATTCTATCCTTCTGCAAAAGACAAAATGTATTTTACTACATGAACAGTTCTGTTTTACAGAATGCTTTTAACAAGCTATGTTCAGATTAATAGTATTCAAGAAAGTAAGTCTATGATATATTGAAATGTAGCATATACACCTTTCAAACATACTAATTATTTGAAAACTCACTTGTCCTGTACATTACAATGTAAGAATAAAATATCTATGCAGTCACTCAAGAATTTTCACACTTCAGAATAGCTTATCTTTTTTCCTGTCTGAAATAATAATAATAATAATAATTATTATTATTATTATTATTATTATTATTTATTGCTGATAATTGAGTCATATAAAATTATTTAAAAACTAAATATTTAATTTTGTTTCTGCTTGCTAAATAGTATATTTAATCTTATTGTTAAACAGTTTTGAGATACAATTTGTCTTCTGCATTATCAAAGCAATAAAATCCTTGATGGTCCATGGACCTTAAGCACCACTTATTGGAAGGGGAATAGAAGAGCTGGATAAAGAAGAAAATATTAGACAACTAACATTAAATGCTCTTTGAAAAGTCATGTGGAAATCTACTATAAGAGCCTCCTAAAATATATACATATATGAAAGGAATCTAAATGGAATTGCACTATAATGTCCCAACTAAAATTTTTATTCTATCAATAAAACCTCCAGGGTCATGAATAAATTACATCTTGTTGGGTCAAAGCTATCCCATAGACCCTCATCCCTAAACATTATTGGCTCTTACTTGGCTATTGATTACCTACTACATTTTCTAGAAATGGTTCTATTGATGAAAACAATTTTATCTTTAAATATGGAGAAATTGAGCTGGTACCCAGCTAAAAGCTTAACCCCTAATGATTAGTGTTAAATTGTCTTGGAACTTACTTTTTACATATCCAGAAAAGAAAGGAAATCATCAATAGCTCCCAAAACATAAACCCTGTGACCTACAAAGGGACTGGCCTGCAACATATACTGCTAAAACAGAGGCACAAATATTATGAAAGAAACCAAACACATTTAATTAGAATTGATGCCTACCCCATGATGTTTAATGAATGCATAGGTGATACTGCTAAAGATGACAAGAAAGTAAGACTAGATAGGTAATGATTTTAGAGAAAAATCTAAGACTATTACTCTGATAAAGGAACATAACAATAAAATGATATAACACTTCACACAGAGATCAGAACATTGCTGAAACCTCATCAGAAGAACTTATAGTAGATTCCACTTCACACCAGTCAGAATGGCTAAGATCAAAAATTGAAGGGACACCAGATGCCGGTGAGGATGTGAAGAAAAAGGAACACTCCTCCATTGTTGGTTGGATTGCAAGCTGATATAACCACTGTGGAAATCAGTCTGGCAGTTCCTCAGAAAATTGGACATAGTACTACCTGAGGATCCAGCTATACCACTCTGGGGCATATACCCAAAATATGCTCCAACATATAGCAAGTACACATGCTCCACTATGTTCATGGCAGCCTTATTTATAATTGAAGATGGAAAGAATCCAGATGTCCCTCAACAGAGGAATGGATACAGAAAATGTGGTACATTTACACAGTGGAGTACTACTCAGCTATTAAAAACAATGAATTTATGAAATTCTTAGGTAAACGGATGGAGCTAAAATATATCAACCTGAGTGAGGTGAATCAGTCACAAAAGAACAGATATGGTATGTACTCACTGACAAGTGTATATTAGGCTAAAAGCTCAGAATACCCATGGTACAACTCACACACAATATGAAGGTCAAAAGGGAGAACAAAATGTGGATGCTTCAGTCCTCCTTAGAAGTGAGAACAAAATACTTACTAGAGGTAGAAGTTGGGAGAGACTTGGGAGGAAGAGAGGATGAGGAAGGGGAAAAGGGAAGCACTATAAGGTATGGGAGGAGACAAGGATGACAATAAATTTAACAGAGGTATTTAGCAGTAGGGGATGCAGAACTGGAGATAGGCACCAGAAATTTACAGATGTCAGGAAAGCAAGAGGCTCCCAGGACCCAGTGTGGATGAGATTAACTGAAATGCCCAACAAAGGGGAGGGAGAACCTGTAGAAACCATATCCAGAGGTTAGGCAAGGCCCTTGGTTGGGGGATAGGGCCACCTATTTATCTCCAAATATTTAACTCAGAATGGCTCCTGTCTAAAAGAAATATGGGGAGCAAGTGTGAAGCAGAGACTGAAGGAAAGGCCATCCAGAGACTGCCCCACCTGGGGATCCATCCCCTGTACAGACACCAAACTCAAGACACTATTGTGGATGGCAAGACGTGCTTGCTGACAGAAGCCTGGTGTAGCTGTCTCCCGAGAGGCTCTGTCAGTGCCTGGCAAATACAGATGAGGATGCTGGCAGCCAACCATTGGACTGAGTCTGGGATCCCCAATGGAGAAGTTAGGGCAGGGACTGAAGGACCTGAAGGGATTTACAACCCCATAGGAAGGAAAATAATATTAACCAATCAGACCACCAGAGCTCCTAGGAACTAAACCACCAATCAAAGAGTAGATATGGAGAGATCCATAGCTCTAGTTGCATATGTGGCAGAGGATGGCCTTATCAATGGGAGAAGAAGCCCTTGATCCTGGGAAGGCTTGATGCCCCAGTGTAGAGGAGTGCCAGGGTGGTAAGATGGGAGTGGGTGTGTGGTTAAGGAAGCACCTACATAAAAGCAAGGGGGAATGGAATAGGGGGGTTCCGGAAGGGAAACTGGGGAAAGGGTTTGTTTGAAATGTAAGTAAAGGTAATTTAAATGTAATATTGAATATGTAAAGAAACAAAATATCCAATTTAAAAATTAAAAATAACAGAGACCCACAATTGAACAATATATAGAAAGTGGGATATTTTTAAGCACTCATTTTTAAATGGGATGTCTTTATCAAACGCCATTCCTTCACGTGTCAGCAACCTATATAGACAAAGAGACACAGAGATTTTAATAGCCAGAGTTAGTAGATGACTTCCACAAAATGCTGTCTTCCAGGCACAATAAGAGTAGTGCACACACGAACTGTGATACCGTACATGTGGCCTGCTCAGGCTCAAATTAGACAAAGTCCTAGCACTGAGAATGGAAAATAAATACAATTCCCATCTCTAACCAAGAAGTTCTTTGCAGTTGAAACTTCCTGGAAAAGGTTGCTCAATTTTCTCTGAAGAAGAGCTACTTTCATTTGCATGTAAACTCCACACCCAAGAGTAGTTGGGCAACATAAAATGGACTCTATAGTTCCTGAGAGGTTTTTTTTTTTTTTTGTGAGATTTGAGATAGTTTTGATATTTCTATTGGTTTGCTTTGATTTTAACCTTATTTTATATTGAGAGAGAGAGCGCAGCGCGAGAGAGAACTCAAGAGAGAGAAAGACAGAGAGAGAAAGACAGAGAGAGAGAGAGAGAGAGAGAGAGAGAGAATGGCAGTTGGGTAAGGAGGGATGTGGATGTAGGAAGGAAGGATCTAAGAGGAGAAGGAAGAGGAAAAACACAATCAAAATATGTTCTCCCAAATGATTTCTAACAAAGAAATTCCAGAGATAACATCTAGCTAAAATTTTTATCAATAGTAATTAGATTTGTTCATTACCTCAGTAATTTAATTCTACCATCTCTAACATTTAATATTTAGTGTGTATTTCTTGGTTGTTCTGGTATGTTAGCCAGGAAGCACTTGATTTATTTTTCTTAAACAAATCAACATAGGTCTCTATTTCCTTTACCATAGATGACTGAGCTATATCTGGAAACCTGCCTCCCTTAAACTTTTTCCAGATTATCTTCACTAAAATTTTTACTGTCCCTAAAACTGCAGCCATTCTGTGAATTCCTTTCCACTGAACACAACATTTTAAAAGCTGTGGATAGCTTCCGGTTTGTCCCAGCCCCGGAGCACATTGGGTGCAAACTCAGCAGATGGTCCTATGGTCCCCAGAGGACTCTCCACAAGATCTTAAGATCACTGGTGATTGGACCACAACATCTGTTCCAATCCAATCACACTGGGCCTGTGCCAGCAGCAGGGAAGCAGAAAACCACCTGACTAAGGGCTCAAGTCCCTTCTGGTCTGTGCCAGCTCCAGAACACCTTAGGCTTAAAACCCTTCTGATCAGTGCTGGTATACCTTGGTTTTGAATACACCAGAAAGACCCATGGTCCCCAGAGGAGACACCACTTCCAGGCACTGTAACACACCCAGGATCTTAGGATTCTAGGATCCCAGGATAACAGGAGCTTGGTCACACCAGGACCTCAGGGTCTCAGAGGAAATTTAACTGCCAAAAACTCTGACCCACCCAGAATCTCAGGTTCACAGGATCCCGGAATCACAGGATCACAAAAAAAAAAGCTGGACTCCAAGGAGTCCCGAATCAACTGAGATTATAGGAAGGACAGGCTCCAATCAGATATACTGAGTGTAGCAAACACTTGAGATGATCAGATGGCAGGAGGCAAGCTTAAGAACAGAAGCAACAGAAACCAAGGTTAATTGGCATCATCAGAAACAAACTCTCCCACCATAGCAAGTCCTGTATACACCATCACAACAGAAAAGCAAGATATGGATCTAAAGTCACTTCTCATGATGATGATGGAGGATTTAAGGAGGAAATAAATAATTCCCTTAAAGAAATACAGGAAAACACAGGTAAACAGCTAGAAGCCCTTAAAGAGGAAACACAAAAATCTGTTAAAGAGTTATAGGAAAATACTACCAAACAGGTGAAAGAATTGAAAAAAAAAAAAACATCCAGGATCTAAAAATGTAAGCAAATACAATAAAGAAATCACAAAGGGAGACAACTTTGGAGATAGAAATCCTAGTAAAGATATCAGGAAACATAGATGCGAGAATCAGCAACAGAATACAAGAGATGGAAGAGAGAATGTCAGGTGCTGAAGATTCCACAGAAAACATGGATACAACAATGAAAGAAAATGCAAAATGCAAAAATATCCTAGCTCAAAACATCCAGCAAATCTAGGAAAAATGAGAAGACCAAACCTAAGGATAATAGGTATAGATGAGAAGGAAGATTTTCAACTTAAATGGCCAGTAAAGAAAGGTCTTCAACAAAATTATAGAAGAAAACTTCCCTAATCTAAAGAGAGAGATGTCCATAAACATAAGCCTACAGAACTCCAAATAGACTGGACCAGAAAAGAAATTCCTCTTGACACATAATAATCAGAACAACAAATGCACTAAATAAGGATTGAATATTAAAAGCAGTAAGGGAAAAAGTCAATTAACATATAAAGGCAGGCCTATCAGAATTACACCAGACTTCTCACCAGAGACTATGAAAGCCAGAAGATCCTGGACAGATGTAACACAGACCCTAAGAGAACACAAATGCGAACCCAGGCTACTATGCCCAGAAAAACTCTCAATTAACAAAGATGGAGAAACCAGAATATAGCATGACAAAACCAAATTCATACAACATCTTTCCATGAATCCAGCCCTTCAAAGGATAATAAAGGGAAACTCCAACACAAGGAGGAAAATGACACCCTAGGAAAAGCAAGAAAGTAATCCTTCAACAAACATAAAAGAAGATAGCTTCAAAAACTGAATCCCAACTCTAACAACAAAAATAACAGGAAGTAACAATTACTTTTCCTTAATATCTCTTAATATCAATGGGCTCAATTTCCCAATAAAAAGACATAGACTAACAGACTGGCTACATAAACAGGACCCAATATTTTGTTCCATACAGGAAACCCAACTCAGGGACAAAGACAGACACTACCTCAGAGTATAAGACTGTAAAACAATTTTCCAAGCAAACAGTCTGAGAAAACAAGATGAAGTATCCATTCGAATATCGAATAAAATCTACTTCTAACCCAAAGTTATCAAAAAAGGCAAGGAGGGGTACGTCATACTCATCAAAATCTTCCAAGATGAACTCTCAATTCTGAATATCTATGCTCCAAATGCAAGGGCATCCACATTCATTAAAGAAAATTTAGTAAAGCTCAAAGCACACATTACACTGCATACAATAATAGAGGGAGACTTTAACTCCCTATTCTCATCAACAGACAGATCCTGGACACAGAAACTAAACAAAGACACAGTGAAACTAACAGAAATTATGAAACAAATGGATTTAACAGATATCTACAGAACATTTTACTCTAAAACAAAAGGGTCTAACTTCTTCTCATCACCTCATAGTACCTTCTGCAAAATTGACCATATAATTGGTCACAAGACAGGCCTCAACAGATACAAAAATATTGAAATTATCCCATGCATCCTATCAGATCACCACAGACTAAAGCTGATCTTCAATAACAGCATAAATAATAGAAAGGCATGTTGAAGTGGAAACTGAAAAACACTCTACTCAATGATAACTTGGTCGAGGAAGAAACAAAGAAAGAAATTAAAGACTTTTTAGAGTTTAATGAAAATGAAGCCACAACATACCCAAATTTATGAGACACAATGAAAGCATTCACAAGAGGAAAACTCTGAGTGCCGCCAAAAATAAACTAGAGAGAGCACACACTAGCAGCTTGACAGTACACATAAAAGCTCTAGAAAAAAAACAAAAAAACAAAAAAACGAAGCAAATTCACCCAAGAGGAGTACCTGACAAGAAATAATGGAACTCACAGCTGACATCAACCAAGTAGAAACAAAAAGAACTAAATAAAGAATCAACCAAACCAGGACCTTTTTTTTTTTTTTTTTTTTTTTTTTTTTTTTTTTTTTTTTTTTTTTTTAGGAAATCAACAAGATTGATAAACCCTTAGCCAGAATAACTAGAGGGCACAGGGACAGTATCCTAATTAACAAAATTAGAAATGAAACGGGAGACATAACAACAGAACCTGAGGAAATCCAAAACACCCTCAGATCCTACTACAAAACTCTTTACTCAACAAAACTGGAAAACCTGGATGAAGTGAACAATTTTCAAGACAGATACTAAGTACCAAAGTTAAATCAGGATCAGATTAACGATCTAAACAGTCCCATATTCCCTAAAGAAATAGAAGCAGTCATTAATACTCCCCAAGCCAAAAAAAAAAAAGCCAGATGGGTTTAGTGCAGAGTTCTATCAGACCTTTAAAGAAGACCTAATTCTAATTCCCCTCAAACTATTTCAGAAAATAGAAGCAGAAGGTACTGTATCCAATTCATTCTATGAAGCTACAATTACTCTGATACCTAAACCACACAAAGAACCAACAAAGAAAGAGAACTTCAGACCCATTTCCCTTATGAATATCGATGCAAAGATACTCAATAAAATTCTTGCTAACTGAATCCAAGAACACATCAAAATGATCATCCAACATGATCAAGTAGGCTTCATCCCAGGGATGCAGGGATGGTTTAATATACAGAAATCCATCAATGTAATCCACTATATAAACAAACTCAAATACAAAAACAACATTATTATCTCATTAAATGCCGAGGAAGCATTTGACAAAAATCCAACACCCTTTCATGATAAACTTCTTGGAAAGATCAGGAATTCAAGGCCCATACCTAAACATGATAAAAGCAATCTACAGCAAACCAGTAGCCATCATCAAAGTAAATGGAGAGAAGCCTGAAACAATCCCGCTAAAAGCAAGGCCTAGACAAGGCTGCCCACTTTCTCCCTACCTATTCAATATAGTACTTGAAGTCCTAGGCAGAGCAATTAGACAACAAAAGGATATCAAGGGGATACCAATTGGAAAGGAAGAAATCAAAATATCACTATTTGCAGATAATATGATAGTATATATCAATGAACCTAAAAATCCTACCAGAGAACTCCTAAACCTGATAAACAGCTTCAGTGAAGTAGTTAGATATAAAATTAACTCAAACAAGTCAGCCTGGCATTAGAATAGCACTGACCATAACCCCCCTTCCCCTAATGAAAACACCCATGAGGAGCCACAAAGGCTAGCTTGAGACAACTTCCCTGCCTCTGAGTTGCCATAACTAGCACTCTCTCTGATAAATCGAACTCTCCAGGTGCCTGTCCTTAGGACCTTAAAGAAATAACAAAGTCAAAGAAGATTAAGGCTCTATGAAACATAGAAAAGAGGTAACCAGAGGGACAAGGACCTGAACAGAAAGTTCTCAACAAAAGAAAAAAATGGCTGAGAATTATCTCAAAACATGTTCATTGTCCCTATCAATTAGCAAAATGAAAATCTAAAGTGCTTTGAGGGTTCATTGTAATCTAGTCCAGATTTTCTAAGATAACAAAACTACAGGAAGGAAGCTTGGGGAAAAGAAACCCTAATTCACTGTTGATCATATTGTAAACTAGTGCAGTCTGGAAATATTTCTGTAGAATTCTGAAAAAGTAAAAAATAAATGTATCACATGACTCAGCTCTCCCAGTCTTTGGCATATGCCCAAAGGACTCCTACATCTTACTCCACAAACACTTGCTAATTTTCATAATCACTAGGAATTGAAACAACCTAAATGACCTTCAAAATAATTCTTATTGGCCTATAACAAAATCATTTTTAACTTGGCCCCCTTCTTTTATTATTCAGTGACAAAACTGATTTCAAACATATGCTTATTGCTTTTTTTCTTTAGTAGTAAATCTGGCATATTTTAACTGATTTATATTTCTGTGATTATTTTTGATATCTATATAAATGTTTTCTCTTAAAATTTACATATGACACTCCCATTTCTTAATTACTATGACTATTTAATTTGGGTTTTATAAGCTTAAAATCTTATTTTATAATTCATATCTAGACTCATGATTTGATAATAAGAACATACATTTAAAATTGAATTTACCCCAGAACATTGGGAAGTATTACTACCATATGTGTGTCCACTCAGTGTGCTTACAAACAATTTTACAAATAGCACAGTGTAAAGGGAGCAATATACAGAAATCTAGATTCAAAATGTTCCCTTACCACAAGCTCCAGATGTCTTCATTCTAGTCCAGGGAGTTGCTCATCTTTTTGTGCTATTAAATTAGGATAAAGGGAGAAAACATATTTATAGAGAAAAGTGCTAGTGTGATGGCATGGAAGCCAGGTAATGTCTAGATAGCAGGTCATGTTTTTAGGGCAAAAGGACAGGCATTTCTAAAATAGGAATTCTAATTCCACTGTGCTTCTCTCTGTGTGAATTTAACCTTTCAAATTAGAAAATTTGAACCCTTGGAAATGAACTAATGCTTTGGGTAAACTACAAAAAACAGATGGGATTGTGTTCTAGAAAGAATATTTAAATATAAAGACCATTTCTGTACCTGCAAAAGCTGCTGTATTGCCTCAAAGGATGAATCCAAGTTTTTAACAAATAAAATGATACTAACAAAAAGACTTGCACAATTTCACAATATTCACATTGTTACAATAATGAGAGTTGATATGCATTCTATTGACCATAAAGAAATATTGTAATTTTTTCAGTGTTAAAGATAGATCTTTATAGAACTGTAAAATTGGATTAAAATATTCCATTCTCAGATTAATTACAGACATTTTATAGTTTTCTGTCCTGATAAATAATGATAGAAAAACCTGGAGATAATTTTAAAAAGCATCATCATTGGTTTATTTGTGTATTATTATTATGTAAAAATAGAATTTTAGTTATAAATAATATTTTCTAACATAAGCATAATTTAAAAATGTATATTTAATGACATTTGTTACCCAAAGAAAGGTACATTCAAAATTCTCTGCTATTGGCACAATGTATATTAAAATTCTTCAACTTTTGGTAAGAACCAGGCATTGTCATTGTTCTTAAAATCATTTCACAGGACTCTTACTAGGAATATTTTAGTAGCAGCAGAAAGGAGGTCATGCTACAACAACAGCATTAATGTTCTGTGTTTTGTTTTGTTTTGTTTCCTCACAGAAGGATAATATTGAATGAATGACAGAAATGGGGCCTATGTTAATCATTATGTGATACAGATGCTCCCCTGATGGCTGCAAACACAAACAACATGTACAGTAACAAGAATGGGGTAGGAAACTAAAAGACCACAAGCTATTTCAGAGTCACAAACAATGAGGAACCCATACAATCTTAAATAATACCCTGTCTTTAACTACATTTCATCATTTTGAACAACATGAGTCACATACTGAAATAAGAAATCACAAACTAGCAGACAATGATTGTGCAACCTCATGTACACTGGGTTGTTAAATCAAGGAAAATCTATTGTATGCATAATCACACAAATCTTCTATATCTTATAATGGGGAAAGGATGGTAGATGTACAAAATATATTTTACACATAAATAAAAATTGTTGTTGCTTTTAGTTTTCATTTAATTCAAATATAATTACATCATTTTCTTAAACCGTTCTCTTCCCTCCAACCTTTTCTGTGTTCTAACCTCCCTTTCAAATTTATGGTTTCTTATTCTTTACTTATTACTCTCATATACACATTCATAAATAAGCTTATAAATGCAGTCTTTTGGTCCATTTACTTTCACTTGTATATATATATATATATATATATATATATATATATATATATATATATATATATAGTTTTAGGACTGAAAACTTTGAATTTGATAACCATTTAGGTAAAGACTCACCTCAGGGGAAGATTAATTCTGCCCTTTTCAAAAGTTTTAATTTTCTGTAGTTCTTTCACAAAGATGAAGCCCCATGTTTTTTCCCTCATTCATGTTGCTGAGTCAACTAGTATTGCCATTTTTAAAGTCCTATGAATCACTGAGAGTTCATAGGTTTAGCTTCCTTGCCATATCTAGAAGATACAATTTTGTAGCAGACTCCCTGGTCTTCTGCCTCTTACAATCATTCTGCCCATTCTTCTGCAATGTTTTATGAGCTCAGAGAGTTGAAGGATAAGCTGAACCTTTATCACTTGTGGCTGGAGTTTTAGCTTTCTGTATTAGTCTCCATTTGCTAGATAAAAGAAACTTCCTTCACGAGAGCTAAGAGGTACACATATAAAGGTAAGTATTTAGAATGCATTTAGCAATAGTATTGGGTGAAGAAAATGGAAATAGTAGGCTCCTCTCTGAGATCTACAACCTCATCAGCCACAAGGCTTGAACAGGATTTTAGTAGCACATATAATTTTCCTCCTGTTGAATGGGTTATAATCCCAATTAGATACCTTCTGGTTACTGACAAGACATATATGCTTCAATTGCACCTTTAGGAAATGACAGGATGTCATTCGGTAGCTCTGGCATACTTGGTCACAAACTTCAAATTCCTGGCTGAATTCAAACTCATAGAAACCCTACTGATTCTGCATTTATTATTATTATTATTATTATTATTATTATTATTATTATTATCAGTATTATTGTTTTGGCTATTTGAGACAAGGTTTCTCTGTGTAGTCTTGGCTGTCCTGGAACTCACTCTGTAGACCAGGCTGGCCTCAAACTCAGAAATTTGCCTGGCTCTGCCTCTCAAGTGCTGGGATTAAAGGTGTGTGCCACCACTGCCCGGCTGATTCTGCATCTTAAGTGCTCAGACCACAGGCCTATGTTACCATGCCTGACTAAAATATGTTTAAGGCTAATTCTATGTTTAAGTCAGAAATGAGACCATTTAAAGCCATAGTAGAGTCTTACAATACAAACTTTAGCCATTTGCTAGATTTAGTGATGCTAAAGTTCAACATACTTAATCATCTGGGAAACACAAATCAAAATGACTTGAGATTCCATTTTACACCCATCAGAATGGTTAAGATCAAAAACTCAAGTCACAGTACATGATGATGAGGATGTGGAACAAGGGGAACACTACTCCATTGCTGGTAGCTGTACAAATTTGTACAAACACTCTGGGAATTATTTTGGTGGTTTCTCAGATAATTGCTAATAGTTCTATCTCAATACCTAGCTATACCACTCCTGGGCATAAAACTAAAAGATGCTCTACCATCCCTCAAGGGTACTTGCTCAACTACATTCATAGAAGCTTTATTTGTAGTAGCCAGAAACTGGAAACAATCTAGATGCACTTCAACTGATAAATGGATAAAGAAAAGGTGGTGCATTTATACAATGGAATATTACTCAACTATTAAAAACAATGACATCATGAAATTTGCAGGCAAATGGATGGAACCAGAAAATATCTTCTCAAGGGAGGTAACCCAGAGGCAGAATAACATACATGGTATATACTCACTTACAATTGGATATCAGTTATAAAATAAAGAATCACTAGGCTACAATTCACAGACCCAAAGAAGCTAAGACAAAAGATGATTTTTAAGACAAGGGAGGATTTTTGAAACTCACTAGGAATGGGATATAAAATAGACATAGGAGTAGATGGAGAGAAGGATCTCACTGGGAGAGGGGGTATGGAGGGAAACAAATAGGGTCACCTGTGGGAAGGATGGAGGGAGAGAGAACTGAGAAAGAGAACTGGAATAAGTGAGGTGGGAGCATCTCTATGATGAGCTAGAAACATTGGATAAAGGAAACTCCCAGTAATTTAGGAGTGATCCATCTTAGCTAAGACTCCTACCAATAGGGGATATGGAACCTAAAACAGACAATTACTTTAATTAAGCAAGACATCTAATGGAGAGATTGGGACAACAAGCCAGCTACAAATCATTAGACCTATGAATTTTCCTGTCTTCAAAATATGCAGGGATAAAGAGAGTAGAAATTGAGGGAATGACCAACCAATGACTGGCCCAACTTGAGATCCCTGCCATGAGAGAGAGCTAACTGCTGATACTGTTAATGATATTCTGCTATATTTGAAGACAGGAACCTAGCATAACTGTCATCTGAGAGGCTTCACACAGCAGTTGATGAAAACAGATAAAGAGACCCAGAGCCAAACATTAGAGGGAGCACAGGAATTCTTTTGGCAGTGGGAAAGGAAGGAATGTTAAAGCCAGAGAATTGAAGGACACCACAAGAAACCTACAGGATGAAGTAAGATGTGTCCATAGGGGCTCAATGAGACTGAACCACCAAGCAGAGAACATGCATGGGGTAGACTTAGGCTCCCTACACATATGAAATAGATGTGTAACTGGGTTTCCATGTGGGACAGGAGCAGGGGCTGTCTCTGACTCTGTTGCCTGCCTTTGTGGTTTTTATTCTAACTGGACTGCCCTATATAGACTCAATAGAAAAAAATGCACCTAGACCGTTTGCAACTTGATATGCCAAAGTGAATTAATATCAGTGGGGAGCTCCCCTTCTCTGGACATCAAGAAGGTCTTTAATAACTCAAAGAAATATAGGAGAACACTGCTAAAGAGTTGCAAGTCCTTATAGAAAAAACAGGAAAACACATCCAAAAAGGTGATGGAAATGAACAAAACCATAATAGACCTAAAAAGGGAAGTAGACACAATAAAGAAAACCCAAAGTGAGGCAATGGTGGAGATAGAAACCCTAGGAAAGAAATCTCAAACCATAGATGCGAGCATCAGCAAAGAATACAAGAGATAAAAGAGAGAAATCTTCAGGTGCAGAAGATTCCATAGAGAACATTGGCACAACAATCAAAGAAAATGCAAAATGCAAAAAGATCCCAACTCAAAACACCCAGGAAATCCAGGACACAATGAGAAGACCAAACCTACGGATAATAGGAGTAGATGAGAATGAAGATTTTCAACTTAAAGGGTCAGCAAATATCTTTAACAAAATTATAGAAGAAAACTTCCCAAACCTAAAGAAAGAGATGCTCATGAATATACAAGAAGACTACAGAATTCCAAATAGACTGGACCAGAAAAGAAATTCCTCCCGACATATAATAATCAGAACAACAAATGCACTAAATAAAGATAGAATATTAAAAGCAGTAAGGGAAAAAGGTCAAGTAAAATAGAAAGGCAAGCCTATCAGAATTACACCAGATTTTTCACCAGAGTCTATGAAAGCCAGAAGATCCTGGACAGATGTTATACAGAAACTAAGAGAACACAAATGCTAGCCGAGGCTACTATACCCAGCCAAACTTTCAATTACCATAGATGGAGAAACCAAAGTATTCCACAACAAAACCAAATTCAGACATCTTTCCACGAATCCAGCCCTTCAAAGAATAATAACAGAAAAAAAAAAAAAAACCAATACAAGGACAGGAACCATGTCCTATAAAAAGCAAGAAAGTAATCCATCAACAAACCTATAAAAAGACAGCCACAAGAACAGAATGCCAACTTTAACAACAAAAATAATAGGAAGCAACAATTACTACTCCTTAATATCTCTTAATATCAATGGACTTAACTCCCCAATAAAAAGACATAGACTAACAGACTGGCTACACAAACAGGACCTAATATTTTGCTGATAACATGAAACCCATCTCAGGGAAAATGACAAACACTACCTCAGAATGAAAGGCTGGAAAACAAATTTCCAAGCAAATGGTCTGAAGAAACAAGCTGGAGTAGCCATTATAATATCTAATAAAATCAACTTCCAACCCAAAGTCATCAAAAAAAGACAAGGAGAGACACTTCATACACATCAAAGGTAAAATCTTCCAAGAGGAACTTTCAATTCTGAATATCTATGCTCCAAATACAAGGGCAGCCACATTCATTAAAGAAATTTCATTAAAGCTTAAAGCACACATTGCACCTCACACAATAATAGTGGTAGACTTCAACAAACCATTTTCACCAATGGAAAGATCATGGAAACAGAAACTAAACAGGGACACAGTGAAACTAACAGAAGTTATGAAACAAATGGATCTAACAAATATCTACAGAACATTTTTTTACTAAAACAAAAGGATATAACTTTTTCTCATCACCTCATGGTACCTTCTCCAAAATTGACCACATAATTGGTCACAAAACAAGCCTCAACAGATACAAAAATATTGAAATTGTGCCATGCATCCTATCAGATCACTAAGAACTAAGTCTGATCTTCAATAACAAAATAAATAATAGAAAGCCAAGATTCTCATGGAAACTGAACAACACTCTTCTCAATGATACCTTGGTCAAGGAAGGAATAAAGAAAGAAATTAAGGACTTTTTGGAGTTTAATGAAAATGAAGCCACAACATAGCCCAAATTATGGGACACAATGAAAGCATTTCTAAGAGGAAAACTCATATCTCTGAGTGCCTCCAAAAAGAAACTAGAGAGTGCACACACTAGCAGCTTGACAACACACCAAAAAGCTCTAGAACAAAAGGAAGCAAATTCACCCTAGAAGAGTAGATGGCAGGAAATGATCAAACTCAGGGGCAAAATCAACCAAGTGGAAACAAGAAGAACTATTCAAAGAATCAACCAAAGGAGGAGCTGGTTCTTTGAGACAATCAACAAGATAGATAAACCCTTAGCCAAACACACTAGAGGGCACAGGGAAAGCATCCTAATTAACAAAATCAGAAATGAAAAGGGAGACATAACAACAGATCCTGAAGAAATCCAAAACACCATTAGATCCTTCTACAAAAGGCTATACTCAACAAAACTGGAGAACCTGGATGAAATGGCCAAGTTTCTAGACAGATACCAGGTACCAAAGTTAAATCAAGATCAGGTTAATGATCTAAACAGAGCTATATCCCCTAAATAAATAGAAGCAATCATTAATAGTCTCCCAAACAAAAGAAAAAGCCCAGGACCAGATGGGTTTAATGCAGGCTTCTATCAGACCTTCAAAGAAGATCTAATTCCAGTTCTGCACAAACTATTCCACAAAATAGAAGCAGAAGGTACTCGGCCAAATTCATTCTATGAAGCCACAATTACTCTGATACCTAAACCACAGAAAGACCCAACAAAGATAGAGAACTTCAGACCAATTTCCCTTATGAATATCAATGCAAAAATCCTCAATAAAGTTCTCGCTAACCGAATCCAAGAACACATCAAAACAATCATCCATCCTGACCAAGTAGGTTTCATCCCAGGGATGCAGGGATGGTTTAATATATGAAAATCCATCAATGTAATCCATTATATAAACAAACTCAAAGACAAAAACCACATGATCATCTCGTTAGATGCTGAGAAAGCATTCGACAAAATCCAACACCCATTCATGATAAAAGTTTTGGAACGATCAGGAATTCAAGACCCATACCTAACCATGATAAAAGCAATCTACAGTCAACCAGTAGCCAACATCAAAGTAAATGGTGAGAAGCTGGAAGCAATCCCACTAAAATCAGGGACTAGACAAGGTTGCCCACTTTCTCCCTACCTATTCAACATTCTACTTGAAGTCCTAGCCAGAGCAATTCAACAACGAAAGATCAAGGGAATACAAATTGGAAAGGAGGAAGTCAAAATATCACTTTTTGCAGATGATATGATAGTATATATAAGTGACCCTAAAAATTCCACCAGAGAACTCCTAAACCTGATAAAAAGCTTCAGTAAAGTAGTTAGATATAAAATTAACTCAAACAAGTCAATGACCTTTCTCTACATAAAGGATAAACAGGCTGATAAAAAAAATTAGGGAAACAACAATAGTCACAAAATATATAAACTAGCTTAGCGTGACTCTAACTAAGGAAGTGAAAGATCTGTATTATAAGAACTTCAAGTCTCTGAAGAAAGAAATCAAAGATTTCAGAAGATGGAAAGATCTCCCATGCTCATGGATTGGCAGGATCAACATAGTAAACATGGCTATCTTGCCAAAAGCAATCTACAGATTCAATGCAATCCCCATCAAAATTCCAACTCATTTCTTCAATTATTTAGAGAGGGCAATCTGCCAATTTATCTGGAATAACAAAAAACCTAGGATAGTAAAAACTCTGTTCAAGGTTAAAAATTAACCTGTGGAATCACCATGCCTGACCTAAAGCTGTAATACAGAGCAATTGTGATAAAAAACTGCATGGTACTGGTGTACATACAGACAAGTAGACCAATGGAATAGAATTGAAGATCCAGAAATGAACCCACACACCTATGGTCACTTGATCTTTGAAAAGGGAGCAAAAACCATCCAGTGGAAAAAAAGACAGCATTTTCAACAAATGGTGCTGGCACAACTGGCGGTTATCATGTAGAAGAATGTGAATTGATCCATTCCTATCTCCTTGTACTAAGGTCAAATCTAAGTGGATTAAGGAACTCCACATAAAACCAGAGATACTGAAACTTATAGAGGAGAAAGTAGGGAAAAGCCTCGAAGATATGGGTACAGGGGAAAAATTCCTGAATAGAAAAGCAATGGCTTGTGCTGTAAGATGGAGAACTGACAAATGGGACCTCATAAAATTGCAAAGCTTCTGTAAGGCAAAAGACACCATCAATAAGACAAAAGGCCACCAACAGATTGCGAAAGGATCTTTACCTATCCCAAATCAGATAGGGGACTAATATCCAATATATATAAAGAACTCAAGAAGGTGGACTCCAGAAAATCAAATAACCCCATTAAAAATGGGGCTCAGAGGTAAAAAAAAAAAAAAAAAAAAAAAAAAAGAATTCTCACCTGAGTAATACTGAATGGCTGAGAAGCATCTGAAAAAAAAAATGTTCAACATCCTTAATCATCAGGGAAATGCAAATCAAAACAACCCAGATATTCCACCTCACAACAGTCAGAATGGCTAAGATCAAAAATTCAGGTGATAGCTGATGCTGGTGAGGATGTGGAAAAACAGGAATACTCCTCCATTGTTGGTGGGATTGCAAACTTGTACAACCACTCTGGAAATCAGTCTGGCAGGTCCTCAGAAAATTGGACATAGTACTACCAGAGGATCCCGCAATTCCTCTCCTGGGCATATATACAGAAGGTATTCCAATCGGTAAGAAGGACACTTGTTCCACTATGTTTACAGCATCCTTATTTATCAGTGGAAAGAGAGGCCCATTGGTCATGCAAACATCATATGCCTCAGTACAAGGGAACTATAGGGCCAAGAATTGGGAGTGGGTGGGTGGGGGAGTGGGTGGGGGAGCGTGTGGGGAACTTTTGGGATAGCATTGGAAATGTAAATAAAATAAATATGTAATTAAAAAATTGAAGAAAAAAAAAGAAAAAATAAATTGAAAAAAAAAGATGTTTCATAGTCAGTTCCCACTTTGCCAGCCATATGCATGTCATTGCATGCCAGTTTATACATTATTAATACATATTAATGTTTATGCCTCTAAATAAGAAACCATAGTTCATAGAAGTGGTTATAAACACCTAAAAGTGATTTTCCTGCCTTGTTTATACTATATTACTAGACTAATAAACTGAAGTCAAGTTTTAGGTTTGCAATTAATAGTAAAATACTAGAAAATTGCTGTGAGTATAATCTATTAGCAATTATTTTATTGACAATAATTAAATAATTGTAGGAGCCCACATCAGCATATACACATATAAGTCATGGCAATTGCTGAAACCTACACTGAGAGATTCCATAATAATAACTCTTACACAAATGTAAAACTGTTTGCACCAAAAAGCAATTTTGGTTTTTTGATTAACTTGGAGAATCTGGATTTTCTAATTTGCATAATTTCTACTTGACTTTTACAAGTTCTGAAGGTCCAGGCATGTAATCTTCCCTTTTATCTATTTCTAAGCTCTAATTCTCTAAGCAGCCTTATGAAAATACATTTCTGTATTTCAAATCTTGGTGTTTGAAATGATGTGAGATTCTGAAAGCTTATATTTTGTAGAAATGTTGGGAAGAGCTTCACATGGAAACTGTACTGAACATCCTTTTGACATTTTAGGGTCTATGTATATGTTCATTAACACATCAGTATACAAAATCGTCCATAAATGAGACTTTTGGCCACTGGATTCAGCTCTTAACATGACTTCCTCTCCATATATAAAGCTTATACCTTTAGAGGAAGGCATGTTCAATTTGACCATAAAATTATCTTAATTCCTTAGCTGTGGATAAACTTGCTTTGAAATTTCAAATTATTATTATTTTTTGTTTCAAAGGTCATTGCATTTAATGGAGTATTTTGTATTGGATACTTTCTTTATGTACATTTCAAATGTTATATCCCCTTTACTGGTTTCCCCTCTGAAACCCCCCTATCTCATCTCTCACCCCCGTCCCCTGTCCACCAACCCACTCACTCCTGCTTCCTGACCATGGCATTCCCCTATATAGGGAATAGAACCTTCACAGGACCAAGGGCCTCTCCTCCCATTGATGTCTGAGAAGGCCATTCTCTGCTACATATGCAGATAGAGCAATGAGTCCCACCATGTGTTTTTTTGGGTTGGTGGTTTAGTCCCAGGGAGCTCTGGGGGGGACTGGTTAGTTCACATTGTTGTTGTTCCTGTGGGGCTGCAAACTCCTTCAGCTCCTTGGGTATTTTCTCTAGCTCCTTCATTAGTGACCCTGTGCTCCATCCAATGGATGGCTGTGAGAATCCAGTTCTGTATTTGTCAGGCACTGTGAAAGTCTCTCAGGAGACAGCTATATCATTCTCCTGTCAGGAAGCTCTTGTTAGTATCTGCAATAGTGTCTGGGTTTGGTGGTTGTATATGGGATGTATCCCCACATAGGGCAGTCTCTGCATGGTCATTCCTTCAGTCTCTGCTCCACACTTTGTCTCTGTAACTCCCTTCATGGGTGTTTTGTTCCCCTTTCTAAGAAGGATCGAAGTATCCACACTTTGGTCTTCCTTCTTCTTGAGTTTCATATGGTTTGTGAATTGAATCTTGGGTATTCTGAGCTTCTGGACTACTATCCACTTATCAATGAGTGCACATCATGTGTGTTCTTTTGCTATTGGGTTACCTCACTCAGGATGATATCCTCCAGATCCATCCATTTGCCTAAAAATTTCATGAACTCATTCTTTTTAATTGCTTTGTATTATTACATTCTATAAATGTCCTACATTTTTTGCATCCATTCCTCTGTTGAGGGACATTGGGGTTGTTTCCAGCTTCTGACTATTATACATAAGGCTTCTATGAACATAGTGGAGCATGTGTCCTTATTACAAAGTGGATTATCTTCTGGGTATATGTCCAAGAGTGGTACTGTTCAATCCTCTGGAAGTACGATGTCCAATTTTCTGAGGAACTGCCAAAATCTTGCCAGCATCTGCCATTACCTGAGTTGTTTTTGTTTGTTTGTTTGTTTGTTTTATTTTGTTTTGTTGTTGTTGTTGTTGGTTTTTTTTGTTTTTTTTTTGTTTTTTTTTTGTTTTGTTTTTTTTGAGACAGGGTTTCTCTGTATATCCCTGGCTGTCCTGGAACTCACTTTGTAGACCAGGCTGGCCTCGAACTCAGAAATCTGCCTGCCTCTGCCTCCCGAGTGCTGGAATTAAAGGCGCGTGCTACCATGCCCGGCTCTTTTTTTTTTTTTTTTTTTTGAGTTTTTTATTTTAGCCATTCTAACTATTGTGAGGTAGAATTTCAGCCTTGTTCTGATATGCATTTCCTTGATGATTAAGGATGTTGAACATTTTTTAGGTGCTTCTCAGCCATTTGGCATTCCTCAGTTGAGAACACTTTGTTTAGCTATGTACCCCACTTTTTAATAGGGTTATATGGTCCTCTGGAGGTTATCTTGTTGAGTTCTTTGTATATATTGGATATTAGCCCTCTTTTGGACTTAGGACTAGTAAAGATATTTACCCAATTTGTTCGTTGCCTTTTTGTCTTATTGACCATGTCCTTTGCCTTACAGAATCTTTGCAGTTGTATAAGGTCCTAATTGTGAATTCTTCATCTTACAGCATAAGCCATTGAAGCCCTTTTTAGGAATTTTTCCCCTGTGCTCATATGCTCTATACTCTTTACCAGGTTCTCCTCTATAAGTTTCAGTGTCTCTGGTTTTATATGGAGTCCTTGATCCACTTGGACTTGGGTTTGAACAAGGAGATAAGAAAGGATCACTTTGCTGGGCAGTGGTGGCGCACACCTTTAATCCCAGCACTTGGAAGGCAGAGGCAGGAGGATTTCTGAGATTGAGGCCAGCTTGGTATACAGAGTGAGCTCCAGGACAGCCAGGGCTACACAGAGAAACCTTGTCTTGAAAAACAAAACAAGCCAAACAAAAAACAAAAACAAAAACAAAACAACAACAAAAAAAGAAAACGAAAAAAAGAAAGGATCAGTTTGCATTCTTCTACATGCTAACAGTTAGTTGAGCCAGCTCCATTTGAGGAAAATGCTATTTTTTTTTTTGTTTTTTGTTTTTTGTTTTTTGTTTTTTTTTTTTGTTTTGTGTGTTTTTTTTTGTTTGTTTGTTTGTTTTTGTTTTTTTTTTGTTTTTTTTGTTTTTTTTGCACTGGATGGTTTTAGCTCCTTTGTCAAAGATCAACTGACCATAGGTGTGTGGGTTGATTTCTGGGTTTTAAAATCTAATCAATTGATCTACTAGTCTCTCAATGTACAAGTACCATACAGTTTTTGTCATAATTTCTTTGTAGTGCAGCTTGAGGTCAGGGATGGTGATTCCACCAGATGTTATTTTATTGTTGAGAATAGTTTTCACTATCCTAGTTTTTATTTTTTATTTTTTGTTATTCCAGATGAATTTTGTAATTGCTCTTTCTAATTCTATGAAGAATTGAGTTGGAAGATTGATGGGGATTGCATTGAATCTGTAGATTGCTTGCAGCAAGATAGCCATTTTTACTATATTAATCCTGCCAATCCATGAGCATGGGAGATCTTTCCATCTTCTGAGATCTTCTTTGAAATCTTTTTTCAGAGACTCAAAGTTCTTACCATATCGATCTTTCACTTCCTTAGTTAGAGTCACACCATGACACTATATATTATTTGTGACTATTATTGAGAAGGGTGTTGTTTCCCTAATTTCTTTCTCAGACTGTTTATCCTTTGTGTAGAGAAAGGCCACTGGTTTGTTTGAATTAATTTCATATCCACATACTTCACTGAAGTTTTTTTTTTTTTTTTTTAATCAGGCTAAGCAGTACTCTGGTAAATTTTTGAGATATTTTACCTTCTTTTTGTTTGGTTTTTTTTGTGTGTTTTTTGTTTTGTTTTGTTTTGTTTTGTTTTTTGTTTTTTGTTTTTTTAAGACAAGGTTTCTCTGTGTATCCTTGGCTGTCCTGGAACTCACTCTGCCTACCAGGCTGGGCTCAAACTGAGAAAGCCGCCTGCCGCTGCCTCCCAAGTGCTGGGATTAAAGATGTGCCTTTCTAAATTATATCCCTTTGATGTCCTTTTGTTGTCTAATTGTTCTGGCTAGGACTTCAAGTACTATATTGAATACATAGGAAGAGAGTCAGGAGCCTTGTCTACTCCTTGATTTTAGTGAGATTGTTTCAAGTTTCTCTCTATTTAATTTGATGTTGGCTACTGGTTTGTTGTATATTGCTTTTACTATGTTTAGGTATGGGCCTTGAATTCCTGAACTTTTCAAGTCTTTTATTATGAAGGGGTGTTGGGATGTGTCAAATGTTTTCTCAGCATCTAATTACATGATCATATGGCTTTTTTCATTGAGTTTGTTTATATAGTGGATTGCATTGATGGACTTCCATACATTTAACCATCCCTACATCACTAGGTTGAAGCATACTTGATCATGATGGATGATCTTTTTGATTTGTTCTTGGATTTGGTTTGTGAGAATTTTATTGAGTATTTTTGTATCGATATTCATAAGGGAAACTGGTCTGAAGTCCTGTTTCTTTGTTGGGTCTTTGTGTGGTTTAGGTATCAAAATAATTGTGGCTTCATAGAACAAATTAGGTAGAGTACCTTCTCTTTCTATGTTGTGGAATAGTTTGAGGAGTATTGGAATTAGGTCTTCCATGAAGGTCTGATAAAACTCTGCACTAATCCCTTCTGCTCCTGGCCATTTTTTGTTTGTGAGACTATTAATGACTGCTTCTATTTCTTTAGGGGATATGGAACTGCTTAAACCATTATTCTGACCATGATTTAACTTTGCTACCTGGTATCTGTCTAGAAAATTGTCCACTTCATCCATGTTTTCCAGTTTTGTTGAACATAGGTTTTTGTAGTAGGATCTGATGATTTTTTGGATTTCCTAAGATTCTGCTGTTATGTGTCCCTTTTCATTTCTATTTTTGTTAATTAGGATACTATCCCTGTGCCCTCCAGTTAGTCTGGCTAAGGGTTTATCTATCTTGTTGATTTTCTCAAAGTATCAGCTCCCAGTTTGGCTGATTCTTTCTTTTTTCACTTGGCTCATTTCAGCCCTGAGTTTGATTATTTCCTGTGGTCTAATTCTCTTGGGTGAATTTGTTTCCTTTTGTTCTAGAGCTTTTAGGTGTTCTGTCAAGCTACTAGTGTATGCTCTCTCCAGTTTCTTTTTGGTGGTGCTCAAAGCTATGAGTTTTCATCTTAGGACTTTTTACATTGTGTCACATAATTTTGTGTATGTTGTGACTTCATTTTCATTAAACTGTAAGTCTTTAATTTCTTTATTTCTTCCTTGACCACATTTTCATTGAGTAGAGTGTTGTTCAGCTTCCACATATAAGTGGGCTTTCTATTATTTATGTTGTTATTAAAGATCAGCCTTTGACCATGGTGATCTGATAGGATGCATGGGATTATTTCAATATTTTTGTATCTGTTGAAGCCTGTTTTGTGACCGATTATATGGTCATTTTTGGAGACAGTACCATGAGGTGCTGAGAACAAAGTATATCCTCTTTTGTTTTAGGATAAAATGTTTTATAGATATCTGTTACATTCATTTATTCCCAAGGAGCTAAAGGGGTCAGCAACCTTATAGGAGGATCAACAATATCAACTAACCAATACACCCCAGTACTGTGTTTCTAGTTGTTTCCTAACTTCTGTTAGTTTCATTCTGTCTCTGTTTAGTTTCTGTTTCCAGGATCTGTCCATTGATTAGAGTGGTGTGTTGCAAACTTTCACTATTATTTTCTACAGTGCAATGTGTGCTTTGATCTTTACTAAAGTTTCTTTAATGAATGTGAATGCCTTTGCATTTGGAGCATAGATGTTTAGAATTGAGAGTTCATCTTGGTAGATTTTACCTTCAATGAGTATGAAGTGTCCCTCCCTGTCTTTTTAGATAACTTCAGGTTGAAAGTCAATTTTATTCAATATTAGAATAGCTACTCCAGCTTGTTTCTTGAAAATTGTTTTCCAGCCTTCACTCTGAGGTAGTGTCTTTCTTTCTCCCTGAGGTGGGTTTCCTGTATGTAGCAAAATGTTGGGGCCTGTTTACATAGCCAGTTTGTAGTCTATGTGTTTTTATTAGAGAATTGAGTCCATTGATATTAAGGAAAAGTAATTTCTTCCTGTTATTTTTTTCTTAGAGTTGGGATTCTGTTCGTGTGGCTATCTTTTAGGTTTTTAGCAAGATTACTTTCTTACTTTTTTATAGGATTTAGTTTCCCTCCTTGTGTTGGAGTTTTCCTTTTATCATCCCTGGAAGGACTGGATTCATGGGATGATATTGTGTAAATTTGGTTTTGTCATGGAATATTTGGTTTCTCCATCTATGGTAATTGAGAGTTTTGCTGGGCATAGTAGCCTGGTCTGGCATTTATGTTCTCTTAGGGTCTCTACGACTTCTGTCCAGGAACTCCTGGCTTTCATGATCTCTGGTGAGAAGTCTGGTGTAATTCTGATAGGTCTGCCTTTATATGTTACTTGACCTTTTTCCCTTACTGCTTTTAATATTCATTCCTTGTTTTGTACATGAGGTGTTTTGGTTATTATGTAACAGGACAAATTTATTTTCTGGTCCAAACTATTTGGAGTTCTGTAGGCTTCTTGTATGTTTATGGTCATCTCTTTCTTTAGGTTTGGGAACTTTTCTTCTATAATTTTGTTGAAGATATTTACTGGCCCTTTAAGTTGGAAATCTTTCTTCTCATCTATACCTACTATCCGTAGATTTGGTCTTCTCATTGTGTCCTGGATTTCTTGGATGTTTTGATTTAGGATCTTTTTGTACTGGAGAGAAAATGTCAGTCTCACTTGAGTCCAGGGGTCAGACCCTTCCAAAAATTCAAATTATTATAAAAATTATTATAATGCATACTATAAAAGATGGATCATACCACTTTTAACTTTGCTTTAACTGACTGACCATAATTCCATTCAGGCTTGTCTCTCTGTGACATAGGAAAATGCATTAACAAACATAGAAGTCATAAATATTGAGTCATCAATTGCAGTGGTCTGAATGAAAATGGCCTCCATAGACTCATAGGGAGGGGCATTATAGTGGGTTTAATCTTGTTGGACTAGGTGTTGCCTTGTTAGAGGAAGTTTGTCACTGGGTGTGGGCTTTGCATTTTTCAGAAGCTCAAGCTGGGCCTAGCGGCTCATTGTATTTTCCTGCAGCTCCAGATGTAGAACTCTCTCTTACAGCTTGAGCACCATGTCTGCCTGCTTTCCAACATTTTTCCTATCATGGTTATAATGTACTTAACCTCTTAACCTTAATCAAGCCCTAATGAAATCTTTTTCTTTATAAAATCCATGGTCATAGTGTCTCTTCAAAATAATAGAAACCCGAACTAAGACATTCGTAAAATTAGATGATCAGTTAAGAGTTTTATACCAATTGTATTAAATTATAAGGGAAATAGATTGTAATCATTAATATGTTATATATTGAGATTGCAATCATGTATATATTATATGTTATAATTTGTCACTAAATACTTTGGAAATTTATTTAAAAATTAATGTTATTTTATATAAATAATTTTAATAGCAGGTTTTATAGATTTAAGAGTTATGAGGTCTCTAAAAGAAAAAAATATTTACCATTTAAAGTAAACTACTTTCTGTGATTTTAGCACTCAAGAATAACTTTACATTTGACCATAAAAAAGTTATTGTATGAAATAACACAAACCATAAATTACTATATTTATTTATGTAACAGGGTCAGTGAATGCTATTTATAAATATAGGTTAATCAGTAATACATTCTTAATATGTCTGACCATTTGCTTAATATTGTTGGTCTGGGTTATCATATAATTTTTATTGCATATAAGAAATACTAGTAGTTTTCTAGAATATAAACTTTTTCTTCCTAGAGAGTATAGCACATTATGAACATATTTTAAATAGGACTTCATTTTCTGATGATGGCAATAATATAGCTGTGCAGTCTACTACTTCTGCCCTAAGCCAGACACTTTTGACTATTACAGAAGTTTCATCCTAGAAAAATCTACAACTGGCTTTAAAAGTAGATTATACCCAATTAACATGAAGATATTTCACTTTTTGAAAAATTATAGAATGCATGATAGAATAAATGAATGGTCTGTGAGGTCGAACTGAAAAGAACTGAAAAGCAGGCAATTTAGCAATCCCTAGAAGTCTTGTCAATACTCCATACAAGATGCCACAATGGAAAATTCTCCCATAAGAGCTAACGTTATATAAAATTTCTTTTTAGGATTCAAGGGTCAAGTATAGGTCAATAAAATTATAAATGGCAATTATATTCTATATTATAATTTTATATCATCATGCTTTGTATAATTAAGTCATTACTAGTGATAGTAATACATTTGATAGGCCTAGAACAAAATAAATTTTGTTTATAAAAGCATACGAAGTCAAAGAAATTAATAATCTATATGCAGTCCTTAAATGGTTAAAAGGTAAAAATTGTTATGATGACACACACAAAGTGAAGGTAAAATTTCCATTTATTTTTTGGCAGCACAAGCTTCCCTTTCAGAAATCCTCAATGTGCATTCTTGTTTATACTACCTTAAGGGACTGGAAGTGTGGGTCAATAATACAATACTTAGGTAGCAGGTATGAGTGCTTGGGTATTTGTCAGCATTTTCTATATGGAGAGTGCAAGTCTATGAACTACCCATTAAAGTAGTTCATTTTCAAATGAACACCTTGAAAGTTAAACAATAACTTTCAAACCTTGATACCTGTAATCCATTTTACAATCACATGATGTTTGAAGATGTGTCATTATAGTACTGGCATTTGTCAGATTCACAGATGTGCCATTCCCAGCCTTAAGCAGGCTGAACAGACCTTGATTTTTTGCCTCAATGGGCTTAATGACTTAGGACCTAGATGGAGTCATCTGCCTTGGTTGCATATGCAACTTCCTATGGGAACTTAGAAGAATAGACTGCCTACTGGCCTTGCTTTGCAACATAATCCAGATGAAACAAAGGATGGATCTGTGGGCTCTCCCTATATAAATGTAGTGCTGAATATTAAACTTGACACCTTGATCAGAACCTTTGACTTGGCTTTATTCTTCTCTCATCCCCCATCCTGTTCATTTCCAGCCCCCCTTTCAGATAAAACTAGTTCATCCATGGCCTCTGGAAGGTTACAGATGTCACCCAAATGAGGCACCTGAAAACTGGGGGTCCTACTGAGAAATGCTGTCTTGGGTAGAACTTCACAAAAAAAAAAAAAAAAAAAAAAAAAAAAAGAAGAAGAAGAAAATTTACAGTATCCTGCACAGTTAGCAAGAACAGCATTAATGTTAGCACTAGTTATAAATTTTATTTTTGGAGGCTGTTGTTGCAGGAGGTGCAATAAGGAGATGCAGGCTAGGTTGAAGAGGTATTGACCCAACACCGACTTCACCTAGGGATGACAGAGCAATGGCACTGGAGAATTCTATATAGGCATTTTTATTTTCATGGCCAAGAGCTGCATCTGGTAAGAGGAGCAGGGTTTATAAAACAGATGTTATAAAAATTCTTAGCTCAAGAAGATTTATGCTGTCCATGGTTCCTAGACATAGGAATGGAAAATATACAAATGACATGAGAAAGACAGAGAAACAATAGGTTTCAAAAAAGCAGTTGTCCCCTGTGTGGGACGGATTAGCAAAAGAGAAGGAAAATGGATACAAGCTATTTCAGAGCTCTCCTAGGAACAGGAGGAAATCAGAGACATCCTCCTTCCTCTCTGGCTTCTACCAGAGATATCTTTAGTTCTGATTTTGGTTCTCTTTGGTTGGATATCTAGGTTCCTTTGAGACATCAAGTCTCTTCCTTCTTTGTCTGTTGTCTGTCCTTGATGCACCAATCTGTCCAGTCTGTCAATATATGTGTTTTTATTTCTTTGTTTGAATGACTGTTGTTCTGTGTTTCATGTTCACAAGGAAAAAAAAATGGTTAAAAAATTATCTGCTGGTCATTCAACCCTTGATTTAGTTTTAACTCATTTAAAAAAAAATGCAGTCTCAATTGGCCTTTAGAGCCCTGCACCTGTAGTTAGGAGTCTAGCATAGCTGGAGAAGCCCTGTCAGGAGTTGATTGCCTGAAAAAGCTGCTCTTAAAGGGGCCAGCAGCTTCTCAAGTTCTATAGCAAGGGGGCTGATGGTTGTTTCTTCTAGAAAAATCTCTGATTGTGATTATTGGGTTCAGAAGGTAACTAAGTGCTGTTCTCTTGAAATTATAGCTAGAAAAAAATAAGAATTTTGTCCAGTCTAAATATATAAGATGTTTGTAGCTACTTCGTTTTCGTTTCTAACTGGTTTTAAAAGTATAAATATGTAGAGTATTGGCCTATATATTATTGTGTATGATTAAAAATTTTTAGCATTGGTAACAGAAAATCAGCTTAAAACTGGTAACTCAGGATTGGAGTCATTCTAAACAATAACATGTGGCATGAACCAACCCAGGAAAACAATTCTCTTAAGATACTTCTAAATTGGGATAATATTTTATGTAATTCTTTTCCTAGAAATCAGACTAGGATTTGGGGCAGTGTCTCTTTGAGGTATTGGAGGCTGCACTGTCATGTGTTCATGTGCAGAAACTGGCAGTCAATCACTTTGTAGCATGGGAGTGATTCACTTGGTGTTTTGGATTGTTTGTTGGAGGTTGAGTTTTGCTTTTGTGCTCTGGTGTTACAAGGGAAATTTAAACTGCCAGTGTTCCATTGGCTACAGTTTGCAGTTCAATCACAGGCTCAAGATTTTTAACTCACCCATATTTGTAATTAAGAAAAAAATCAAGCAAGTTGAGATGATTGCAAGAGTAATGAAAAAGTTAAAAACAGCTGTAGCACAGAACCAGTCTACTGCCGCCTTTTATACAAGCTTTATTGAATACAGTGGTAGAAGCAAATTTAACCACCCAAGATTGGAAAGGCCATCTCAGTGGGAGTATATCTGGGATGAAACAAAGTGATGAACCATTTCAGGTATTTGTGTATAAATTGCTAAATAGAAACTCGTAGAATTTTTGGAGATCCTCAGACAGGAGCTCCTTTTGTTACACAATTGGCTTATGAGAATGTTGATACAGTCTAAGTGCCTCCATCCAGTGATACAAAGCCAAGACAGACTTATCTGGATACATACGTCTTTGTACAGAAATTGGACCCTCATACAATCAGGGTCTGGCTATGGCTGCTGCCTTGCAGGGGAAATTAAAATTATGACTGTTTCCCCCATTGCATTATTAGCTGTTCCTGCTAATAAGAGTGGCTCAGCTTATTTTAGTTCCCTTGTGTCTGCTACCTTCCAAATTTGTTAAGAGTGAGAGAGGACAAGGTGGCTTTGGTTCCTCTGATTTGTACTGGGTTCAATCTATTACTAATAGGAGATCTAACCTTAAATTACTAATTGAAGAAAAACACTTTGAAGGATTAATAGACACTGGAGCTGATATACTCACTCGTCTCCAAGGGATTGGTTATTCCATTAATCTAAAACAAAGTTCAAACTTAAGATTTATTAAAGGTTAATGAAACTAGGAACTTATTGGGGCATTACAACCTGGCTTACTTACTAAAGCTGCCATTCCAAAAATAGGTATATAATTATTATAGATTTAATAGTTTTTATACTGTTCCTTTGCATCCTGGTGACTGGGATGTTTGTATTTAGTGAGCTTGCTTGTAATTTTGAAGAGCCCATGAAGTGATATCATTGGAAAGTTTTGCCTGAAGGAATGACTAATAGCCCTACATTAAGTAAAATAAAATAAAATAGAATAAAAAAATAAAATAAAATAAAAATTTGTCTGCTTCAATACAATAAGTTAGGACTTTAAATCCTTCAGTTATATTATTCATTCGATGAGTAATTTGTTCGCTGATCCCTCTGAAGGAGTTTTACTACAAGTCTTTGCTCTTATACGATGAGCTTTAAAATTTTGGAGTAGTTGTTGCTCCAGAAAAGATTCAAAGGCAATATCCTTTTCAATATTTGGGGCCTCAGTTATATCCTAAAAAATTGTGGCACAGAAAATTCAAGTAAGAAATTATAATTTATTTACTTCAAATTATTTTCAAAGATTGTTAGGAGATATTAATTGGCTAAGACCTCATTTTAAGCTTACCACAGCAGACCTTAAACCTCTGTTTGATATTTCTCAAGAGGAATGCAAATCTAATTCCTCTGAACAATTTAACTGAGGATGGACAAATAGCTTTGCAGAAAGTAGAGGAAACTATTAGCCAACAACAGATACATTATATAGACTATGATCAATTGTTGGCTGTTTCACAGCAGTCCTTTAGCAAAAGGGTCCATTAATGTGGACACATCTTTTTTCATCTCCAAGTAAAGTTTGAAGAGCCTAGTATGAAGCTGTTGCTCTGTTAATACAGAATTGACTAATATAGAATAGGATAGATTCATGAAAACATTTTGTAAAGAATGTTTTAAGAACCTGATGAAATGTTTACTCCTTATTAAAAACAGCAATTAAATTGGTTATTGCAGAATACTGATATTTGGCCTGTTGCATGGCAATATTTTTAGGCAAATTTGATAATCATTATCCAAAAGACAAGTTGTTAGAATTTGCCTCTTTACATACTTTTGTATTTCCTGTAAATTTATGCATGCAGTTGATAAAGAATACATTTACTATATTTATAAACAGCTAATCTAATGGGAGAGAAACATATGTGATTGGATCACATGTATATTTTCTCAAGTCTCCCTCCTGCTTCACAAATAATTGAATTACAAGCTGTAGCCACTGTTTTCTTTTTTTTTTTTAAAGATTTATTTATTATTATATGTAAGTACACTGTAGATGTCTTCAGATGCACCAGAAGAGGGCATCAGATTTCATTATGAGTGGTTGTGAGTCACCATGTGGTTGCTAGGATTGAACGCAGGATCTTTGGAAGCAGTCAGTGCTCTTAACCACTGAGCTATCTCTCCAGCCCCACCACTGTTTTTGAAATGTTGAGAAATCAAGCTTTCAATTTATATAATGATAGCCAATAAATAGCTCATGTTTTACAATTGATTGAAATTCTTCTCTTTTTAGATACTGCTAATTCTCAAATTTTAAAGTTATTTACACAAATGCAGCTTAATTTAAGAAAGATATACAATTCCTTACTTTATAGGACATTTAAGAACACATACTGAACTTCCTGGACCCCTGGACAAAGCCACAGCAGATTTATATACCAGGGAGATTATAGGCCTTACAGGAACAATTAGCCAAATAATCTCATTCTTTACATCATCAAAATAGTAATAGTTTGAGACAACAATTTGATATTTCTAGGAAATATGCATGTCAAATTGTAAAAAAATTGTTTTCAGTGCCCTCAATTTCTTCATGTACCACATAATGGTGTTAACTCCTGAGGAATCATACCTAATCAATTATGACGAATGAATGTTAGCCATATTTCTTTGTTATCCCAAAGGACAAGGTACTGTCAAAAAGGACCATGGAACTTTAAAACATTATCTTCGTAAAAAACAAAAAAGGGAAATTATATCCCTGAGTACTACAAAATTATGTAAATCATGCTTTTTACTTTAAAATCTTAAAATTTGGATACCAAAGAACTCTCTGAATGTGGGAGGAACAGCTACTGGCACTTCTGCTCTGGTTTTGCAAGGAAAAAAAATGTGAGCTCCTTAGAACGGCAATAGATACAGATATAGAAAGGATAAAGGAGCATGTATCCTTATTACCAGTTGGAACATCTTCTGGGTATATGCCCAGAAGAGGTATTGCTGGATCTACCAGTAGTATTATGTACAGTTTTCTGAGGAACCACCAGACCGATTTACAGCAATCCCACCAGCAATGTAGGAGTGTTCTTCTTTCTCCACATCCTGCCAGCATCTGTTATCACCTAAATTTTTGATCCTAGCCATTCTGACTGGTGTGAGGTGGAATCTCAGGGTTGTTTTGATTTGCATTTCCATGATGATTAAGGATGTTGAACATTTTTCCAGGTGCTTCTCAGCCCTTCGGTATTCCTCAGTTGAGAAGGACACATGTTCCACTATGTTCATAGCAGCCTTATTTATAATAGCCAGAAGCTGGAAAGAACCCAGATGTCCCTCAACAGAGGAATTGATACAGAAAATGTGGTACATTTAAACTATGGAGTACTACTCAGCTACTAAAAACAATGAATTTATGAAATTCTTGGGCAAATGGATTTATCTGGAGGATATCATCCTGAGTGAGGTAACCCAATCACAAAAGAAGTCACTTGATATGTACTCACTGATAAGTGGATATTAGCCCAGAAAGCTAGAATATCCAAGATACAACTTCCAAAACATAAGAAAATCAAGAAGGAAGACCAACGTGTGGATACTTCATTCCTCCCTAGAATAGTGAATAAAACATCCATGGAAGGAGTTGCAGAGACAAAGTTTGGAGCTAAGACGAAAGGATGGACTATCCAGAGAGTGCCCCACCCAGGGGTCCATCCCATAATCAGCCACCAAACACAGACACTATTGCTTAGGCCAGCAAGATTTTGCTAAAAGGACCCTGATATAGCTCTCTCATGTGAGGATTTGCCAGTGCCTGGTAAATACAGAAGTGGATGCTCACAATCATCTATAGGATGGAACACAGGACTCCCAATGTAGGAGCTAGAGAAAGTACCCAAGAGCTGAAGGGGTCTGCAACCCTATAGGTTGAACAACAATATGAACTAATCAGTACCCCCAGAGCTCGTGTCTCTAGCTGCATATGTAGCAGAAGATGGCCTAGTCAGCTACCATTGGAAAGAGAGGCCCATTGGTCTAGCAAACTTTATATGCCCCAGTACAGGGGAATACCAGGGCCAAGAAGTGGGAGTGAATGGGTAAGAAAGCAGGGCGAAGGGAGTGTATAGGGAACTTTTGGGATAGCATTTGAAATGTAAATGAAATTATCTAATAATAAATAAACAAATAAATTAAAAAACAAACAAAACAACAAAAAATCCAAATGAACAAGAAAGAAAGAAAGAAAGAAAGAAAGAAAGAAAGAAAGAAAGAAAGAAAGAAAGAAAGAAAGAAAGAAAGAAAGAAAGAAAGAAAGGAAGGAAGGAAGGAAGGAAGGAAGGAAGGAAGGAAGGAAGGAAGGAAGAAAGAAAGAAAGAAAGAAAGAAAGAAAGAAAGAAAGAAAGGATAGAAACCTCTATTTCCCACTTGCAAGAATCTCTAACCTCTTTGTCTGAGGAAGTCCTTCAAAACAGGAGAGGACTTGATATTTTATTCCTTCAACAGGGAGGGAGGACTATGTACAACCTTCCATGAAGAATGTTCCTTTTAAATCGATCATTTAGGAATAGTAAAGGATTCTATTACTAAAAATTGAGAAGGACTAGCTAAAAGGAAAAGAGAAAAGGGACAGAATCAGGGATGGTTTGTATCCTGATTCTCCACTTCCCCATAGCTTACAACTTTAATTTCTACATTGCTTGGACCATTAATTTCAATTTTGTTGTGTTTAATTTTTGGACCTTGTACCTTAACCCAATCGGTTGCCTTCACACAGGATCCTTTTCAGCAAGCTTAGCTATTCACTATGGTAGTTTTCATTCACTATGAAGAAATGCATTGAGTGCATATTTATATGTCCTTCCTGGCTTTGGTCTGAATGAGAAAGAATGTACTATAGAAAGCCAGTAGTCAGAGACATGTAAGAGTATACACGGCCCCCAATGGAGGAGCTAGAGAAAGTACCCAAGGAGCTAAAGGGAACTGCAACCCTATATGTGGAACAACAATATGAACTAACCAGTACCCCAGAGCTCTTGTCTCTAGCTGCATATGTATGAAAAGATGTCCTAGTCGGCCATCACTGGAAAGAGAGGCCCTTTGGACTTGCGGACTTTATATGCTCCAGTATAGGTAAACGCCAGGGCCAAAAAGAGGGAGTGGGTGGGTAGGGGATTGGGGGGGTGGGTATGGGGGACTTTTGGGATAGCATTGGAAATGTAAACGAGAAAAATACCTAATTAAAAAAAATAAGAGTATTCTTGATCTCCTATCAACCTAAGACAGAGAGAGACAAACATAAATGCTATGTTTATTTTTCCTGATAGGTAGAAAGGAGCAACATAAACACTGACCTAAAACAGGTACGGGATTATGGAAAACAAGTAAATCTTGTGTTCCTGTCCAGCTATGGTTACCCTTCACAACAGTCACAAATATTAAAAAATACCTTGCTGTGTGACTCTAACCAAGCAAGTGAAAGACCTGTATGATAAGAACTTCAAGTCTCTGAAGAAAGAAATCAAAGAAGACCTCAGAAGATGGAAAAATCTCCCATGCTTCCAGAATGTCAGGATTAAAATGGTAAAAATGGTCATCTTGCCCATAGCAAACTACAAATTCAATGCAATCCCCAACAAAATCCAAACTCAATTCTTCATAGAGTTAGAAAGAGCAATTTGCAAATTCATTTGGAATAACAAAAAACCTAGGATAGTGAAAACTATTTTTAACAATTAAAGAACTTCTGGGAGAATCACCATTCCTGACATCAAGCTGTATTACAGAGCAATAATGCTAAAACCTGAAAGGTATTGTTACAGAGACAGGCAGGTAGATCAATGGAATAGAATTGAAGACCCAGAAATGAACCCACACACCTATGGTCACTTAATCTTTGACAAAGAAGCAAAAAACATCCAGTGGTAAAAAGATAGCATTTTCAGCAAATAGTGCTGGTTCAACTGGAGGTCAACATGTAGAAAAATGCATATTGATCCACTCTTATCTTCAAGTGGATCAAGGACCTCCACATAAAACCAGATACACTGAATCTAATAGAAAGAAAGTTCAGAAAAGCCTCGAACACCTTGGCACAAGGGAACATTTCCTGAACAGAACACCCAATGACTTATGCCCTAAGATCAAAAATCAACAAATGGGACCTCATAAAATTGCCAAGCTTCTGTAAGGCAAAGGACAATGTCAATAGGACAAAACTGAAGGAAAGGTCATCTAATGACACTTGGGGATCCATCCCATATACAGTCACGGAACCCAGAAACTATTGTGGATGCCAAGAAGTGCTTGATGACAGCAGCCAGATATACCTGTCTTCTGAGAGGCTCTGCCAAAGCCTGACAAATACAGAGGCGGATGCTAACAGCCAACCATTGGATTGAACATGGGTCCCCATTGGAGGAGTTAGAGAAAGGACTGAAGGAGCTGAAGGGGTTTATAACCCACAGAAGAATAACAGTATCAACCAACCAGACCCCCAGAGCGCCCAGGGACTAAATCACCAACCAAACAGTACACATAGAGAGATCCATGGCTCCAGTCATGTATGCAGCAGACAATGGCCTTGTGAGACATCAATTGGAGGAGGGGCCCTTGGTCCTGGGAAGGCTTGATGCCCCAGTGCAGGGGAATGCCAGGGCAGGAAGTCTTGAGTGGGTGGGTGGGTTGGTGTGCATACTCATAGAAGTAGTGAAAGGAAAATGGTGTAGGGGGGTTCCAGAGGGGAAACTGGAAAAAAAGATAACATTTATAATGTAAATATAATATCCAATAAAAAAAAAGAAAAAATCCACAATGTCTTGAGGATAATCTGCTTGTCCAGAGTTTATTATTAATTGGTATTTAGCACATTTAAAAAATTTTGTCTTCTCTGATTTTTATTGAAAAGAGAGAAAGAAAAACTGTGTCTATATTCTACAAACTAAACAGCACTCACTGCATAGGCTGAACAGAACTTCATGAACTTAACTGAACTCAACTGCATTCAACTGAATTGCACTGAACTGCAATGAACTGAACTGCAATGAAATTCCCTGCATTTTCTGAACTCAAGTTCACTCCCTGAACTGCCTTCCCACTCCCGAGTCACTCTGTGCTGTTCTTAAGTAGCCTCTCTTTTCTGTCTTTTTATGAGAATTGGGCTAACCAATCTCTGACTCACTCTGTTAAATCTTTTTCTAATTTTCACTCTGTCCCTCAGTTAGGTGTCACTTTTAATTATGGTGGTTTTCTTCTACAAACTAACTTTACCTCCATTTTGGGGGATTAAAATTGTACACTATGGACATGTATGTTCCTGCCAGAGTTATTAAACATGTTTCATTCTAACCAGTGATTTAGGGGAGTCTCTCAAGAATCAATGAAGGTGATCTTAACTGAGACTGCTAGTAGCAGGGATATAGAAGCTGAAGAGGCTATCTCCTTTAGAAAGGCAGGATCTGCAGTGGAGGGATTAAGGACACCAACCCACCCACAAAACTTTGAGCCCAAACTTTATTCTGTCTACAAGAAATGACGGGGCAAGCTATGAAGCAGAGAGTAAGGAAATGAACAACCAATAACCTGCTCAACTTGAGACCCACCTATGGGGAAGCACCAATCCCTGCCACTACTAATTATACTCTATTATGCTTGCCAACAGGAGCCTATCCCAACTGTCCTCTGAGAGGCTCCACCCAGCAGCTGACTGAAATAGACGCAGAGACCCACAGCCAATCATTGAATGGAGCTCAGGGAGTCTTACAGAAGAGGTGGAGGAGGACTGAGGCCCTTGAATGGGATAGAAACTCCACTGGAAGGCCAACAGAATCAACTAACCTGGACCTTTTGGGACTCTCAGATCTCAGAGACTGAGTCACCATCAAAAAACATACAAGGGCTAGACTGAGGCTGCTGGCACATATGTAGTAGATGTGCAGGTCAGTCTTCATGTGGATTCCCAAACAAATGGAGCAGTGGGGCTGTCTCTAAAGCTGTTTCTAGTCTGTGGAATTTGTTCGCTAACTGGGTTGCCTTGTCTGTCCTCATTGGGAGACAATGTGCTTAACCCTCAAGAGATTTCATGTGCCAGGATGGGAGGATATCCAAGGGGGGCTAACGCCCTCTTAAAGGAGAAGGGGATGGGGATATGTGGGAGGGGGATAGAATAGGGATGGTGAGGGGGCATCTGGGAGCAGGGGCAGCAATCTGGATGTAAAATGGATGAATAAACAAATTAATAGAATAAAGAGCTATGGTCACTGCTACATAGGTATAGCATACTCCAGTTGATGGCAATATGTATAAATGTATATATGCAGTGCTAATGAGACTTGGTAGATTTATTTTTTAAAAAAGGACACAAATTTGTGTGGATGTGGAATTGGGGCTATATATGAGAAGAAATAGGGGAAGGAATTAATATGATCATAAAATTTATATGAATATTTCAAAGAATTATTAAATATTAAAAATAATAATCTTAACTCTTAATACCCTGAGACATGACTAATTATAGATACAGTATGATGAACAGTTACTCACATTTTATAAACATCACTCTCAGAAGATGTTTTAATGTTGAAAGTAGACAACCATCAAAGCAACAGCATCTTAACTTCTTCCACAAAATACTTGTTTGTCAGATTTGTAAAGGGCTTGTCCAGTAATTCTTTAATAATAGACTTTGTCACACAAGCATCATTTAATGTACTCAATATGCCAAGGACTTACTTCATACAATTATGCTCAATGACTAAAGTTAAATACCCTTTGGTCTTTATCAATTATAAAGTAGGGATCTAATCAATTTTTCTTCTTTTGCTGAGTTACAACATTGAGTATAATGCATGCAATTAAAATGTTTACATTGAAGTAAAACGATATATAAATGTTTTCCTATTTTCTAATCATTTCCATGATAACTTGACAGATAAAAATCTGTCACCAGGACAGGTACTTGAATAATGGAAATATATTTTTACCTTAAATAATACCAATTCTGTATCCATAGCATCCTAAATTATGCAAATGATGTCAAATGATGGGGGGAAGAAATCATGCAAGTTGGGGTGGAAGAAAGATACATTAAATAATTATACTAGTATTCCTTCCTCCAAATCAGGCTAATTTTAAATTATTAGAAAAATTACCTGATAAATTACTACAGGATATTCCAGTCAACTTTGTTTTATTAAAACATAGTCAAGAAATAGTCTATAGTGGTATGTCTACTTGCTTCATGGCATGGCCAAAGTTGTGGTCATCTTTGATTGTGAGTTAAGCTGTTTTCAAAACAGTATGCCAGCTTCAAGCAAATAGACAAGTTTGCCTACATAGCAGAATTTGAAGGGAAGATTCAAGTTCCTAAACAGTAACATAAAATCACAGTTTTTACATCTTTATGTGTTGTTCACCTGGCTTAACAGAAATGAGATCTAAGACCTCATAATACACACCAGAAATAAACTTATGTCTGGACAAATAGCAACAACTATACAAGTCACCATCACTCTAGGATCAGAAAAAAAAAAACAGCTTAAATAAATGCTTTATTCAATAATATTTCTGTTTCCTGAGAACATTCAAGGAAGCTAGAAGAACTATAATTTCAAAATGTAACCATCCCTTGTAGCCAAAGTTGCCAAATGACACAGTTATTGCCATGATTCCTAAATGAGATTCCCAAAGAAATGCAACTTAAATATTTCTTCTTTTTTTTTTTTCATGTTGCAAAATTCAACCTATCTTGCCAGAGAGATTTCCAAAGAAATGCAACTTAAACATTTTTCATGTTGCAAAACTCACCCAATCTTGACTAAATTGATGTTTTATTTTTTGATACTATCTAATTGTTAGTGGCATAATATGGTATCTGTATAATTTAATGTGAATTTAATGTGAATGAGTTCACATTGAAAGTATATCTTCCTTCAACTACATTATATTCTTACCTGAACAATGTGTTTCTATATGAAATTAGAACCAGAAAGACAGAAAACTTGAGAGACATTAACCCTGGCATCAATGATATCTAAAACCAATGGCAAAATGAAATTTAACTCTATATTTCATTTAATGACAATTTTAAAAAGACAACAGTTGCCTGGTTATTGTACAATCTGTAGTAGAATGCATGTATAATTTAAATAGAGATTCTAGACAATGCTTTTTCCTCAGATTTGTACTTCTCTCGTCATTAAGATTTCTAGTGTAGTACTGGTAAATATTTAATAACTAGCTCTTAAAAGAAAAATATATATCAAAAGTCCTGAATAGTAGTAATTGCCAATTTTGTGGAATAATTTTAACCTTGGTGATTTCAAGACATGAATATGATGTTACTAAATGTGAGGTCAGAAAAATCATAAAAATGAATAATGTGAGCCAGTGTTAACCAGCACTAACACACCACTGGATATCCCCCTAATAATGAACTCAATTTTAATAAAATTATTAAGGTCTTTAATGTTACTTTAAATTTAGCTGTATCAGAGAACAAAAGTTTCTGCAGAGAGAAGCATAGACCTCAAAATTAATGAATGTCAAGAGAAATTGGATAAATTTCTTAAATTCAAAGCAGTAATCATACTTTATATGAAATGCTTAAGTAGAACCTTGCAAGTTGTATTCAAATATAAATTATATGGGCTTATTAACTATATATGTACAATTTCTAATTATGTACTTGGAATAAAGAATTGTATGTAATGCACTATCATATCAGTATTTTAAAAATAAATGTATTATATAGATTTGAAAATATTGTTGGTATAACATATGCTAAATTTCATAAAAAAACATGTTTAGCTCTCATAAGTATCAGTTCTACCCATATTCCTGAATAACAAAGGAAGATTATCTCATCTCCTAGATCTTACAACTAATCATTTTTCAATAGAGATGCTATCAAGCTTGCTTATCTGAAACAAGATAAATATATATATATATATATATATATATATATACATATACTCACCAAAAATTCCTTACTCAAATTTGCATAGAGAAGAATCCTTATATACTAAAGCAAAACCGAAAACTTACATTTTAATTGAGTTTTGTGTACTAAAACAACTCTGACAGAAACAGGTCCAATGTATTATGGCATGGATTCATAATGTATGAGCATATAGTTTTCTGTGATGGATAGGTAAGGGATTCACTGCCAGACTGTCTCTCTAAATACTGAATTGTTCTGGAAAGAAATGTTTCTAAATTAAATAAGTAGAACTTATGAAAGAATAATCAAACTGGATTTGTATTTATTGTCCATTTTCATCTTGCAAAATTCCAAGTATCTTGGCTACTTTGATGATTACCTCATTCTGAAAACATAGAGCAGTTAGTAGTGTAATACTGTAGGGGTATAATTCAACTGAATTAGTTCAAACTGAAACATTTTAAACTACCTTTTGTTTTTATTCTTAAAGCCTACTAGGATGTTTGGGAATCATTTTATCTCTGTATCTTATTTTTATATTATTCTCTTAAAATCATTATGGACAAAATAAAATTTATTGAACTTTTGATGTAACAATTTTCTACATTTGAAATGTGGAATGAAATGAAAGCTTATCAATGTAAAATTTATCACCAGATACTTCTCCATTAAAGAGTAGCTACTTAAAACACTCTCCTCTGATTAAAATACCTGAATTTAATTCCATGTCCAACAGGCTAAAAGTCTTTCATGATGCAAGCTCACAGGTATACTTTATTCAGTTGCTTATATATTAATATTATTATACTATATAAATATAACATATAGTATGAGAGATGGAAAATAAATGTAAAGCAGAAAAATATGTTAAGTGGAATCTGGGCCAGTTAAGTTTACAACTTGCTTTATAAAAAATTGTTAGCACAGGGCTGTTTATGTTACACAGCAGTATTTCTATTAAATGAAAAACATGCCAAATCAATAAGTTATCAAGATCCTAGAATTACCGGAGTATTCAAATAAGACATAAGGAATGTAAATGCACTATACTCAGATGCTTTTGAATGTTAAAGTTTTATATGTAAGATACCTGAAATTTATTTTCTGAAGGAATCAAATTTCTATATTGGCACATTCATTTTTTCCAGCAGACTTCTCATGATCAGTGTTCACATTATGCATATTGTTGTCATGAATGTAAATGATAACTTAAAGCCACAAATATTTGATAAAATAACTAAAGCATATTTACATGTAATGGAAAAAAATACAATCAATATTCCACATTTTGATTTTCATCAAATAAACAAAGACCATGAAATAACATTAATCTCATGGTTCTATTATAAATGTACGGTATAATTCCCATGTTACAAGTCATTTAAAGATGACCACTTATTTATTAGAAACAATTACCAAGAATAACACTGAAACATAACAGTTCCATACATAAAATGTACTTGTTTTCTAATAAAAAAATTCCCTTGCCATTTTCTACATCCATAAACAACCTAAAATATAAATGAATGAAGGACAAGAGGAAGGAAGCACAGAAGAAAAGCAGGGAAGATTGTAGTGTAAGCTTAAGGACACATAATTTCTTGTATCAGTGCTCAACCACTTTCTATATTTTGTCATGCTGCAAATGGCTAGAAAAATAATTTATTAGTAATAGCCACTCTTTATGCTTATTAACAAAACAAAATAAGATATAGTAAAAACATAAAACAAATCCCTGATTGTGTAAGGACTCAAAACAAAACATATTTCTAGTAAGTATTCACTTCCATTTTCATCAGACACTCCTAAACCCTCCATAGAATGGTTTTATGGGAAAGATCAAAGCCTAGTTTCAAAAGCAGAAAATATTTTGGACCTATCACTGATCCTAAATACATTTTATTTCAAATAAAAGCTTCAATTCTGTTTCCATCCCATTAAAGAAAGTAAAAATTTTAACCATTTCAGTTGCAAAGTCATTCAACAGTAGTCCAAAATATGTAATCCAAACTTACATAAAGGTCCACTGAACTTTCTTTATGAATGAAGAACAAGATACCTATTTCCCAAACACAAAATTTACATCTAGCCTAAGAATATATTTTTGAAGAATTTTCTTTTACCTTCTATGCACTGACAAGTTTAAGTGTGCCACAATCATAATTATGATTATCATTTAGGATTAATAAATATACTTACTTTTCACAATAATAGTCTATATCCAATTTATATAAGCATTTTCTCCATATTTCAGATAATTATGCATTCATGTTTATTGTCCAATAAAATTTCTGAGTAACTTTTAAAGTAGTTCATGAAACTATTTGATGCATTTCATTCTATTATTTTAGAGTATTTAATTGACCTTATTGTCTCAGGTGCTATATGCTAATGGAACTGTAATTAAGAAAATGTGCCAGTTTTTAAAACATAGTACTATAAATTAGGTAGGGTAAAAGGTTAGTGTGGTTGCAAATTCTAAATAATATTGTGAGTACTGTTTTATGACATATAGGCATCATCACCAAAAAGCACCGCTTGGAATTAAAACTAAAGTTATTTCCCTCTTCTCAACTATGTTGCTCTGTAGTATTTCATCAAATCACATACTTCTTATTCATTTTTGTTATTTCCCCCTTAATTTTTTCTAACTCTACCCCAGAAACCAACAATAGCAGGCACAGTGATTCACAGTTCTGCCTTTTTCCTTCTCCAGAAATACAGGCAAAGAAATGTGCTTTGTTGTTTGTTTGTTTGTTTGTTTTATTTTTTGTTATTTTGCTGCTTGCTATTTGGTATGTTTCCAAGGGCAAGAGGAAGGATCCCAGCAGGTGAAACTTCATGCTTAAAGGAGAGCTTAACAGATGCTTGTATTTACAGCTTTAAAGACCGACCCTGTTTTACAAGTGCTTGCATATTAGGCCAGGATCTCAAGTACCCCAAGATTTATGACAAATGAAATAAACTTCCTGCAAGGGAAGGGGGCATGGAAGGCTTTGAGACTTTTCATTGTGCTTCTTTATTTTGCTGATTTTCAATTCATGGTGTTCTGCTCCAGACTTACTTAGCCCTCTGACATTTTCCTTCAGCACAGCTATAAATAGGGGGGAAAACTTCATTCTGGAATTAGCTCCACACTCCCTTGCACAGACTAGACATCTTCTCACAACTTAGCATCTCTTCCTTCTCCTTTCCCTAACGCTATAAGCTATGTTTCTTTAAAAATCAATCTAGTCATGCTTTGCTGTTAAATTTTTTAAACAAGTTACCATCTCACATCAAAATTGATATCTGGTGTCTTCCTCGATTAAATACATTATGAAAAGCCGGAAGAAAACAACCCCCCTGAAATGTATTTAGCCCACAAAGAAAACTTATTTTCTGTTTTCCCTGGAGAGCAGCACTCCCTCCTCCTTCAGATGCGCCCTGCTGGATTCTCCGCCCTCTCCTCGCGCGAGGGCAGGATGACTGTCCCTACTCTGCTTGTCTCCACATAACTTTCCTCTACCATGTGCCAACTTCCAGGGCACAGCCTTTGTGGAGAGTAGCAAAGAATCATGTATAGCCCCCACATTAGAAAGCAAGACAGCAGGGGTCCTACCAGCGCGGCTCTTGATGACGTTGGTGAATCTGTCCCCCGCAGCATCGTCCTGGGTCTCTTCCAGACCTCTTTGCTGAGCCATATCCACACATTAAGTGTCCCGGAATTCCCCACCCCCGCCCCAAACTTTGAAGGCGGGTGTTTTCCTGTGGTCTGCTGGACGCTCTCAGAAGGTAGCTTGCTGGGTATCTGGTTTGTCCATCTGAGGGAGGATTTTCCTCCTCCCCAATCCCTCAGCCACAGATATAGGGATGCAGGAGGAGCAGGGAGTTCGGTTGGAAAACACAGAAACACAGACACCTTGGCGTGGGTTGGTTGAAAGAGGACTCTGTCAAAATGCCCAGCCCATCCTTAGAGAGGAGGAAACAGGTGCTTTCCCCACCTCCTGGATCTAAAATAGAGTGAGTGAGGCCTGGAAGGTGAAAGCTGAGGAGGGACCTGGTGGTCAATAAATCCACAAGCAAGTTGGAGACTTGCTTTTCCACCGCTGCGCAGAATCAATGCAAAAACAGGAGCAATTAGGAAGCTGCTTGCCAAAAGCAGCACATGAGGCCATGAATGATTTAACATTGCCACTAAGATGACTGCACTGGGGAGAGGAGTCACTCACTTTCACTATCTGGGTCATTCACATGTGTGTACCCCATTTCTTATACTGACCTCAGTACATTGGCCAGGCATAGATAAATTAGGCAGAGGGTAATTAATATTCTTACACGATTTCACCAAAGCTCCACACTCTTCCTTCAGTGTGTATATTCACTCTGACTGCCTCCTCCATCACTTCCTCCCACTACTGATTCTAGAATTAGATTGGACTATAAACAGCTCATATGACTTTATTTTCTAAAAAATTTCAAAAGTGGCTCTTCTTTGGTTAGTATCCCAATTCTTTTCTCTCCTCACCTGACACAAACAACTTATCATAAACTCTCATTTTCATTCCTGTAACCCTATTCCTATATATCGTCTATTGAAGAGAACATTATGTGAAATGCTTAGCAAGGGAGTCAGAAACAACTGATTTTCTTGTCCTCTATATTTTCATTAAGATTGCAACACAGTTTGGATAATCTGGGGAAGTTTACAGTGTTCCACCCAGTTGTCCTGGCCTCTTACCTGGGCATCAGCATTTGCACAAGATGCAAGGTGATTTCAATGGGCAGCAATCCCCATAATAGTGCCTTAGATTACAAATAGTTTTCAGAGCTCCTTATGTTGTCCTTTTTTATTTCAGTGGATACTTGAACAAAACATTCATAGTTACAGCTAAACTCAGTATACTCTCAGAAATAAGAGTTATCATAGGCAAGCAGGCCTGGTAGTTTAGTCCTTTAATCTTAAGTACTTAAGCATTTGGGGGAAGATTGATATAGGACAATAGGAATTTCAAAGGCTGTCTGTGCTACAGAATTCAAGATCCATTTGGGCAACTTAGAATTTGTCTCAAAATAAAACAGTGGTACAATGCTTGCCCAGCATTTGAGAGCCCGTAGATTCAATCACTAGTACAATAAATTAAAACAAAAAATATGATATATTAGATTGCATATTATTAAATTAATCTAATCAGAATAATCTGTGTAAAATTCTACTAACATAAGAACAGGTTAAAGTTGCATTTAAACCTATTTTTGGAATGTTTTATAAAACAAGAAAGTATAGCTAAATATAATATGTAAAAAGTTAAGATGTATGTAAAATGTCTATACTATTTGGATACTTGAGTATAGCATCTCTACAGCTACACAAGAGGAAACATTTTAAAAGTGAGCCTCTGAACTGCCTAGACTTCTAAAGACTGAGAGACTAGGTAGCTGGAAATATTGCTCATTATTTTATTCTATTAAAATCATCTTCAAAGTTAGTTTGAAATCTTCCTGAAAACTGGCTGGCACAAATGATCAAGGAGCAGAAAAGAAACTGCTACAATCTCTCTTATTCTGAGTTCACACTGATCTATTTATTTCAACAAATATAAAAGATCAACTCCCTAATAATTCCTGTTCAAAAACCTTGGAGGTTAGGGAGGTTATAAAACTACTTCTCTGCCACTGAGCCAGTTATATCCTGATAACTTCTTGAATGGTCCATAGAAATTTTAAATATTGTTCATTTTCCTGAGCTAATATTTTCCATGGTCACCTGGGGGACTTAGCACTGAATGCATTTTCAACTAGGAAGAAAAAAGACCTTTAAACTATATCACATCAAAGAATTCTAGATTAGTAGCTGAAGCAATTTATATCATACAGTATCCAACATGAAAATGAACATAATATAAATAACCAAAACACCATGTTAATTCTGAATGAAAATTTGTCTCTATAATTTCTGAAACATAGCACACATACATTAAATTAAAACTATGACTCTCATAAACTTCCATGTAGTTTCCTTTAGCAAAAAAGAGGAACAGCAATTTTGATGTATGTTTTAAGTACTGTCATCAATTTATATAGAGACATCCATTGATTGAATGGAAGGATGTTCATGAATCAACAGGGCTATTTGTTAGTTTTCTTTTGGAGATAATGTAGAAAACAAAGTTGAAAATATATGTATTTTAGGGATGCAGAGAAAGCGTTTTTCCCTAAAAGACTAGAAATATAGCGTATATTTTTAGATTATGATCATAGGCTCTGCAAATTTTCTAAGAAATGTTTCAACACAATCAAGGGTAATTTGAATCACAGCATTTCCTTATTCTTTCTACATTTATTTTTTAGGGGTGTCAAATTTTTGACTACTAGAATGGTCTAAATTTAGGCATTCTCATTGTGTGTGTCCTCAGGCTGGGTGAGCTCTAGGGTAAAAGGAAATGTTTTTTTGGTATTGAGCATCTACTATATAATCTATAAGATTAAAGTTGAAATCTGAAACTTTTTTGTTCCTAACCATCTGAAAGGCTATCGTGTTACTTGGTGCTCAAGATTATTACCCCTAAAGTGAGTATTGTAATAAAATCGATTTTAGAAATCCTGTTTGCACCCCATGATTTCAATCCGAGGGGTCTAGAAGAGGAAGAAGACTACACTTCTCCAATGAGTAATTTCTGTGTTCAGGAATAAACACTAGTTTCTTTGCTCATTTGGGGCTCCTAAAATTAATAATTTAAACTTAAGGTTTTACAAAAAAAAAACTAGTGTATATCTTTATGTAACATATTAGACTGACCTTTGATTTGATATTATGGACTTTAGAAAAGAGATGTCTTATAAATAAATCTCAGCAACTCCCAAACAACTAAATAACTGCTCAGTTAACACAGGCAAGGCTGTGAATCTAAAATTTGTGAAAAAAGCCCATCTGATAACATTTACAGATTTACAACACCTATTGTAATTGGGTAATAAGTAATTTATTCAAGTATTTAAAGATATTTAGTTATTTGTAGTACTCAGCCCCTATGATTAGTGCTACCTAGGGCTACCTTTCAATCTTTCCTTTCTACCTCCCTCCTCAGCTTCTGAACCTGACCTCTTCTTCCTGATCCAGTTAGTCAGACAAAGAGATGATGAATCAGACAATAAGAGATGAACATGCCTAAAGCCTAGAACTATCTGGATGCTGTCTTTCAGGGTCTATTGGAGAAGAGTTATATGGACAATGAATGTCTGGTTGAAGAAGCTAGGAAGACTTCCTCAGATACCTGCAAGAACTACTCCATAGCTTCCACTGGCAAAACACTATCCGCCCTCTTGCCACTAAAAGGAAGAGTAGGAAGATGGATGATAGACTGGTTGAGGAGGAGTCCTCCTAAATCCAATACATATGTGATCAATATGTTTGATCACTGTGGCTTCCTGTCCCAGTACAGTGAGACCACACCATTATGCTCTATCTTTTGTTCATAGATGTACCACAACCCTTCAGGGCAAGAGTATGAGTGCTCACCCAACTCACCACTGCACACTCCCTGATCTTCCTGAGAATGAGGAGAGTTTAGAGGCCCCCAACAAGAAAGGTGGTGATGTATATAGCCTACTTTCCCTGGGCCACTTGAAGGTTCCCACTAACCCAACATTCCATCCCTAGTTCAGTCTGAGACCCAGGGTACCCCCGAGGATGAGCCCTCTAACCCTTAACCTTTTCTTTCCATACTTATCTATTGCAACATGCAGTGCTGGAAATGCATATGCCAGAGGTAGAGGGAGGTATCTCACCTGAACCAGATTCTGTAGTCAGAAAACATGAAGGTACTGCAGAAGTTATAGGAGGGGCACTGATGGTCCAAGTTCCCCACCACAACGAAACCTGCCCCAAACCCATAAAAAGTTAAATTAAACATAGCGTCTTCGTCTTCCTACTCTATCTCCTCAGAAACACTCCCATGCACTAGTTTGAGTAAGATCTCCTGTCTTTTAAGTTCATGGCATCTAATTATTTAATTATTCATGTAACATATATGTGTGTGTGAATAAATATGCATAATAATTGTATATGTGTGCATATGTGTGTAGTTAATGTTGCTAAGCCTTTTCAGTGTCATTTATATGCATAATTTTAGAGCTGACTTATAACTGAATAAGCATTTAGGGGGAGTTATCTCTGGGGAAAATTAATTCTCCATCTCACAATAGTCGTTAATTTCCTGTAATTCCTTATTCAGGGTAGAGGTTTCATGTAATTTACCCCATCTATATAGACAAGTCTGTTGACGTTGTTTAGGCCTTAGGTAAGCAGATATATTATTAAGATTTCATAGGTGCCACTTCCCTGTGCCTCTTAAAGCAGAATTCCTGTTCCTCTGATACTTGTCAGTCTTTCTATCCCCTCTTCCTCAATGTTCACTGAGTCTTAGGTTTGGTAGTTTTACTATCAGTGTATCAAACAGAGATGAGTACTCCTCGGTCCCTTTTTCTTTGCATTTTGACTAGCTATATTTTTCTGTGAGTAGCTATATCTGTTGGTTTTTAAGATTCTTTGATAAAAGATAAGAGATATATTTATTTGTGGGATAAAGATAAGTATTCAGAATGCAGTTAGAAACTGTCTGTTTTAGGAAATCAGTAATAGGTTCTTTTCTAAGATCTGTGACTTCATTAGCCCAGGGTACTTACCTAAGTTTCTGTACTGGGCATGATTTCAATCCTGTTGAATGGATTTAAGCCCAACTAGACAATGTTTGGTTGCTACCAAGAGATGAGTGTCATTCATTATTGCACCATTATGGATATCTTGCCATGCTGGTGGTTATTGTGGTTCATATGCATCAGAGTTAGGATAGACTATTCACTTTTCCCTCTCTTGCATGCTTGTAGAACAACTTAGAGATTTGTGAAAACTACTCCTCATGGAGAACACTTTGGGTCAGATCAAGCTCATTTCTTCCCAGATTTGTGTCCAAAGTGCACAGTGTCTTCAGTAATAAGGACTTACCTTGAACTTCCTTCTGGGAAGCAATGAAGAAAGGCAGCAATAATTTATACAGTTTTGTGAGCCCACCGACAAACAACTGCAGGAGGTAATTTTCATGTTTGATTAGTGAGGATTACTTAGATAGTCTATACCTTTGGAAGAAATATTGGTTACCCCAACTGGTGGTAATTCATTTAAAGAGCATACATACACAGACACACACAGATAGGTGGGTGGGATACAAGCACACATGCATGCACATATGCAGATATTCACACTTACATGTCATTTAGGTAAATATAAAATAATGATTCCTATATCTTTTTTTAAAAAAAGTGTTTTATGCAACTCCTCCTCATTTATTATTCTTCTTCCTTACTCTACAACTAATACCCATCCCCGTTTTCTATATTTCTTTCTTTTAGTAACATTAAATCCAAAATTTAAATGTTGCACTGAAAACTAGCATCAGTGCTATCATTGGAACAAATCCCTAGTCAAGAATTTGAGATCATGAAACTTATTTAGCAGGTCATAGAGAGATATAGAGCTGTTTGACCTCTCCTTCACCCCAAACCAGAGGAATCTTATATAATTGAGGCTATGAAAAGAATTCTGATTTGGCAAGTGAGACTAAATTTGGGGGGAAATGGTAATGGTTGGACATCTGTGTATGTAAAATAATTGAATTGATTTAGCTGCCTGTAGGTATACAGAATATAATATCTTGATTTAGTTGCCTGTAGGTATATAGAATATAATATCTTAGTTTGAATTACTTCAGTTTGGGGGCCATATTAACTATGCTGAGTTTTTGATCATGTAGAGATTGACCACTTGATCACAAATCAAAATATATGTATGTATTTCTAAAAGATGCATGCTGAGTTATAACATCTCATGTACAATTTTGGACTTTTTTCAGTATCCCTTTCTTAATGTAACCTTTCGTAAGGTATAATCATGTGTATATATTACATATAGAGATAATAACTAGATGGCAATTCATTATAAACTGTATTATAAATTACTCTCAAATTATTTCATCATTCCTCATATATTTGATGAGTAAATTAAATTTTGAAATTCATAGCAGTATTTTGCTACATAATAAACTATCTTGAAATGTAGAAATTTAATAACGATATCTTTCTTTCTTAGATGTGAAAATTTGACTTAGATTTCACATGGCTCACTTATTTTTTCCCATGGTTTACTATGGTGAAATCCTGAAAGGAGATATATAATATTGACACTGGATATTAGTTGTTTGTTTTACAGTATTTATGAAAATAAGACTTTTATTTAGCATTTAAGTTTACTTGTCTGACCTCCTCAAATGTAGTTCTTCAGGTCCAAGGTAAGGATGAATTAAAAGAAAGAAGAAATTCTATGTCTCTATGAAATATCAAAGCCAGGGAGACACTAAATGTCATATCAGCCACATTCAAATCTGATACTGTTATAAAAATAGCCCTACGAAAGAACCTGTAAGGGATGAAGTGTTTATTTGTCTTATAATTTCAGGTAACAGTTTAACTTTGTAGAAGAGGCAAAGAAGAAATTTGAAGCACCAAATCACCTAAACAGTCAAGGGAAAAGAAAAAAATATAATCCTGCTCAGCTCACACTCTTATACATTTCAGAATACTAACACAGAATACTGTGAGCAACAGTGGGTTGAGTCTTCCCATATCAATTAAAGTAATTATGGCAATGTACCACAGATATGCATACAAGACCAAACAAATCTAGACCATCCCTTATTGGAACTCTCTCCTCAAATACTTCTAGATTGTGTTACGTTTATATCTAAAACTTACAATCACAGAATTCTAGGAGAGAATTTAGTATACAATTTTTAGAGTAATGACATTAAATTTATATATTTACTTTTCAGTCATAGATAACAACACATTTACTTTCCAATGAACCAAAAATAGTGCACAATAAATATTTTTTTAAAAAAAAATCCTCTAGAAGATAATACAAAGATGAGAATTTTTCATTCAATTTTTCTCTTTAAAAAGCATATTATGGTTCAAATTTGTAAGGTATTATTGAATGGTCTGGGGAAATCCTATGGAACTTAAAAGCAAAGTTTTTTTTTTCTTATTAAAGATGCCATGATTTAGAAGATAGCAGTAGAGAGTACAGTGAATCTAAATTTATGAACTCAGTAGCAATGCGGAGCTCAGGATTTTAAGCATTTAAACCATGTACTACTACTCATAAAAATCCAGTAGACTAGATAAAGTGTTGACTGGTACATATCAAATAAACTTTAATGATTTTTGTCATTTTTATTGTTGCTTTGAGACAGACTTTTGTGCAACCCAGGCTGTGTTCAAACTCAGTGAGGAAGACTTTGAACTCTCTTGTTCTACTGTCTTGGCCTCCTCCTAAGTGCTGTTATTACCACAAAGATAATGCTATACCTAGCAGTAAATCGAGTTAATTATCATCACACAAAGATTGAAGTATCAGTTTTATTTTTTTTTATTGTGAGTTTGTTAAAGTTTGAGTGGAAACTTAATTGTCAAACCTTGCTATTGATTTGCCATTTGCTAAAAAGTTCTTCACAAATACATTCAACATGATGATAACAAAATGATGATGATAATGGTATCTGTGTACATGTGTTCTACTTAAGGCTGAGAATTCTGCAGTTTCTTCTCTGAACCACAGCCACTTATGGGTCTCTGTGTTAAGTGGAAATGGAAACTCTTTAAATGAAGGTTAGGATGTATTGATTTGTGGTTATAATAATTACTTCTTAAGGGTCAGTTACTCCTTTCAAAGTTGTTGACCATTTTTGGTACATAGATGCCCAAGACATTAGATGTTCTTGCCATTTCTCTTAGTTACGCTCCAGAAACTGATGTTAAAACTCTATTGTCGAACTCACCATCACATGCTTGAATCTTAGAAGATAGAGAAGCCACACTGAACCTAACCTGGTATCTCCACCCTTATTGGCTAGATTTCATGCACTGGAAGGTGAACTCTATGTGCTAAAGTAAAAGTAGACTTGGAAATGCATGCGTGCTGGTGCAACATTGTGAGAGTAACCAATCATTTCCTGATTAGATTTAATACACCTTCTATTAGATGAAAAATGGAACTGTACCATTTCCAAGCCATAACTATGGACAAATACATCCTGGGCCCTAGGGGATAACCTATTCCTATTATTATGCTAAATTGTCATAATATTACAATGACTATTCATTGGCATTTTAACATAATTTTATTTTGCTGATTTTATTATCATTTTTCTTTCCTACCACCTGTTCCCACGTGTAATCTTCTGCCCACAGTATACTCTATTGTGAATTCATGATACATGGATTGTCATGACTTTCCACTTCTTCAATACCTTTGTTTTCTGTACTAATGGTCTTCTTTAAAATTGCATAAACTATATCCACATTTATACCTGTGTACCTGTGCGTAAGCTTTTGGATGTGTGTGTCTGTATATGAGTGTGTACATATTTTCTTAGACATTGCCACAAAAACAGTGCATTTGAAGCTGTGAACACTGACTTGTTTTCTTGTTATTAATTCAATTTGCTTTAGACAAATTTATACATGTATAAAATTCACTATAAGTATTCTCTTACCCTTAAGACAAAGACATATAGTTAAAACACACACACACAAACCAATCAAAATCCAGATTTCTGGATGCCACCTTCAAAGGATACATATACAATATAACTCATCTACCTAAGATTCAGGGATCATTCATAAAGAGGAAGAAGGAAAATTATAATGTACCCAGCAGAAACTTCATGAGGCCTCAACCTTAAGTGAAGAACTCTAGGAAACTAAGGAATGCTAACAGCATGAGACAATCTTCTTCAGGAAAGAGCAAATCAATTGGTTATCCAGTAGCAAATGATCAGCCCTGATAAACTACATACAAATAAAATTACACATTTTTTTTTAAATTTATAAATACACCCCACATATATACACATGCATGTGACAACAATTAATAAAAAAAAAATCCATGAATTTGAAAGGAAAAAGGAGGGATATGTAGGAGGGTTTTGAGAGAAGAAAGTGAAGGCAGATATTATAATTTCAAAAAATGAAGAAAATGATTTTAAATGAAATTTGTAAGCAAACAAACCAGAAAGAGCAGAATGTAAATCATTTGAATGTCAGCTGAAAACATTAAGTTCCCAGCCACTGTTTAGCTACCTACATGAGCCTTTGCTTTCCGTATTTCTACAATACAAAGGGGTTTGTAACTCGAGAATAATGACCTATAAGGAAAGGAACAGAGTATAACGTGAGAAATATTTCTAGGTGCACATTCATGTAGACATGCTTCAAACATGGCTTTAAATTTAGTGCTTATTGGGAAGGGAAATCACTGAAGGCTTAAATGGACAAATTGCATGTCATCATTGAACTTTTAAAAGCTGTTCAATGAAAGCGAAAAGAGAAAAAAGCAAAGCAAGCAATGGCTGTAAAAAGAGGGCCACTTATCGTTTTTGTAGTAGTTAAGGCCAGAAATGATGGTGGCATAATGTTGCTGTCAATGTGCTATAATTTTCAGGATATATCTCAGAGATAAAACTTGGCATGTGTATCATTCATTCATCCATGACTGCTGGGAAGACTGGTTGAGTATGTCTAAAGAACATGATATTGCATCCATTGAAAATCGTCTGCTAGGGTTAAGAAATTTTTGGTCTTGCAAATGCTGTATACTGCAGTGTTTGTTTACAATATACATCATCTCTATGACTTCCGTTTATTTTCTCTTCTACACAGTTCTTTGTCTTTCCATATGCCCTCAATGTTGAAGATCAAGGATTGCCTCCCATTCTATTTACTGCAGAACTCATCAGTATGTGAGTTTTCTCATTATAGTATGAATAGAATGCCAAGCTGTAGTCATGGTGATCAAAAGCTATGCAAACATAGTTTACATTTTTTTAAAAGAATTTTAGTCTACTTATCCAATTTCCTGCCATGCCCTTGGCTCATCATCACAGATAATTTTGTTTTCTTTATCTTATTTTGTCGGTCAAGCATATTCATTATTTCTAGTTAAACTGATGATCAAGAAAATATTGGCAGACATTTAAATTTTTCCAAGTTATTTCATGTGTATTGAACTACTAGCATCTTAAAAAAAACTGCTTAATTTAACTTAAAGGAGTTTGACTGCACATTAGACTTTATATTATATTTACTTCATAGTGTTATGTATTTTTCATCTTGTCAGATCATATAAGTCTTCTTTCAGTAAAACATGACCAAATTAAATGTCCCCAAAGTGAGAAATCTGTATAACATTGTGTTTTTGGTAAGTGTTTAAGAGTGTGCATATATAGGCTATTACAAGGAAATAACATATGGAGAGCATTATTACTTTCTGATGGGTTATTAATAACATGTAAATAAAAGCTAATTATTATGTAATCTTACCAATACACATGGCATTGGTAACAAATTTAGGCAACCTAAAAAGGTACATATTTAAAATTATATACTACTAATAGTTAATTAGCATAATAACATTTTAACTGGAAATTTGTGCTAGACCATAAATCAAAAAAGACAGATGACATCAGGATACAAATTCTAAAAACATTTTAATATTTACAAAAGGGTTTCTTTGCATGGAAAAATATACCTTCTTCATTTCAAGTCATTACACATGAAGCTTAGAAGGTCTACTATTATTGAGGTCACATATAAAATGCAAAGGCTACAATCTCCAAAATCTCAGTGAATCTAAACTGGCTATAATGCAAACATTTTCATTTAACGGAGACTACATTTTATAATCTACATATAAGAAAATCTTGTTGGTGATCTAGCTTCAGTATAGATTTAAAATAGTTTGGCTGGCTGTTTTTTGTCAACTTCACACAAACCTTGACATATCTGAGAAGTGGAATCTTAACTGTGAAAATGCCTCATTTAGACTGTCCTGTAGGTTAGTCTGTGGAGCATTACCTTGATTAATGTCTCATATGGGAGGGCCCAGCCTACTGTGGGCAGTGATAACACTGAGCTGGTAGTCGTGGGTTGAATTAAAAAGCAGGCTGAACCAGCCATGGGGATCAAGCAAATAAGCAAAAGGTAGCTTCTGCTTCAATTCTTGACTGTATGTTCTTGCCTGGAGTTCCTGTTCTTAATTCTCTCTGTGATGAGATATGGTGTGAGAGTTGTAAGGTGAAATAAACTCTGCTTTTTGAGTCCCCCTATACCACAGTATTTTATCACAACAATAGAAAAGTAATTGAGACAAGAGCTAGGAAAATGTTACACAATTACTGGTGAAATATCTATCTATAAAATATCATCCTGAATGAGGTAACTCAGACCCAAAAGGACATGAATTATATGTACCTCACCAAAAAGTTGATATTAGCCACAAAGTACAGAATACCCAGGATACAATCCACAGAACTCAAGAAGGTTAACGAGCAGAAGAACCCAAGTAAGGATGCCTAAATCCCGCTTGGGAGGGAGAAGAAAGCAATCACAGGGGACAGAGGGAGGGAGGGACATGGATAGGAGATAGGGAATGGAGGGGAAAAGGGGAGTATGATCAGGTATTGGGGGGGGGCAGGAGTGAATCCCTGAGGGCCAGCAGAAAGAATGCAAACAGGCAACCTCTGGAGGTAGGAGGTACAGGGAACTGTAGCCTGCCTCAGCCTTGAAGCAGGCTGATTCAGACTTTGCTGCCACTGAATATGAGATCACCTGGGGTGTAGCCTTCTGACTTAGATGGCTATATTGTTATGTCAACTACTGCTGCACTTCTCCTAGACTCTGCTACCTGCTGAGAGACACTTGAGACATTCCCAAGACACATACTATCCTGCATGTAGCCTACAGGCTTGACTCTGGGCACCAAGAATGAGTTGGGGGGGGGGGGATGGGCCTCCAATCTTTATAAGCTTAGACTCTTAGTAAACTTTGGGGCCTTGATCAGAGAATAAAAAATTGTCTTGGCTTTCTTCTTTTCTCACTGTCTAGTCTCTTTCAGCCCCAGCCTGCCTTTCAGGAGTACCGGGTTCATGTAAGCTTCGGGTGGCTTAAAGTTACAGGGAACCTTCTAGAATCTACCAGAGACCTGGGAGGTGAGAGAAGCTAAGGACTCAGAGGGAGGGACCTTAGATGAAATGTCCAACAGTGGGGAGAAGGAGCTTGTAGAGTTCACCTTCAGCAGAACGACAGGGCATCAAGTAGAGGGATGGGATTGCCATCCCATAGTTTAGAACTCTGACCTCGAATTGTCTGTCTCAAAGAACTGCATGGACAAAATTGGAGAAGAGACTGAAGGGAAGGAGGTCCAGTGACTGGCCAAAATTGGGATCTAGCTCAAGGGGGGCTCCAAGGCCTGACACTATTACTGATGCTATGGTATGCTTACAAACAAGAGCTTAGCGTGGAGGCCCTCTGAGGTGTCCAACAAGCAGCTGAAAGTGTCAGATGCACATACTTAACCCAAGCAATAGATAAAAGCCAGGGATCCCTGTGGCTGAATGAGGGAAAGGCTAGAATTAGCTAAGGAGGAAGGCTACCTCAAAGGAAGACCAGGGGTTTCAACTAACTTGGGCCAGTGAAATACCGAGCCACCAACCAGGCTGGATACACTAACTGATATGAGGCCCCTGACCCATATACAGCTGAGAACTGTCTGGTCTAGTCTCAGTGAGAGAATCACCTAAACCTCAGAGTCTTTAGGCCCAAAGAAGTAAGGAGGCCTTGTGAAATAAGAGGTAAGGACTTCCTCTTGGAGACTGGGGAGGAGAAATGGGATGAGGGTGGACAAGGAGGGGAGTAACGACTGGACTGTAAAAACAAGATCCATCCCATATATAACCACCAAACCCTGACACTATTGTATATGCAAGCAAGATATTGCTGACAGGACCCTAATATAGCTGTCTCATGCAAGGATATGGCAGTGCCTGGAAAATACAGAAGTGGATGTTCATAATCATCTATTGGATGGAACACAGGGCCCCTAATGAAGGAGCTAGAGAAAGTACCCAAGGAACTAAAGGGGTCTGCAACCCTATAGGAGGAACAACAATATGAACTAACCAGTACCCCGCCCCCCGAGCTGTGTCTCTAGTTGCATATGTAGCAGAGGATAGCCTAGTCAGCCATCAATGGGAGGAGAGGCCCTTGGTCTTGCGAAGATCATATGTCCCAGTATAGGGGAATGTCAGGGCCAGGAGGCAGGAGTGGGTAGGTTGGGGAACAGGGCAGAGGGAGGGTATAGGGGGCTTTGGGGACAGCATTTGAAATGTAAATGAAGAAAATATCTAATAAAAAAGAGAAAAAATAACAATATTAATAAAAAAGTAGTGAAACTATCAAATTTACTTTCTTATATATTCTAAAATAATTATTTTGACCATACATAGTTAAATTTTATAGTACTTCATATATAGAAGTTAACATTTTTAAATTAACACACTGATAATGTCTTCTGTTAAGTTTTCTATGCCAATCAAAACATTAGGGCATATAAAATGTCTGTAATATTTAATAGTAAATTACTAAGGAATCACTGTTCTGTACATATTTTGAATGTGAATGCATCTTATTTTATAACATGCTAGTAACGTTTATATTGAATCATGATCTGAGATCTTTTTTCCACAATAATTTTATGACTGAGCCCTAGATTATTTTCTCTATATTAATTTTATGAAACCTTACCAATATCTATGCCATAGGTACCAAATTTAGACAACTTGAAAAATTAAATATTTTTCAACCAAAAGCACATTTACCAAGTCTTGATAGGAACATGGTGGAGAATGAAGCTCAGTATATATAATATTGGTGCTATGTATCAAAAGAGAGATGAAATGTGGTATGTTTTCATACCTTGAGAAAAAACATGTTAAGGCCACTAAATCCCACGTATTCATCTATGACCAGATCAAAGCTTATGAACACTAGAAATAACACAAGTCTGTTGACTAAATATGATATAATTTAGCAAAAACAGCAAATCTGAGTTTTGACCTTGTCTAGTGCTGGTAATATCTATAGTTTGACATTTAATTCAGTTATACTGTCAGGTTAATCAATGTGTATATTTTAGTAGGCAATAGAATTCATAAAGAATTACAGAGACATTTAGTCAAGAATGGTCTGGCATTGGTAATTGAATTTATTTATTTATTTATTTATTTATTTATTTATTTATTTATTTTGGGGGGAAAAAGGCGGCATTCCTGACAGTATTAAATTAATTTATTGGAAAATATATAAAAACCATACAACACTGGGCATAAAATAACCATGAGAAAAGTAAAGTGATTAAATATTTATATGAAGGCATTTGAGATCTTAAAAGTGATTGTGGTCTGAAAAATTTCAAAAGATTTGTAATGTACTATATCATAATTAGAGTAGTGTATTAGGTCCTTGTGACTAATCATTGCAATAGTCCTTGTTAATACAAACTAAAATGTAACAAAAATATAATTGACAAAGTCACTACTATAATGCTAACTGAAGTGAGCTACTAGATATTACCAATAAATTATTACAAATGGCAGACTTGTTTTCTTATACATTGTTCATATACCTTCTGATTAAGAGGACAAGAAAAACAGGATTTAGAGCTGCCATTTGTTTTATAAAATATTGAGTTAGAAAATGAATCTTGTAGAACTTCAGTTTTCTCATAATGATGAACATAACCTAATTGGATGCATAGTTCTGGTAAACCTTTGCAGTAGATCTACTGGCTTCAATGGTAATCTTATATGTATAGATCTTATGTAACTTCATGTTGTTTTAATTATTGGAAAATGAACTAAGCTAAATAACTTAGTCATAATATAATGTAATAATTCAATATAAGTTATAATTTACTCACACACACACACATATGTAATGCTCATCAGTTACCAATTAGAACTTTATAAAGAAACCATGATTTAGCAGATTCGATGAACGTGGGCAGAAGAGAGGTGGCAGAGCAATGGAGGGCAACCTGGGCTAGTACATAGAAGAAAAGACAAGAAATAATACCAAATCTTACAGAATCAATCTATAGATTCGATGCAATCCCCATCAAAATTCCAACACAATTTTTATAGACCTTGAATGAGCAATTCTCAACTTGATATAGAAAAATAAAAAATCCAGAATAACCAAAAAACATCCTAAAAATAAAAGAACTTTATAAGGAATCACAGTCCCTGGCATCAAGAAATAGTGATAAAAACTGCATGGAATTGGTACAGAAATAGACCCAGTAACCAATGGAATAAAATCAAAGACCCAGAAATAAATCAACATACCTTAGGACTTTTGATTTTTGATCAAGAAGCCAAAACCATACAATGAAAAAAAAAGCATCTTCAATAAATGGTGCTTGTCTAACTGGATGTCAACACGTAGAAGAACAAAAATAGATCCGTATTTATCTCTCTGTACAAATCTCAAGTCCATATATATCAAGGAACTTAATATAAGTTAAAAAAAATATGAGGACAAGAAGCATGGCATACATGGCATGTACCACTGATAAGTGGATATTAGCCAAAAAGTACAGAATGCCTAGGATACAGACCATAAGAAGTGTAACAAATAGAAAGGCCCAAGTTAAAGTGCCTCAATCCCCCTTAGAAAGGGGGAAGAAATAATTATGGGAGGTAGAGAGATGGAGGAATCCAGGTGGGAGAGGGGAGCGGGAAGGGGGGAACAGTATCAGTATTTAGGGAGGAACAGGAGATAATTCCAGAGGGACAGGAGAATGCAATGAAATATGAAGCCTCAGGGGGAGGGACACTCTAGAAAGTACCAGAGATCCAGGAGGTGAGAGACTCTCAGGACTCCATGAGGGTGACCTGAGACAAAATGCCCAAAATGGGGAGAGGCAACTCAAAGAGTCCACCTCCAGTAGATAGATGGGGCCTCAAGTGTAGGGACTGGATTACTAATTCACAGTCAAAATTTCTGACCCAGAACTGTCCCTGTCAAAAAGAACTGCAGAGACAAATGTGAAAAATGTGAGAAATTCTGAGGCTTGTGAGAATATCTCAGTAAAGTTGTTAAGTATCTCATTAGTTGTAGGGGCATGAGGTCCTTGTGCTCACAGAAAAGCACTAGAGAAACCAGAAATGTTAAACATGCACAGTTGTCTCCTCAGTGGAGGATATGTATAAGCAGTTTTTCATGCATTAGGTTGGGAAAGGATGTAGTAACTAGCTTGGTAATCTGTACTATAAGTAGGATCATGGCACACCTGAGTCCCTTAGACAATTATGTTTAATCCAGACCCTTCCTCCCTAGACTTGTATCTTTAGCTCTGTATCTCAGTCAGTAGAACCCATTCTTATGGAAGAGGTCACTTACAGTTGTGAAAAAGAGGTTTTGCTGTTGTTGTTTGTGTTTTGTTTTGTTTTGTTTTGTTTGTTTGTTTGTTTTTTGAGACAGGGTTTCTCTGTATAGCCCTGGCTATCCTGGAACTCTCTATGTAGACCAGGCTGGCCTCGAAATGAGAAATCTGCCTGCCTCTGCCTTCCAAGTGCTGGGATTAAAGGTGTGTGCCACCATGCCCTGCAAAAGAGCTATAGTCATAACTAAAGCTTTATTGTGATAATTGTCACCAGGAATCACTTTCTCAAAGTAGTACTATATTTAATATATCTAAAATAAACTGCCAGACTCCAGAAGTATGAACCAACACTAGTTTATTAAGTTATATTAAAGCAACTTTCTTTCCTCACATAGACCATTACTCTGCCTACTCTGGTGTTTGCAGAGATTCCCCAAATTAGTTAAGCAATGACCTTAATTTAGGAACCATATCCTAGGATCAGAAGTTAACTTTGTTATTGAGGTTCTGTTTAATATCCATAAAGTACATTCATTGTCATTAGGATTCTTTCCAATGTTGAGAATACAAGAATATATGAATATTGGAGGTAAAGAACATAGAAATCGGCTTTTCTGAGCAGCATGAGGCTGACTTTAGTTGAGTGGAGGAAGATGAGAAGCCAAGGAAGGCTGTAAGCTGCCCTGCCTGCTCCACCTCTATTGGGAACTAAAAAGAGGGGCCCTGGGGAAGAGGGGAAGGGGAAGACCTACACCCCACCGGGGAGTTTTACCTATTCTGTGGTCTGTCAGGAGTGGGAGGGCTGCTATCTACCTTCCACAAATCCCTGGGTGGGCATTCAAGTCTCTGACCCACTTTTCAGGGGGTTGCCAAGGGGCAGCCCTATCAGGAATTCCCAGAGCTACTTTGCTAAAGCCACCAGGGTTATGGCAGAGAGGGATGTGGGAAGAGAGGTTCCCAACACCGGCAAGAGTGAGTGCAACAGATCTTGATGAGCAGAGACTCTCTATGGTTTTAGAGCTTTATTATAGAAAGGCAGGGAGAAAGAGAGAAGAGAGAGAGAGAGAGAGAGAGAGAGAGAGAGAGAGAGAGAGAGAGAGAGAGAGAGTAGGAGAGAGAAGAGAAGAGAAGAGAAGAGAAGAGAAGAGAAGAGAAGAGAAGAGAAGAGGAGAGGAGAGGAGAGGAGAGGAGAGGAGAGGAGAGGAGAGGAGAGGAGAGGAGAGGAGAGGAGAGGAGAGGAGAGGAGAGGAGAGGAGAGGAGAGGAGAAGAGAAGAGAAGAGAAGAGAAGAGAAGAGAAGAGAAGAGAAGAGAAGAGAAGAGAAGAGAAGAGAGAGGAAAGAGGGGGTGAGAGTGAGGTGTAAGAAGGAGACAAGTAAGAGAGTGAGGAGGTGAGGCTCAACAACCTTTTTTATGGTCTTTACTGTTGCTAGGTAACTGGGGGGGGGGATTTAGCCTGAAGGTCAGAAGCTTGGACCATTGCCTACATGACTTCTAGCCATGCTTCTCTTGTGAGGGCTGTGGGGGGTGATAACTTAAGCAGGAGCCAGAGTTCCAGGAGCATGATGGAAAGTATATCGTGTCATGAAGGTGAATTATCACACTTCAGGGTTCAGACCTCAGCTCAACTGGAGACCAGCCTGTTTGTGCATAATCCAATTCCCCACACCCCTTACCTCACTAGAGCTAAATCAAAGTCTCATAAGGAATACCTAACTTCATAGAAAATTTTAAAGTATGAACCCTCATTATGACTAGCTCCAGTATAAAAAACGTCAGCCAACAGGTAGGAATTGCTGTAGCTTTTGCCACAAAGTACAGTCAACCACACCCTTCCATTGGCAACATCAGCTTATCCAGTCCGTCATACTAAATGAAAATTTAGAGAAACAAGCATGTTCTGACCAAACTTGATTGTCTGATGGAATTTAGAATCACTATAGAAACACATCTCTAATATGGTTCAGTAGCTCCAGGTCGGATGGCCCTGGATATCCTAAAACAACAGGAGCACAAAAAAATGACTTTAGTGTCTAAAAGCCATGTCCATTTCAGGAGTCCATTCTGTTTTGTCTTCTTGGCCTCTGGTGGTCTCATATAATAGTTTGACTTTCTTAGTGAGCCCTGGCACCCAGTCTACACAACGAGGCAGATATCAGTCCCTACTTGCTTTCTGATTGATGGAACTGGGATGCTAAGCATGGTTTGTATTGGTATTCTGTCTGGACCCACCTCCACAGTTATCTGGCAACAACCAGGTAGACCTGGCCCACTATAAAAGGGGCCCCATATTCTCTCTCTTTTGCCTTTTTCCTGCCTCTTGCTCCCATTCCCTTTTTCCCTTTCTCTCCCCACCCCCACCCCCCAAAGAGGTCATGGCCAGCCTCTACTTCTCTACTCTTCCTCTATCTGCCTTTCTCTGCCACTACCACCTTCTTAACTCCCCTCCCAATGACTTGAATAAACTCTATTCTACACTATACTGTTGTGTGACCAGTCCCTCAGTGGGAAGGGATGCCTTTGCAAGGGACCAACAAGGCACCCCCTTTTCTGACACCTTACCACACCCCCATTGAACGTATCTTATAGCTCTTTATTTTTTTATAATCACAAAAGTTTGCTTCCAGGGTGTTAAACAGCATGCATTGGTTGGCCCACTTGAATATGTACCCTAAATAAGTGACCTCAAGTAGACAAAACTGGACCTTCTTAGCAGATACTCAGTAGCAACGTTGACTCAGCTCCTGTTGCAGGTCCCTTGTTGCCTCCTGGCATGTCTTCAAAGCAGGGGCCTATAATGCATACTGGAGCACAGTCATTTGGAGGTGGTCCTGCAAGTATTAACCCAAGTCCTTGTGCAGTGCCTTTTAAAACATGGTGGGTGAGTTCTTGAATCCTTGAGACAAGTCCAAATCAGTTTTCCCTTGAAGCCTCTCTTTCCTTGTCTTGCCATTCAAAGGCAAATAGAGGCTTACCAGAAGCAGGCTAGAAAGCCTTTCAGAGGCAGTGGCTGAAGCTTCCAAGTGATGTCAGGGGCAGCTTACTTAACAAAAGCCATGTTGACAGCTGACTGGTACTCTCTTACTTTTGGGTCAAAAGCAGTGTAGGCCTTATAGACTTCAAAACGTCTTTGTAGATGTTCCATGGAGCTCTCATTTTCCCCCTGCATCACCTGGCTCAACTTAGATAAATTTGTCTGGTAGCCTCTCTGAGTCCTCCACATCAAAATCTGATGGTAGACCTGTGGCCTCTCCTTGCCTTTAGCAGTGTTAAAATCCCAGTCCAGTCAAGTCAAAGGAAAGGCTATATCGATTTCAGCCTGAATTTGAGTGGGCAGCCCTCTTGCTACCAGATCTAATTTTTTGGTGACTCCTAGAATTTTCTCTCTCTGTTGTTAAGAAGACCTGGAGCAGTTGCTGACAGTTGTCCCAGGTGGGCTGGTGAGTCAGAGTGATCACATCTAGAAGACCTGTGAGAGCTGATGGTCTTTCTAAAAATGAGTCCTGCAACTTCCAATTGTAAATATCATTGCTGGAAAATGACACCTACATCTTCCATGAGTAGCCAAAAGCTGTCTCAGACAGTCTTCCTCCCTGTTCATGGGAAGCCCACATACCCACAGCCAGTTCAGAATCTAGATGAGAACTAGCTAGTTCTCCAGCTTCTGGTACTGGGTTGGGAGTGTACTCCATTGCCCCTGGCCAGGTAACAAAATATGAGTCTGCTTTGTCCCTCTCAACCTACAGATTAAACCTGAAACAGAAGTAAACCTGAAACAGAAACACAGATATGGACAAGTCAAAAGGCAATTGGGTGCCAAGACTTACTGATCTGAAAAACACTCCACTATTTGGGTCAGGGGATCTCCAGTGAATCCCAGGATGAGTTCCCAAATGTAAGGGTTCACGATTTGCCAAAGAATGACACCCAGGACTCAAATGGTATGTAAATGCAAAGAATGTTTTATTCTGCAGAAGTACAGTATGCTAGGGTCTCCCACTATCCAGATAGACACCCAAGTGAGCTTGCAGGACTGATTTAAAGCACCTTAGGAAATTCCGGAGTGGGTGACCTCTATGTTAATCTTTCAGGTCCATCTGTATGGATATTCGATTACCGGGATATGAAGGCTGGAAACTTGCTGGGAGATGTCTGGAAATTGCTGCTGACCCATTTCCCTTACCTTAGGCCAGGTGGAAGGCAGCTTCTGAAGCCTGGACTTGCCTGGAATTACCCAGGTCTTGAAAACAGAGATTTAGACCTATTCTCCTTAAATGCCAATTTGAAGTCTGTCATGGGATCAGCCTAATCTTCCCAAACTTACTGAAAACTAGTGAAACCACTGAAGTAATTTCATTGAACCTTGGCTTTACAACAATTAGAGGTATAAAATTATATTCTTGAAGGTGCCAATCTGTAAGCCTATTCATTCTAGGAAAGAAGTTGGATATCTAAAGTTTCAGACAATAATTTACCTAGTTTTGATTAAGCAAAAATTTGATTTATTTATGTATTCAGCTCAAGTGCCTTGCAGCAAGCAAGGAACATGTAAGTATTTTTACAAAGCAGAAAAAAAGAATGCCTTCAGTCTTTTGATTTAGAAAATTTCATGGTAACCCAAATAAAGACAGCCTAACTTATTTCCAGTATGACTGCAATTTTGCTTCTGCTTTTGTTTGGATTACTAGGAACATTTTAGAGACACTAGTCAAAATTCCCTCCTTAGATTCATTATCTTATGTAATGAAGACATAATTTAAGCATTCATTGAAAACTACTATATAATTTCCATTCTCATCTAGGAAGCAAATGAAATTTTTGAGTAGGAAATTGAAAAGTTTCCATTAAATACTTTGATACTAATTATGCTTGGAGCATCCTCTAAAGTGTTTCTTCCCAAACGGTTGCGTTGGGTTAGCACTGTATTCCAACCTTAGCCCGTATCTTCCGCAACTCCAACAACACTTTACCTGCTGTTTCACCATGCCCGATATGAATTATCTGATTCTTTTTCTTCCCATGGAGCTCCATTACCAAGCAGCATTCCTTCAGTGTTTTTCTGCCATTCCTCAAGTCCCACATTCAGATGCCAGATTATTGTGAACTGACCAGTGGCTCACATAAACTGGGTTTCACCTGGGAGGCAAACTGTGCTGAAAAAGAGGGAAACTAGGCTGACAAGAGAGAAATGGAGCCAAGACAAGGTTCTGATCAAGGCTCAAATGTTTAATCACAAATGTGCTTATAAAGGAGGGGGAGAGGCCCATTCCCGTCAATTCATTCTTGGAGCCTGGAACCAGCTGCAGGTGACCACGTGAAGGATAGGGTGTGATCTCAGGAATAACTAGGCAGCCTCCCAGCAGGTAGCAGTATCTTGAAGAAGAACAGCAACAGTGGCTGAACAATAGAGTGATCTAGGGAGGAAGGCTCCACCCTAGGTAATCTCCTTAATGGCAGCAAGGTCAAGGTCTGGCTCAGCCAGCTTCAGGCTGAGAGAAGGTAACAATTTCCTCACTGTTATTAATATTAAAAAAATGCATCAAGGCATAAAATTTATTTATGCTCCATAGTCCTGCCTGGGAATTATTTTGACTGGCAGCCATGCCTGTCTTTGGAAATCTTAGATCTTCCCGAACCATCCAATTCTATCTTGGAGGCTACGTGCAGCTAGTTTGTGTTATATTTCACACAAACATGGATCTGTGGTGTATTATCAACAGCCACGGACTTTTGGCATGTACCTGTGTCTTAGATTGGTATGGTCCCGAGATCTGGGTGCTCGTCATTGACTGTCCAGCCCTCATTAGCACAGCTTATTCTCAATTCAGACCAAAGCCACAATATGTACATAGAATGCTTCTTGATGAAGGTTAATAACTGCCACCTGCACTGTTGAAGGTGAGGCTGTACACCTGCTGCAGTCAGGCTGAATGGAGTGGCTGACCTGCTTGAGAAACTAGGGTGGGACAGTGAAAAGCAACAGTGTAAAAGCTTCTTTGGAGAAGTCCAGGTACTCCATTCAGTTGCAAATTAGCAACAATCAAGCTTAGACTTAGAGTTCCTGGTATGGGGGAGGTGGCTTTGAAAATTGCAGAGAGGTTGCAGCTTCTCTGGGAGTGGAGGCTGTGCTCCAAATTAACTTTTTGGCTAAAGAGGATTTTTAGCCATAATCAAGGTTAGAGTCATACTTACTAGAATATTCAGGATCTGTGTCCAGTTGATGAACTAATCTCTCAGGCAGCCATCGTGTTACATCTTTTTTTTTTTTGTGACAAAACACAGACTGAGCCCCTTCCCAAGATTAGGACTGGGTCTGGACTCTTCCATTTGTTAGTTAATGGGTCCCACCACTTTACCTTTGCATAAGAACTAGAAGTAACTGGATGCCAGTGGTGATCCACTGAAGACAGACCTTTAACATCAGTTTGCAAAATATTTAGCACAAATAAAGCAAAAGCAAGATGTGCCTTTGGTGATCTTTGGGGCTATAACTGCCATTGTTTTGTTTTTAAAAGCCGATTTTTAAAAGTGTGATGAGCACGTTCAACAACTCCTTGTCCCATGGGGTTATAAGGAATTCCAGTTTTATGTTTGATGCCAAATTCTTTACAAAATGAAGTAAAATTTTTGCTAGAATAGGATGGCCCGTTATCTGTCTTAATAAGTTTAGGCAATCCCATGGCATTAAAGGGTTGTAGGCAATGATCAATTACATTTTTGGAGGCTTCTCCAGTATGCAGAGAAGCAAAAAGAAATCCTGATCAGGTGTCAATACAAACATGTATAACTTTTAATTTTCCAAATTCTGCATAATGAGTTACATCCATTTGCCAATATGATTAGGCATAAGACCTCGTGGATTAATTCCTAAATGTGGCACTGGAGATACTGTAATATATTTAGGACATTGTTTTACAATCATTCTTGCCTGCTCCTTAGTGATCTTATGTCGGAGCCTTCAGGTATTGCTATAGAGATGAAATTGTTCATGATCACTTTTGGCCAAAGCAACAGCATCTAAAATTAAGGCTTCTCCTATTAGAGCTCTGTTGATGCAATCATTGCCTTCAGCTAAAGGTCCAGGAAGACCAGAATGAGATCGTATGTGGCCAATATAGAATGGGTGTTTTCAGGCAAGAATGATGTGATGGTTTGTATATCCTTGGACCAGGGAGTGGCAACATCTGAAGGTGTGGCCTTGTTGGAATAGGTGTGACCTGGTTGGAATGGGTGTGTCACTGTGGGTGTGGGTATAAGATCTTCACCCTAGTTGCCTGGAAGTCAGTCTTCCACTAGCAGCCTTTAGATTAAGACATAGAACTCTCAGCTCCTCCTGTGCCATGAATGCCTGGATACTGCCATGCTCCCACTTTGATGATAATGGACTGAACCTCTGAACCTGTAAGCCAGCCCCAATTAAATGTTGTTTTTTATAAGACTTGCCTTGGTCATGGTGTATGTTCACAGTAGTAAAACCCTAACAAAGACAAATGATGTTTTGCAATTGTGAAAACAGGGATCTTGCTGGCATATTAAAATTAAACGTACCAAAGATCTCCAATAAGGGTACCGATTTTGCAACATACAAACTATCAGTAAAAATATTAAAAGACTGAAATACATTCAGTATTGCTGTTAATTCTGCTAATTGAGCTGAGAGGCCAGGAGTCTTTATGATCACCTGTTGATTATTTATAAGAAATCCAGCTTGCCCTTTAGAGGAGCCATCAGTAAATACCAGAACAACATTGTGTAAGGGTTGTAAAGAGGTCATATTAGGAAATATGACCTCATGTACATTCAAAAATTTTATCAACCTATCTTGAGGTTAGTGGCTGTCTATAGTTCCTTTAAACCCTATTTGAGCAAGCAACCAATCTGTACTGTGCTGTTTCAGCCAAGTGTCTTGATTTACGCTGGAAGGCTGAACAATAATACCAGGCTCTTTGCCAAAATAAGTTAGTGCCTGCTTCCTTGCAAGGATAATTATATGAGCTACTGCTTCATAATATGGCAAGATATTACATTTAGGAGAAATCCTGGAATGTATCCACATTAGAGGAGACTTTTGTCATAACAATCCTGTAGGCACATGAACTGTATTAAAAATTAACAGATGTAAAGGCAAAGAGTATTCTATATAAGTGACAAATTGTTCTTCAAAGCTTTTTCCACTTGTTTTAAGGCCAGCAATCCTTCTGAGGTTAAAGATCTGGGGAGGGGGGGAGCGGGTAGGATCAGAACTCCCTTTAAGATTATATATATATATATATATATATATATATATATATATATATATATGTATAGGTTTCAACTCACCTGTAGTAAGCTTTAAATAGGGGCAAAGCCAATTAATATCACCTAACAATTTTTGAAAATCATTCAAAGTCCTACATTGTCTCTGTGAATAACTATCTTCTTGGGGAAAACAGCTTGATTAGTAAGTCCAAATAATTATAAGGATTCTGAGTTTGTATCTTTTCAGGAGCTATCTGTAATCCTTTCTCAGCTAAAGCTTTTAGTAAATCTCTATAACACAAAAGCAAATCCTGGGGGTCTTTTCCAGGCAACCCAGGACAGTTTCTTAACCAAAACAGTCTTCTTAAAGAAACAGTATTTTTTCTTAGAGTTGCATAAGCAATTGCAAGCTTGAGAATTAATAGCATCTGACTGATGAACAATTTTAAGCAATTGTAAGCTCTGATATATATATATATATATATATAAAACAGATTAAGCTTGATTATTCAACATTTTAAAACACCATCTACAGCCTATAATTTAATTATCTGTGTTGAAGCAGGGGGAAGCTCAAAAGAATAAGCATGTAATCCAATTCACATATAATTTTCTCCCATAAGAGGGCTGTTTTTAAACACAGAAATGGGATGCATGCATGCATGAATTTATAGAAGATACAAAAGCATGCATAAAAACAAATTTTTAACTTATCTTTGGGATAATGATTGTAAATTTTATTTAAAATGATGGTATGCAATACATCGATTATTAATATTCTGTAATAACCAATTTAATTGCTGTTTTGAACAGGGAACAGACATTTAGTCAGGTTCTTAAGACACAATTTTTGTTGTAGGTTTTCTAAAATATACGAATTTATCTTACAATTCTTTATTAGCACCACGGCAGCATTGTTAGGATGTTAAAACTGTACTTTGAGGTGAACGCCACCTCCACCTTGCCCACCTTCCAGCCTTCCTCTCAGGCCGAAGAGGCTGAAGCTGCCCAATCTGTTGTAAGGCTAGAAAGTCCCAGCGGGGGCAGCAGAGCAGTTCTAGTGGGAAAAATAGGGCTACCCCGGTGGGGGGGGGGGGCAGGCAGAGGCTCATGGGGGCAATGGTGTGCTTGGCCTTCCCCTGAGTATGCTACAAAGGTGCCCGCTTTCTGTAGGCCTCCCGCGCCACTACCGTTCAGGGAAAGCTGCTTGCCCCAAGGCCTCGCCCTGCAGCAGCCAGAAGCCGGCTGGCTCCAAGTGGGCCAAGAGTTGGCCAGGAGGAGAAGAAAAATGACTTTACAATAACGTTTTCTCTTGCCAAGAATTGCTGTGGGCACAGCTAATATTTAATTACCATTGATTATACTTGATAACAATTATAAAAGCTTTCTTTATTTTCTGCAAAGACTTTTGTTCTTTGCCAGTTAATTTGCATCTCACTTAATAGCACCTAACAAAAGCTTAAGTTCTCCTGTGGTGAATTTAAGGTAAGGTCTTAACCAATTAACATCTCCTGGAAGCTTTTGAAAATAAAATTTTGAAGCAAATCAGTTTCTCTTTCTTAGATTTTCTGTACCACGATATTATAGTTTAACTAAAACCCTAAGTATTAAAAGAATATTGCCTCTGAATCTTTTCTGGAGCAACAGCTACTCCCCAGAACTTAAAAGCTCCTTGTGTGAGAACAAGGATTTAAAGTAAACTTCCCTTGAGAGGCATTAGCTAATAAAATACTTTCCACTTAGGAAACAATATACACTGAAAGATTCAAACTCTTAGCTTCTTTTATTGAAGCAGAGATGATAAAAAAATTTCTTACATGATGTAAAGCCATCTTAGCCATACCTAGAGGCAAAATTTTCCTGTGATCACCAGTTCACTAGAAGCAAAACTCTTTACAATTATTAGAAGTCAAAGGAAAAAACAAACTCTTAAATTTATAATAACTTTACATGAAGTAGGCAAGTCAAATCTCAATGTCCTGACAAATTCTATAGCCTTATTGACCCTTTTTATAAACTTAGAATTTAAACTTTATTTAGAACAACATCTGGGTAGATCTGCAAAGGTGCTCTTTTAGCTAAATGGAATTTTCCGTGAAGGCAAGGAGAGGGAAGTTTCCAGAGCTTCCTTAGGCACCATCTGCAAGACAAAAGAAAGTCACACAAACCACACAGAGGCTGCTCTGAGCTTAGTTTCTCTTGCCTTGAGGACAGATTTCAGAATTATTAAGTTTCTTTTGCAATATTAGACTACAACTACCACCTTGGGAAGGCAAAACCCTATTTCAAAACAATTTATCACCTTAGAATCAACATTAAAACTTCACTACCACATTGTGAAATTTGGCTACTAATTTATACCTATGAATGCATGACAGTGCAAGTTTCAGTGCTTCATTAAAGAGACATTGCTTTAAATCTTATCTTTAATTCTACTTTCTAAAGAATCACATTAAATATTATCTCAACTAGAAGCATCCTTAGAGGCCCAGTCTCTTGGCCTGCCTTATGCCACGTGTTGGAAAAACTCCAAACCTGAGTTACCAATTTAAAGCTAACTTTCTAGTAACCAGTGTTACAACTTTTTGATCAGTAAAAAAAAAAAAAAAAAAAAAAAAAAAAAAAAAAATTAAGTGGTTACATGAATCTTATACATTTAGAGCAATCAAAGAATTTCAATTTTTCTAGCTATAACTATGAGATAAGAAAAGCACCTTGTCATTAGCTCTCTTGCTGAACCAGCAGATAAAGTTTTAGGCATCTTTATTTTCCAACATGAAACACAGAACATTCAGTCATTCAGACGACGAGACATGAACACGCATGAATTGAACACATGAGCAGACTGGTGCACCAGACGTTAGACAACACAAAGAAGGCAGAGAACTTCTGCTGTAGGGGCTAGAGAGAAAAAAAGGCAGGACATCCCCGAATTTTCTCTCTGCCTCTGGGATAGTTTCAAAATCCATTTTCCTCTGTATTATTTTACTATTACAAACCCTGTTTCTGATGCCTGATGCAGCTACCATCTGCGGACATCTGCCTGATTATTTAATTTAAACCCCTTTTCCTCTAGCCTAAAGCAGTTTTTTGAAAACTGCGGACAACTGCCTAATCAGTTCCTAGTTCCGATAATTCGCTGCCGTCCTAAGTGAATCCAGCATTTGGTTAGCACTGTATTCCAACCTTAGCCCGTATCTTCTGCAACTCCAACAACACTTTACCTGTTGTTTCACCATGCCCGATATGAATTATCTGATTCTTTTTCCTCCCATGGAGCTCCATTACCAAGCAGCATTACTTCAGTGTTTTTCTGCCATTCCTCAAGTCCCACATTCGGATGCCAGATTGTTGCGAACTGACCAGTGGCTCACATGAACTGGGTTTCACCTGGGAGGCAAACTGGGGCTGAAAGAGAGGGAAACTAGGCTGACAAGAGAGAAATGGAGCCAAGACAATGTTCTGATCAAGGCTCAAATGTTCAATCGCAAATGTGCTTATAAAGGAGGGGGGGAGAGGCCCATTCCCACCAATTCATTCTTGGAGCCTGGAACCAGCTGCAGGTGACCACGTGAAGGATAGGGTGTGGTCTCAGGAATAGCTAGGCCGCCTCCCAGCAGGTAGCAGTATCTTGAAGAGGAACAGCAATAGTGGCTGAACAATAGAGTGATCTAGGGAGGAAGGCTCCACCCTAGGTAATCTCCCTAGTGGCAGCAAGGTCAAGGTCTGGCTCAGGCAGCTTCAGGCTGAGCGAAGGTTACACCAAACTTTAATGTGTACAGGTATGGCTTGGGAACTTGTTAAAATGTGGTTCAGCATGTCTGTGCACAAATCCAATATCCTTAATTTTCAGGTGCCACTTATTAACTTTTATAGTAAGACTTATATATGCTATAAGCCAACCAAAGGAGCTGTATCTCACTTGTATTGCTCTTAGAGATAGATATATTTCCCATATTTTTTATAACTACATATAAGTATTCTTATATTTTTTTAATCTTTCCATTAAAACAATTTAGTTCTATTTATTACAAATTCCGTGTAGAAAAGCATAGTATTTTTTCTCACTTTACTTTATAATTTACTATTGATTTTATTCCTTTATTCACTATTTCCATATTTTACTTCATAAATTTATATAATTTTTATATTTTTATCACAAATTTATATAATTATTTTTGGGTACTTTTACTTTCTACTCTCTCTCTCAGCTTCTTCCACTGGCACCCTTCTCAAAAACTTCATGCACATACTTTTATGTCTTACTTTGGTTTGTGTCCCACTGAATTTAGAGTTATTTTCTAAAACATGGATGGGAAATTGTTTGGTGGAACAAGGATAATTTTTCTGTGGCTGTATCATATTATAATGTTTCTAAAATTCATATAGAATTTAGTGGAAAAGAGAATACAGACAAGTAAAATAAATTGTTGTACTTAGTTTCTTAGAAGATTTTAACCTACAAGTGACTTTGAGTACAGCTATATTTATTTCATTACCATTTGCTGAGCCAGAACAACCTATGAAAAGCAATGCAGAGGAGAGGAGTTTTGTTTAAGCTCTCAATTCCAGATGTCACTACATCATTGCAGGGAAATCACAGTGGCAGGAGACTGTGACATATGGTCACATCATATTCAATGTAAAGAGCATAGAAAGAATGAATGCATAATTGCTTGTACTCAAAATTGTTTTCATCTTTTCCTTCAAACCAAGGCTCATGTGGCAGTTTGAATAAGAATGCCACTGGCCCAGGCTTATATATGTAAATAATTGTGGAGTGGCACTATTTGCTATTTGAAAGATTTAGGAGGTAGGGCCTAGATGGAGAAAGTATGGCCCTGTTAGAGGAATTGTATCACTGAGGGTAGGATTTAAGGTTTTAAAAGCCCATGCCTCGCCCAGTGTTTTGCACTTCCTGATACCTATTGATGGATCCTGATATAGAACTCTCAGATGTCATGTCTACCTCAATGCTACCATGCTCCCTACCATGAGAATAATAAACTAATCCTCTAAAACTATAAGCAAATCTAAGTTAAAGTTTCTTTTAAAAGAGCTATTGTGGTTATTGTGTCTCTTCACTGTACTAGAACACGGACTAAGGCATCTCAGGACATGAAATGATGTCATCACTACACATAAAGTTAGGTCAAGGAGTAGGGGTAAATCAAGAAGCAGTTGCCATAATGGAGACCTCTGGGCCAATGTGAGGTGTTGTGTGTGTGTGCCTATGCAGATTATTTTTCTGTTTTCTAAGTTTGGGTTATAAAAACACCAGGAAATGTCTTCTTATATTTTGAATAACAAAGCCCCACTTTAGGATTATATGCATGAGTGCTTGTGGAATAGAACTATGTGAAGGGATTAGGAGGTATGGCATTGTTGAAGTAGGTGTGGCCTTGTGAGAGGAAGTGTGTCACTGGGGTTGAAATTTGCTGTTTCTAAAGTCCATGCTATAATGCCACAAATATATTCATAAACAATTTTATTTGCAAAAGGTTGTTCATGCATTTTTAGTCTAAAACTAAAAGAATATTGTTAATGTTTTGAGGTTTTACATCACTTTTAGAAACTGGTAAATTATTCAAAAGTAACTTTTGTTTATATATATGTGCTTAAGTGAAAAACAACCAGTTGGTGCTTCTACAACTTCATATGTGCATGTGTATCAAAAATTTTCTACCCTCTTTGTCATGGAGGCTTGCTTTTTAGAACTCAATATAGTAGTTTAAGGCAAACTGAATTATGACAAACTCATCCTAGTTGATTTTGTGCCATGATGAATTTTAAAGAAATACTCTAAAAAGTGTTACTAAGCAAGATCCACATACACTTAAATTTTAATAAAATAACTCAACTAAAAATAAGTTAATAATCCTTAAATAGTTATAATTTCTAATATTTTTCTTAAATATTGTTTGTAAGAAGTAAGTTGACATGTTCAATGTCATTCAGAATAAAAAGCTAGCATCTTTCACAATATCAGACTACTTGCTTTCAGATGTAAGAAATAATTGTGGGAAAATTATTCCATTTAAAGTATTGTTTACAATTTTTATTTTAGAAAGTAAGCTTTGCCATGAACTAACAAAGATGATTTGAAAATACTCTTTGTGAAATGTCTTTATAGTATTTTTCAAGAACCTTTGTATATTTGATGGTGTTTTTTAACTTGCATTACTTTACTGTTTGCAGTTAATATACATGTTCTGTATAACATTTAAGTTTCTTTATTTTTATATTTTTCTTGTTACTAGTTTAAAGAGCAAAATGTTTTCAGTTCTTAAAATGTGGAAAGTTTAGTGGTTAGTTATTTTTATATTTCCTTTTATTAAATACTGTGTACAGCCTTGAAAACTTCAGTGTTTGCATCAAAACAAGGAACAATCTATTTTCTGCTTATTGTAAATCAAGTAAGGTTGTTACAATACAAACAAAATAAAGGAAAAAATAAAATGAAATCCCCTGTTTGCATGTTCACAAGCCAATCCAATTCAGAAAATTCCTGATTGAGAAAATCTCTAGATTTTAGCTCACATCCAGTTGACAGCTAAAACTAATCACCAAAATGGGTGACTTTAATGTCACAGTTATAAGCCTGGCTGAATGCTTGATGACATTTCCTACTGTACATTAAATTAAAAGGTATTGTTAATGCCTCTAAACTGAAATTTACTTAAACTAACATTGGTTGTTGAATAAGTTAATATATCAGTAGAAAAAGTCTTTAACCACATGTCTAGGTAAAATAGCATGAAGAGTACATAATAATTTTTACTTAATAATTTTATCACTTAACATATTAGTATTAGATAAGCTATCCCAATTATGATTTTGTATTTAGTAGTGAACTCTTGCAAAATTATTTTATGTAAAAATATGTATTCATTTGAAAGGCAATATAAATTATTTTGTGATATGAGTTCCTAGTAATATGAACCTGAAGAACTAATAATGTAGAAAGAAGATAACTAAATGTATTTGATAGCTAAAGGTCCCACAAAAATAATGCCTTTTTGACTTTCAATTTTTTAATTGAAACCCTCATAGAGTTTTTTATTTAGAATGTACCAGATGTCCAGAAATAATAGTACAATTACAAAGCACACACACACACTCAGTAATTTTTATCCAGCATCTGCAGAATATAGTGAAATTAAGCAACTGCATTAATTAGATTGGCATAATAATACAATTTTTAAAAATTACATACAATAACTTTGAAAGTATTCTAACTTTATGCTTAGTACAATTTTATATGTATAATTGTAGAAACAAGACCCTAATAAAGTGATTAGTAGCTGACAATTATTAAGTGTTTATAATTATTTTATTGGGTCTTGATAATGCCCTGTTTGTTAGCATAAGGAAATATAAACTTATTTTAGAGATCATCCAAATTCTAGTGATTCTCTTTGTCCTAGAATACCAGTGCTGCTCTAAGTCTTTCCCAATAACACTAGGCTGTTCTGAGCACTTCTACAGTGAATTCTCTTTATCTTATTTCCTTCTTTCCAAATACTGATGCCAGTTTAGAATACTAGCTGATGGAACAGAGGTGAAGAGAGCAAGTATCCTTGAAATCTGTGCTGTCCTCGCCAGACTATGAGTGAATGAATAGGACAGTTTTTCCATGTTGATGCTCAGCACCTTGACTATTAGAAAAATTATAGGAGTTCAATAGGTAAGACTATCCCCTTGACAATTTACAATGTATTCAATGTATTTTACATTCTACATGTTTTTTGTGTGTGTGTGTGTGTGTGTGTGTGTGTGTGTGTGTGGCAGTTGTGACTGGTAGGGCAGAGAGGCCTTCTATAGGAGATTTCAGTGGCTCTGTAGGCAAAGGCCTTCTCCAAAACTCCCAAAGGTGTATCAAGATGAAATGAGGCAGACCATGGTTATAAAGGCATTTATTGTCATGGCCGAAAGTGGATATGTAAAGCCATACCCCACTTCTCAGGGATGGCCTGAGATTAAATACCTTTTCAGCGAGGAATGTCTGGGAAGGAAAGCTTATTGGCTAAGCCCTGATGGCCTCTATGTAACTCATTAGGATGGAGGTCTGTCTTGAGCCTACGTGATCACATGTCCTTTTCTTCAACTCCAGACATTCTACATGTTAAGGACACAATTTCACATAGGTTAATTTCTGCACGAGAAGAAATAAAAATTCTCGATTTTCTGAAATAGATTTACAAAGAATATTAAAGTAGCAGTTTTGTTTTCCATGGATTATATTTTTTAAACTACATATTGTTTTAATCTCTTAATTATATCACCTCCTATGCTTTTCAATTTCTCAACATCGTTCATTGTTCCCTTTTGCACTTACTGGTTCTTAAAGTTTTGCCTCAAAGTCATGTCCTGATAGTTGTCATTTCTGGATAGAAAATGTGTATTTCAACATCTCATTTATTTCCTTGAAAATTATATATGAGTTATATGTGGATATAACCACAAAACCTAGTTACAATGCTTACTATATATTTACCTAATGGTAATTTCATTTCTACATGAGGAAAGCCGTTGTCACTGTATTTTTGCAGCTTGACAGATGGCTCAGAAAACTTAACAAAAAATTAATGCAGGGATAAACCAATAGATATATAGATTATGCACAATGAACTATCTTACACAAAATTCAACAAAATACATATGATCATGAAAAACTGATAAGGTAAATAAAATCACATAGGATTATAACAATTTCTACAATTTATTTCTGATATACTTTTATTTGATGGCAGAAAATCAATTACTGATAAATTACTGATAATAAGCAATACATAAGTGATACAGAATAAAATGATATAGTAAATCTATACATCCATCCCTAAGTTATAATCACTCTCTAAACTCATTTTAGTCTAGATATTGCTGATTCATTATGAAAGCCTACTATTCCTAAAAAGAGTTTATCATTTCAACTTTAACAAAATCTTTTAAAGTAGGTAAATATAGTTTATTTGATTGGCTTAAACATAAAAAGAGCAATTTTCTATGTTTGAATATTTAATATACCACATTATGTTCAGATTCATTGTTTTCTTTTTAGGGTTGCATTTCCAGAATATTAACTTGCATGTTTGAAAAAAGGTATATCAGAGGAGTTATAAGGAGTACCTTAAGGTGGGAGTGATTTTAAAATAATTTATAAGCATCCATTTATGGAAGTATTTTACATTCTGTTCCTCCATGTCCATAGCAGAGTGGCAGATGAAGATGCTTTCTGAATGATGAATCTTATCAAGTTCACTTTTGTGGCATTTTCTCTTTCTCTTCAATAATTTTTAATATAATGGAATAAAAATGGTGTAATAGTAATGGCCATTTGGAGTAAAAATAAATTGGATCATACCCTTTCATAGTTTTTTTTTTAATCCTAAAAATAAGTAGGCTCATATCACATATCCGAGACTCTATGGATTTAACCCCATAATAGAACTACACAGACAGAACCGAGGCAAAAAGTGGGTTTATCAGAACTACAAACATTAAGAAGAAATACAAGGGTCACAGTTTATTGAAATCCCTTTTGTTCTTTCTATCTCTCCTTTCTTTGTCCTGTTCCTAGGCTAGAGCCCAGTTTCTTACCTTTCTTTCTCATTTCTTTCCTTCTAATCGTTCACTCTCTTTCTCCTTTTTTCTCCTCCTCTTCCCTCATCTCCCTATCTCTTCTCTTTCTTTCCATTTCTCAATGTCTCTCTATTAATAAATGTTCTTCTTTTACCAGATAATTCTCTGTAGAAAAAGGTAATACCTTGAGAGTTGAAAAAGATGCAGCATTGCATCAATGGAACTAAGGCAGAAATCATGTACATGTCATATATTTCAGCCAGTCCCCTAGAACTCAAAGTAATTTAAATTTCTGAATGAAATTCTTAATAACAACATTCAACAGAAACCCACAAAATAGGCAAACTTTTTGAAATGTTGTAATATTTTTAACATTTACACAGAGATACTTTAATTTTCTCCTGTTATATTTTTATTCAGCTACCTCCAAGCTGAATCATGTATCTTACCATTACAAAGAAGAAAATATACAGTATTGAAAATGAAGAAGATAAGTTGTAGTTTTGATTCAAAGTTTTTCTGTGCTTAAGATGATAAAGAAAATATAAATTGGCAGATTAATGAGATGGCCTAGGTTTAGAAATTCCTATCATCAAATGGTTAGATGGTGACTTATACGACTAAAGATGAACCTGAAACTGAATGTCATTAGGAAAAATGAAGGAGCTCCTGGTGTTATAAGCCTGTATCTCTAGCTATATTATGGGCTGAGGAAGGAGAATTGTAAGTATAACGCTTTCATGGGCTATAGAGCAGTACCAGGTCTGCTTTTATAAGTTCTATAAAAAAAATATACTTTGTCTCAAAATATAAACTAAAAAGTAAACTGAGGATGTGTAAATGTTAGAGTACAAATTCTAACTTGATTGGAGCCCTATCTTTAAATCCTCAGTACTAATAAGTAAATGAATAAACAAACAAATAAATAAGATACACTATTTGAGTAACTGTTATCACAAAGGGGAACACTGGAACATCTGAGGAAATCAGCTAACTTCAGGAGAAGTTGCATCAGAGTAAAGAGGTCTCACATCTCACAGAGGTGCAGTTAGACAAAAGCAGAAATTCACGTAAATCATTATGAACTAAACTTGGAATTTGAAAGAACTTAAGTGATAGGATGATATGCAGATGAAGACATTTCCTATGTGCCACTGTTGCTTGTCCCTCCCCCCCTCTCCGGGGAGATGTGACCAAACACACATTTACTTTAGTTTAGGCACTAACAACACACCAGATATGCAATTATATCCAAGGACTTCTTGGAGAACCAATGAGTATGCTGTAGTCACTTACAGGGCCATGGGTCAGGAGACCCAAAGAACAGGCAACTCAGGAACACTTTCATCACTGAAAACTCTCATTAGCATGAGATGACTCACAGGCACTGCAGCACTGACTCTCCCTCAAAACTTTTAAGTCAGGCCATTGAAGACACTCCATTCTTCCAGACACACCACTGAATACATGACTTCAGCAAGGGTCTTTGTGAATCATGAAATTATTTTTGAGCTTCTTGAGACTTTTGAGCCTCTGTCTAGAGGGAATATCTAATTTGCAGAAAGCTACTACATAGCAATTTACATTCTTTCTGCCCTGATCCCCCATTTTTTGTTATGTTCCCAGAGCCATGGAGGGGAGGGTGATTTATATGCCTAAGTATTTTATATCTTATTTAGTAGAGTATATAAAACAGCAAAAATTACTCTCATCTATTTGACTGTTTATTAGCCTCCACAGGAACCTCTACCCCCTGGAAAATGAAAAGGATTTTTCTTCTTTTGATAGAGTGGTTAACAGCAGTTGCAATCTAAGGGTATAAACAAGTTTTTACAAGGAAATATGACAGGCATATGACATCTATTAAAGAAAATAGCAGTGGTCTCTCCACCAAAGCCTATGACCCATATCCCCCTAAGTCATGTATTACAGTTACTCCATTAAAGATGAGGTCTTAACATAACAAGAAGTCTTCAATCCAACCCACACAATTCTTGTCCCATAATTATACCAGTGGATGCATCAGGCTCTTATATTAGCAATATTACATCCAAAACCCACACCTTAACAAAGCTCTTGTTGACAGCCCTTAGATCCCTGTATAGAGCCTTCCAGCAGTACAAAATTCAACTAGCAGTGTGTGCCCTGGGAGGAGTTTATTTCCAGCTCGGTCTCAGCCTGAATTCTCTTATGTCCTGTAACTAAAGTATGTGTTGTGTACTGCTACTTAGCAATCAAGGCTTACCATCTACTACTACTACTACTACTACTACTACTACTACTACTACTACTACTACTACTGCTGCTACTACTACTGCCTATAATCAACAAAATCACCAGTAGTGTTTGGGTGTCGGAGAACTTAGAACTCTCCTGGGATAAAAATTCAAAAAGAGTAAAATGAAAATAAACCCTAAAATATTATGGTTGCCAAGTATGTGATTTTCCACCTATTCTAGGTACCTTCTTTTTCAAATGTTCTATTTGATTTTATTCATAATGAATCCATCCTCACTGATGTGGCATTAATTAATGATCCAGACTATAGGAAGCTTTTATGTCTTTTTTCCCATTAATATATTTATTCACTTTACTTTTTAATTACTGGCCCCTCCCGACCTCCGTCCCATAATCCCACTTACACCCCCACTCCCCTTCTCTTCAGAGAAGTTGAAGACCTCACCTTGGTATCCCCCCACTATGGTACATCACTCCTCTACAGGACTAGGCACATCCTATTTCATGGAGGCCAGAAAAGGCAACCTAGTTTGGGGAAGTTACTCCACAGACAGGAAACAGCTTTAAAGACAGTTTCTGTTCCAGTTGTTGTGGAACCCACATGAAGATATGAAGACAAAGCTGCACATCTGTGAGCACTAAGAGGCTAGGTTCAGCCCATGTATATTCTTTGGTTGGTGGTTCAGTCTCAGATACCACCAGGTATCTAGGATATTTGACTCTGTTGGTCTTCCTGTGGAGTTGCTATGCCTTTGAGTCCTTCCCTCAACTCTGCCATAAGAGTCCTCAAGCTCTGTCCAATGTTTGGCGGTGGGTCTCTAAATCAGTTTCAATCAGCTTCTGGGTGGAATCTCTCAGAGGACAGTTATGCTACGTTCCTGTCTTTAAGTATAACATAGTAGTGTCAGAAATTGGTGCTTAGTCATGGGTTTGGTCTCACATTGTGTTGGTTATTGGTTGGCCATTCCCTCAGTCTCTGCTTCATTTTTGTCCCTATATTTCTTGTAGACAGCACGAGTTTTGGGTCAAAAATTTTGTGTCCAAACACTACACTGAGGGTCCTGCTTGGCTACAGGCAATGGAAAGCTTCCATATCACCACTGCTACGAGTTTCAGCTAAAGTCACACCCATAGACTCGCTCGATTGCAGGTCTAAAGATGCCTCCAACCCCACCCCCTGCCAGCTGTAGATATATTCTCCTGTTCCTTTCTCCAGTCTCTCCCCATATCTGATTTTGAAGCCTTCATTCCCCTCAGTATGGCCTCTCCCACCCAGTTCACTCCCTCCATCTGCCTCCTATGACTATTTTATTCTCTCTTCTAAATGATATTTAAGCATTCTGGTTCAGACCTTCCTTTTTGTTTAGCTTCTTTGGGTTTGTGGAACATAGCATAGTTATCCTGTACTTTATGGGTAATATCCACTTATAAGTGAGTACATACCATGAATATCCTTTTGGGTCTGGGTTACCTCGCTGGGAATGATCTTTTCTATTTCTATCATTTTGCCTGCAAAATTCATGATGTCCTTTTTTTTTTTCCTGAATAGAAATCCATTGTGTAAATGAACCACATTTTCTGTATCTATGCTTCACTTGAGGAGCTTATGTGTTGTTTCCAGTTTCTGGCTATTATGAGTAAAGCTGCTGGGAACATAGTGGAGAATGTGTCATTGTGCCGTTTTGGAGTGCCTTTTGGGTATATACCCAGAAATGGTATAGCTGGATCTTTGGGTAGAACTATTTCCAATTTTCTGAGAAACTGTCAGACTGATTTTCAGAATGGTTGTACAAGTTTGCACTCTAGCTAGCAGGAGTGAAGTACTCTCCTTACCCCACATCCTTCCCTGGATGTTCTGTCCCTTGGGTTCTTTGCTTTAGTCATTCTGGCTGATGTAAGATGGAATCTTGGGGTCTTTTTGATTAATCCTAGTACTCTAGAGGCAGTGGCAGTGGCAGTGGCAGTGGCAGTGGCAGAGGCAGAGGCAGAGGCAGAGGCAGAGGCAGAGGCAGAGGCAGAGGCAGAGGCAGAGGCAGAGGCAGAGGCAGAGGCAGAGGCAGAGGCAGAGGCAGAGGCAGAGGCAGAGGCACAGAGAGGCAGAGGCAGAGGCACAGAGAGGCAGAGGCAGAGAGGCAGGGAGGCACAGAGAGGCAGAGAGAGGAAGAGAGGAAGAGAGTCAGGGAGGCAGAGAGAGGCAGAGAGAGGAAGAGAGGCAGAGAGGAAGAGAGGCAGAGAGGAAAAGGCAGGTAGATCTCTGTGAGTTCAAGACCAGTCTGGTCTACATATGTAACCAGGATTAAACAGAGAATCCCTGAATTGAAAAAACCAAAGCTGGGGTGTGATAGAAATTTTATTTATTATTTAAAAGCCTTCCCATTTTCAATCGATTTAGATGCAAAGTAATATTCTCCTGTTCAGGGATATTGTTAAACCCTCATCTATATGCTGAATTATAGATTTTCCCTTTTTTTTTAAAGATAGGTTTGATTGGGTTCTTCTGTAACTTCTGTCTTTTTTCTCTCTTTAATAAATGTCCAATTTGTTCTATAGGATCCAAGTTTCAGAATCTTGTGGAGGACTCATTTGTAGATCTAATTTGTACCCTCTTTCTCTACATTCTGCCAGCTATGAAACATGCCAAATCTTCATTTTACCTTCCTTTTCTTTCAATTTTATGTTGAATCAGAGGTTAATATAAAGGATAATATCTGCATATCTTTTTTCCATTGTATTTCCTTCAAGCATTCTTTTTTTCTGAGCAGAGCACTGAGCCTCTGTTGCATGTCTCATCATCCCAGTAATGACCATTCAACTGTGACTAAATCATGCTTAATGATCTATCAGTATGAATTCCTTTCAGATATTACATTATATCCAATAGAGGTGCAGCCCCATATTCAAATGGAAGATTCAGTATATCAAGGAAGCATGGGATTCTATACTTCATTGAAAAAGAAACTATCCTGAAATTTGCCCCAAGGATACTTATAGGAGTAGAAATGATTCAAAGGTACCTGTATCGTCAAAGCCCACCCCAGCAGACATTACAGCTCACAAAAGTTTGAAACCTGAATTAAACTGAACTTTTACAGGTCTTTCCTGGTGACTCAGTTGCTGTAAGCATCTTTCAGGCAGCTCTGATTTTTGTTTATTCTAAGGTGTTCAGATGTTCTTTTATTCTTCCAGTTTGTTCCATCTGAGCCTCTTCCAAGTAGCTCAAATGGCCAAAGAGTATCTCTCATCAGTCTTTGCTGTTTAGGGGATAGATAGAGGAAGACCGAGTATTTGGCCAATTTTAGGATCTTCCTGAAGCTGTGTTGAGTTGTCTATTTCCAGGTTAATGAGCTTCCCTGCCGCATGCAATGTATTAATCTAGGAGAAATTGGTACAAAGCAGCATCATTTCTGTTGCTGTGATAAACACACTAACAAAAAGCAACAGAGGGTTTATGTGGTTTGCAATTATAGTCCATTATGTAAATAAGTTACAGAGAAAGGCATTTGAGACAGCTGGTTGTACTACAACTATAGTTAAGATCAAAGAGAAATAAATACACTTATGTTTCCTTCTCATTTGCTTTCATGTAATTTTTTTCACTCTTTTACTGTTTACAACCCATCCCATAGAATGATGCCACACATAATGAACTGGTTAATACTGCAGGAGTTAATAATCAAGATAACTCCCCAGTGATATTTTTGCAGGCTAGTGTACCTTAGATAATCCCTCACTTATGTTCTCTCTCAAAACTGACTCTATATTATACCAAGTCAAAAATATGTGGCAAAAAAACATAATGATCTAAATATTTATCTGTCAATACAGGATGCAAACAGTCCAAACTAAATAAGGAAAGGTAGATTTTTTTCAGATTGATTCTTGGACATTCTACCTTTATGTATATCAGCTTCAGTTGAATGTCTTATACCCTCTTGAATGAACCAGAGCACTGCCTTTCACAACTCGTTTTTGGTCATCTCAGTTACCTTTGAAATGAATTTGTTTTGTATGACTTTGAGGGGGTGAGACATGAATAAATGTCTATTTCCCCTAGATATGGAACTGATGACCAATGAAGAAAATTATTCTACCTGAGGCTATATTTGTGAACCACTCACAGTACTCCTATAGTCACAGTGTATTGTTATTTATAAAAACTTGGATGACTGAAAAAGGAGCCGCATCATTAAACATCATGAGTGATAAATCATGAAAGCTATATAACCAACCTTCAGATAGTACACACAATTTCACTGAAGTCTTTTCTTCCTTAGGTTTGTTTACCTGTCTTTGTGGGAAGGGGTAAGTTCTGTGACATACCTGAGTATTGATATCCTACCTCTCGGGAAAGGATATCGTTAAATTCAGAAGAAAGAAATATACAACATTGATAATGTGAGTTCAGAAAATTTAGTTATGTTCTTAGAAAAAGTACTGAGAAATATTAACCATATGTTTTTTGTTAAACTGTATATCATCCATTATCATAATGATATAACCAGATAATTATAAGGTTCCATAAACCTGACCTCTAATCTCTTGAGGTAGAGGAAGATAGACAGAGCCAGATTTGCCAGTATTATAAGAAGTATTTCTGTATGGAGAACAAAACATGAGTAATTTTAAACACAGAATTTATATTTTTACTGTATATTTGAATACAGTAACACATGTCAGTGATCCAATAACTGTGATATCTGGGAAAATAGATGTAGCAAGAATATCTGTTTCATCAGACTGAATTTAACCCATAAACTAAAATTTATAAGAGAAATCATGTGAGACTTTTTATATTATAAGAAAATCTTTATGTTTTCAGGAATAAGTTTGCATAATGCCACAGAAGAAAACGCTACATTTAACAGTATTTCTTTACTGTAACCTTTAAAAAATAAAAGGAAATTAAAATATATAGAGAAGAAACTTCCTCATTAATAATTTAGCAGCATTTCTACATGTTATAGTGTTTAACATTTATAAGAGAAACATTCTGGGCATATTTACCCTATCATGACCATTTATATTTTTGTACCAAAAACAAAAAAATACTCAAAGAACAGGGAACACATAAGACTCTTAGAAAAAGCAGTGTTGCCCTTCCGCTCGACTCGAGACTCGAGCCCCGGGCTACCTTGCCAGCAGAGTCTTGCCCAACACCCGCAAGGGCCCACACGGGACTCCCCACGGGACCCTAAGACCTCTGGTGAGTGGATCGCAGTGCCTGCCCCAATCCAATCGCGCGGAACTTGAGACTGCGGTACATAGGGAAGCAGGCTACCCGGGCCTGATCTGGGGCACAAGTCCCTTCCGCTCGACTCGAGACTCGAGCCCCGGGCTACCTTGCCAGCAGAGTCTTGCCCAACACCCGCAAGGGTCCACACGGGACTCCCCACGGGACCCTAAGACCTCTGGTGAGTGGACCACAGTGCCTGCCCCAATCCAATCGCGCGGAACTTGAGACTGCGGTACATAGGGAAGCAGGCTACCCGGGCCTGATCTGGGGCACAAGTCCCTTCCGCTCGACTCGTGACTCGAGCCCCGGGCTACCTTGCCAGCAGAGTCTTGCCCAACACCCGCAAGGGTCCACACAGGACTCCCCACGGGACCCTAAGACCTCTGGTGAGTGGAACACAGCGCCTACCCCAATCCAATCGCGTGGAACTTGAGACTGCGGTACATAGGGAAGCAGGCTACCCGGGCTTGATCTGGGGCACAAACCCCTTCCACTCCACTCGAGCCCCGGCTACCTTGCCAGCTGAGTCGCCTGACACCCGCAAGGGCCCACAAAGGATTCCACACGTGATCCTAAGATCTCTAGTGAGTGGAACACAACTTCTGCCAGGAGTCTGGTTCAAACACCAGATATCTGGGTACCTGCCTTGCAAGAAGAGAGCTTGCCTGCAGAGAATACTCTGCCCACTGAAACTAAGGAGAGTGCTACCCTCCAGGTCTGCTCATAGAGGCTAACAGAGTCACCTGAAGAACAAGCTCTTAACAGTGACAACTAAAACAGCTAGCTTCAGAGATTACCAGATGGCGAAAGGCAAACGTAAGAATCCTACTAACAGAAATCAAGACCACTCACCATCATCAGAACGCAGCACTCCCACCCCACCTAGTCCTGGGCACCCCAACACAACCGAAAATCTAGACCCAGATTTAAAAACATTTCTCATGATGATGATAGAGGACATCAAGAAGGACTTTCATAAGTCACTTAAAGATTTACAGGAGAGCACTGCTAAAGAGTCTCAGGCTCTTAAAGAAAAGCAGGAAAACACAGCCAAACAGGTGATGGAAATGAACAAAACCATACTAGAACTAAAAGGGGAAGTAGACACAATAAAGAAAACCCAAAGCGAGGCAACGCTGGAGATAGAAACCCTAGGAAAGAGATCTGGAACCATAGATGCGAGCATCAGCAACAGAATACAAGAAATGGAAGAGAGAATCTCAGGTGCAGAAGATTCCATAGAGAACATCGACACAACAGTCAAAGAAAATACAAAATGCAAAAGGATCCTAACTCAAAACATCCAGGTAATCCAGGACACAATGAGAAGACCAAACCTACGGATAATAGGAATTGATGAGAATGAAGATTTTCAACTCAAAGGGCCAGCTAATATCTTCAACAAAATAATAGAAGAAAACTTCCCAAACATAAAAAAAGAGATGCCCATGATCATACAAGAAGCATACAGAACTCCAAATAGACTGGACCAGAAAAGAAATTCCTCCCGACACATAATAATCAGAACAACAAATGCACTAAATAAAGATAGAATATTAAAAGCAGTAAGGGAGAAAGGTCAAGTAACATATAAAGGAAGGCCTATCAGAATTACACCAGACTTTTCACCAGAGACTATGAAAGCCAGAAGAGCCTGGACAGATGTTATACAGACACTAAGAGAACACAAATGCCAGCCCAGGCTACTATACCCGGCCAAACTCTCAATTACCATAGATGGAGAAACCAAAGTATTCCACGACAAAACCAAGTTCACACAATATCTTTCCACGAATCCAGCCCTTCAAAGGATAATAACAGAAAAGAAGCAATACAAGGACGGAAATCACGCCCTAGAACAACCAAGAAAGTAATCATTCAACAAACCAAAAAGAAGACAGCCACAAGAACAGAATGACAACTCTAACAACAAAAATAAAAGGGAGCAACAATTACTTTTCCTTAATATCTCTTAATATCAATGGACTCAATTCCCCAATAAAAAGACATAGACTAACAGACTGGCTACACAAACAGGACCCAACATTCTGCTGCTTACAGGAAACCCATCTCAGGGAAAAAGACAGACACTACCTCAGAGTGAAAGGCTGGAAAACAATTTTCCAAGCAAATGGACTGAAGAAACAAGCTGGAGTAGCCATTTTAATATCGGATAAAATCGACTTCCAACCCAAAGTTATCAAAAAAGACAAGGAGGGACACTTCATACTCATCAAAGGTAAAATCCTCCAAGAGGAACTCTCAATTCTGAATATCTACGCACCAAATGCAAGGGCAGCCACATTCATTAGAGACACTTTAGTAAAGCTCAAAGCATACATTGCACCTCACACAATAATAGTGGGAGACTTCAACACACCACTTTCTTCAAAGGACAGATCGTGGAAACAGAAACTAAACAGGGACACAGTGAAACTAACAGAAGTTATGAAACAAATGGACCTGACAGATATCTACAGAACATTTTATCCTAAAACAAAAGGATATATCTTCTTCTCAGCACCTCACGGGTCCTTCTCCAAAATTGACCATATAATTGGTCACAAAACAGGCCTCAATAGATACAAAAATATTGAAATTGTCCCATGTATCCTATCAGACCACCATGGCCTAAGACTGATCTTCAATAACAACATAAATAATGGAAAGCCAACATTCACGTGGAAACTGAATAACACTCTTCTCAATGATACCTTGCTCAAGGAAGGAATAAAGAAAGAAATTAAAGACTTTTTAGAGTTTAATGAAAATGAAGCCACAACGTACCCAAACCTATGGGACACAATGAAAGCATTTCTAAGAGGGAAACTCATAGCGCTGAGTGCCTCCAAGAAGAAAGGGGAGACAGCACATACTAGCAGCTTGACAACACATCTAAAAGCCCTAGAAAAAAAGGAAGCAAATTCACCCAAGAGGAGTAGACGGCAGGAAATAATCAAACTCAGGGGTGAAATCAACCAAGTGGAAACAAGAAGAACTATTCAAAGAATTAACCAAACGAGGAGTTGGTTCTTTGAGAAAATCAACAAGATAGATAAACCCTTAGCTAGACTCACTAAAGGGCACAGGGACAAAATCCTAATTAACAAAATCAGAAATGAAAAGGGAGACATAACAACAGATCCTGAAGAAATCCAAAACACCATCAGATCCTTCTACAAAAGGCTATACTCAACAAAACTGGAAAACCTGGACGAAATGGACAAATTTCTGGACAGATACCAGGTACCAAAGTTGAATCAGGATCAAGTTGACCATCTAAACAGTCCCATATCACCTAAAGAAATAGAAGCAGTTATTAATAGTCTCCCAACCAAAAAAAGGCCAGGACCAGATGGGTTTAGTGCAGAGTTCTATCAGACCTTCAAAGAAGATCTAATTCCAATTCTGCACAAACTATTTCACAAAATAGAAGTAGAAGGTACTCTACCCAACTCATTTTATGAAGCCACTATTACTCTGATACCTAAACCACAGAAAGATCCAACAAAGATAGAGAACTTCAGACCAATTTCTCTTATGAATATCGATGCAAAAATCCTCAATAAAATTCTCGCTAACCGAATCCAAGAACACATTAAAGCAATCATCCATCCTGACCAAGTAGGTTTTATTCCAGGGATGCAGGGATGGTTTAATAAACGAAAATCCATCAATGTAATCCATTATATAAACAAACTCAAAGACAAAAACCACATGATCATCTCATTAGATGCAGAAAAAGCATTTGACAAGATCCAACACCCATTCATGATAAAAGTTTTGGAAAGATCAGGAATTCAAGGCCCATACCTAAACATGATAAAAGCAATCTACAGCAAACCAGTAGCCAACATCAAAGTAAATGGAGAGAAGCTGGAAGCAATCCCACTAAAATCAGGGACTAGACAAGGCTGCCCACTTTCTCCCTACCTTTTCAACATAGTACTTGAAGTATTAGCCAGAGCAATTCGACAACAAAAGGAGATCAAGGGGATACAAATTGGAAAAGAGGAAGTCAAAATATCACTTTTTGCAGATGATATGATAGTATATATAAGTGACCCTAAAAATTCTACCAGAGAACTCCTAAACCTGATAAACAGCTTCGGTGAAGTAGCTGGATATAAAATAAACTCAAACAAGTCAATGGCCTTTCTCTATACAAAGAATAAACAGGCTGAGAAAGAAATTAGGGAAACAACACCCTTCTCAATAGTCACAAATAATATAAAATATCTTGGCATGACTCTAACTAAGGAGGTGAAAGATCTGTATGATAAAAACTTCAAATCTCTGAAGAAAGAAATTAAAGAAGATCTCAGAAGATGGAAAGATCTCCCATGCTCATGGATTGGCAGGATCAACATTGTAAAAATGGCTATCTTGCCAAAAGCAATCTACAGATTCAATGCAATCCCCATCAAAATTCCAACTCAATTCTTCAACGAATTGGAAGGAGCAATTTGCAAATTTGTCTGGAATAACAAAAAACCTAGGATAGCAAAAAGTCTTCTCAAGGATAAAAGAACTTCTGGCGGAATCACCATGCCAGACCTAAAGCTTTACTACAGAGCAATTGTGATAAAAAACTGCATGGTACTGGTATAGAGACAGACAAGTAGACCAATGGAATAGAATTGAAGATCCAGAAATGAACCCACACACCTATGGTCACTTGATCTTCGACAAGGGAGCTAAAACCATCCAGTGGAAGAAAGACAGCATTTTCAACAATTGGTGCTGGCACAACTGGTTGTTATCGTGTAGAAGAATGCGAATCGATCCATACTTATCTCCTTGTACTAAGGTCAAATCTAAGTGGATCAAGGAACTTCACATAAAACCAGAGACACTGAAACTTATAGAGGAGAAAGTGGGGAAAAGCCTTGAAGATATGGGCACAGGGGAAAAATTCCTGAACAGAACAGCAATGGCTTGTGCTGTAAGATCGAGAATCGACAAATGGGACCTAATGAAACTCCAAAGTTTCTGCAAGGCAAAAGACACCGTCAATAAGACAAAAAGACCACCAACAGATTGGGAAAGGATCTTTACCTATCCTAAATCAGATAGGGGACTAATATCCAACATATATAAAGAACTCAAGAAGGTGGACTTCAGAAAATCAAATAACCCCATTAAAAAATGGGGCTCAGAACTGAACAAAGAATTCTCACCTGAGGAATACCGAATGGCAGAGAAGCACCTGAAAAAATGTTCAGCATCCTTAATCATCAGGGAAATGCAAATCAAAACAACCCTGAGATTCCACCTCACACCAGTCAGAATGGCTTAAGATCAAAAATTCAGGTGACAGCAGATGCTGGCGTGGATGTGGAGAAAGAGGAACACTCCTCCATTGTTGGTGGGATGCAGGCTTGTACAACCAATTGGAAATCAGTCTGGCGGTTCCTCAGAAAATTGGACATAGTACTACCGGAGGATCCAGCAATACCTCTCCTGGGCATATATCCAGAAGATGCCCCAACTGGTAAGAAGGACACATGCTCCACTATGTTCATAGCAGCCTTATTTATAATAGCCAGAAGCTGGAAAGAACCCAGATGCCCCTCAACAGAGGAATGGATACAGAAAATGTGGTACATCTACACAATGGAGTACTACTCAGCTATTAAAAAGAATGAATTTATGAAATTCCTAGCCAAATGGATGGACCTGGAGGGCATCATCCTGAGTGAGGTAACACATTCACAAAGAAACTCACACAATATGTATTCACTGATAAGTGGATATTAGCCCCAAACCTAGGATACCCAAGATATAAGATATAATTTGCTAAACACATGAAACTCAAGGAGAATGAAGACTGAAGTGTGGACACTATGCCCCTCCTTAGATTTGGGAACAAAACACCCATGGAAGGAGTTACAGAGACGGAGTTTGGAGCTGAGATGAAAGGATGGACCATGTAGAGACTGCCATAGCCAGGGATCCACCCCATAATCAGCATCCAAACGCTGACACCATTGCATACACTAGCAAGATTTTATTGAAAGGACGCAGATGTAGCTGTCTCTTGTGAGACTATGCCGGGGCCCAGCAAACACAGAAGTGGATGCTCACAGTCAGCTAATGGATGGATCATAGGGCTCCCAATGGAGGAGCTAGAGAAAGTAGCCAAGGAGCTAAAGGGATCTGCAACCCTATAGGTGGAACAACATTATGAGCTAACCAGTACCCCGGAGCTCTTGACTCTAGCTGCATATATATCAAAAGATGGCCTAGTCGGCCATCACTGGAAAGAGAGGCCCATTGGACTTGCAAACTTTATATGCCCCAGTACAGGGGAATACCAGGGCCAAAAAGGGGGAGTGGGTGGGCAGGGGAGTGGGGGTGGGTGGATATGGGGGACTTTTGGTATAGCATTGGAAATGTAAATGAGTTAAATACCTAATAAAAAATGGAAAAAAAAAAAGAAAAAAGAAAAAGCAGTGTTTTATTGGAAACACAAGTACAAAAGATTATCAGTGTTCAATTTAGACAGAGACCAATGTATAAGCCCTGTTTCACCATGATTTTCATGTGCTAGAAACTATCTTATATAATCTTACGTAAGGAACTCAAGAAGCTGTCACTTATGTTTCTATTAAAGTACAATGAATTAACTGGTAGTCAATAGTAACTGTCATTAGCACTTTCCTTCTTGCTCATATGAAAAGTATTTTTTCTTATAATTTTTCTACTTAGCTCTTTTGAATATTGATTTCACTTTGAAGGTCTGACTTTCATGTGCATAAGCCATGACATTATCCTAAGAAATATGAAATTAGTTTAATTAATAATAACAGATGAAGAGCTAGAACTCTCCTTAAGGGCTGGTATAGCTTATAAGATAATATGCATATATTTCATGAAAACTAGAAATAGGGATAAAAGTGAGTAATTGCAATGGTTCATGTACATAAAACTACATCAATAATATTTTTAGATAAATGTTTTTCCAAACTGTCTCCATTTTTAATCTGAAATGGAAAGAGATATCTTTTCCAAATGTAGGGTATCTAAAAAGTGAACTATTAAACAGAGATAATATGTGCAAGGAGATTAAATGTTACCCATTTTTCTATCTATAGTTTGCATCCTGATAATTCAGTTTGAAATAATGTATAAAACAGAAATCTAGAGTTTATCAATTGCTATCTATTTCAGAGAGAACTGTATGTTATATGTTTGATATAATTCCCTAAAAATACTTTTTGGGAGTTGCCAAGATTGTCCTGCATGTATTGGCTCTTTTTTCCAAGCATGCAGTTGTTCTTTAACTTTTATATGAGCATTGTAGTACTTTTGCCCACCACCAGAAACAGAAATAAATGTTGAAAAGGTAACTAAAATGAGTCTTAAGATGGGAATGACTTAGTCAGTAAAATCACTTGCTTTGTAAGCATGAGGAACTGAGTAAAAATATATAGTACTTACTTTAGCCCTTCATCTGTATATGTCTTGACCAGATCTTCTGTGGATAATCATAGATGCTTTTGCTACAGAAATGCAATGGCCCTGTTATATTCAAAAGACACAATTTTAAAAGAAGTTCTCTTCCACCTTTGAAATGTATAATCTTTTGTAAAAAATATAAGTTTTAATTTGTTCCTTGAGAGTTTCCTATCATATGTTTTGATTATAATCTATCCCTTCCTTATTTCCTTCTGATCCATAACCCCTATACTATGCACTCAACTTTGTGTTCTGTTATAAAAATAAATCCTTGAAGATCATTATGTACTGCCCATGTATTGTTGGATATGTATTCCTCTATTGGAGAGTGTGGGCAAAACTTTCTCTCCCTTTCTGAGCTCCATGCCTTAAGCTGAGATTGTACACCCAAATTCCTTTTTCATGATAGGATTTGCTCTGCCTTTGGCTTGCACAGGTTTTGTACATAGTTCTCCAACCTTTGTGGGTTCATTTGTACAGATAACTCTGTTGTGTCCAGAAGACAGTTTCCTCATAGTTGTTTACTGTCTCTGTGCTTTACACTCTTTCTACCCCTTCTTCTTTAATGATCCCCAAGCCTTGGGAAGGGATACATGGTATATGATTTCCTTTAGGGTTCCCTTCCCTCTTCTTTAATTGTTTCTGGTATTGTGTGTGTGTGTGTGTGTGTGTGTGTGTGTGTGTGTGTGTAAAATAGTTCCATATACACATTCTCTTCACTTTGACCAGTTGTTAATGGATATCTATTAAGTAGAGATGCTTCTCAAAGAAGTTATGACATTTCTCCCCCAACACCATGTAAAGTGCCTTCCAAAATTATGAAAGTTATACAGTAAGAAGGAAGCTTCCAGATCAGTTCCAGCTTGATTTCTTAATGTCCTGTGATCAAAGTGTGGGTTGTCATTAGTGATAGAGTCTATTATGAAGTTTTATTGGGTGATCAAGGGTAATGTCTATGGACTGAGTGGTTATCAGAAAGGGAGGTTATATCTGTGACTTCCCTGATTGCCTCCTTGAAAGGTAGCATCTCACACATGGCACTAGCTTTTGGTTGATGACTTCTTGGAGAAGAATTATTTCTATGTGGAGAAAAATGCCAATTAATATCCTATTGGGTAAAGGGGGGAAGGGGTCCCTTTTATATACTATAGATTAGAAGTTCAGCTCAAAGAATTATCAGACCTTGGGACACAATTTAGGCAGTACCACCTGTGAGAAGCAACCAAGGCTGGCTGAAAATCTATTATTGGGTTTTGGGAGCTTGTAGTCACTGGCAGACACTGAAAATTAGAATGCAATGAATTAATCTCTTTTCTTACAAAAGCAAATAGATACCAGATATAACTGGTTGATCAGGGGTGGGATTATTTGAATATGAATGGTCATTATATAGGGTGATGCACTACAATGTTTGCTTCCTAGTTAGTAGAACTATTTTGGGAAGAATTGGGAGCTCTCTCTCTCTCTCTCTCTCTCTCTCTCTCTCTCTCTCTCTCTCAACTGCTGTCCTAGCAAGTAAGGTCTAAACTATGCATCAGAACCATTACTGTCTGCCTGCTATCATGCTCCCCACCATGATCGTAGACTCGCCCTCTGAAACTGTGAGCAAACCCCTAATCAAATGTTTATTTTTTATAAGTTTCCTTTGTTATTTTGTCATTTGCCAGAAATATAAAAGTAACTAATACAATGAGACTGAATATATGTGGACATTTTTAAGACTTCAGTCTGGTAAAATTGAATTGGCAAAATTCTATAATAGAGTCAAGTAGTATTTAAGTTTATTTGGCTAATGGTCCAACTCTTTTTGAAGGGGTTATGTTTTGTTTTCACTTTTTTTTTTCATTCACTTTTCCCCACAGCATATACATCTATTGGAACTGCCCCTTAATCATTGGAATAGTCGTATGTGACATAAGCTAAATTATTTCTAATCACTAATATAAATGGCAAAAGGGAGAGGTTTCTTGCCATATACTTTCATTTAACTGAATTCTCCAGAATAACTATGACACAGTTTCATAGACTAACAAATTAACTTCTTTGTATGAATTAGCTTACACTTGTTTTCTGTTATGCAAACGAAATAATACTAGTTCATGACAATATAAATAATTTTTAGTTTTATATCTGATAAAACAGACATTATAAAATTTAAGAAATTATGTTATACCACTCAATTTGTTCAGGATTCAGTCTTTAAAACAGTCATGTAAATTTCCTTTGTTGTTTTCTTCTCTCTGCTATTTTCTTCCTTTGTGAAGACATCTACTTTCACAATGTCTATGTATTGGAGTCACAATATAACTTTGTACTTTTGCCTTAAGAATGGTTTCAATCAGTTCAGCAGCTCCCTGACAACATAGTGATTTCAGTGCGTTTCACATTTCTTCAACCATCTGTTGGTAGCTTATTATAAAAATGGAATTATTTTGCTTTAGGGAGTTCATAATGAGATCCAGAAAACTATATGTTCTCTCTCTTTCTCTCCCTCTTATCTTTTTGTCAGTTGTCCTCTCTCATATATTCTTCCTTTTTTAATTACTTAGATCAGAAAATTGACAATGTCATTGGTTATCAGTATTGGCATTACCATGGCTTTATCACTCTTCTAATTCTTTGTGAATCTATACTTTATCAGCATTTAATACATTTGGAATAATTTCTAGTTAGTTATAATTACATCTTCTGACATGCTCTGACAACTCATGATGAAGAGATTTGCTGAATGAATACATAGTTGCAGAAATGAATGGGCTAGGAGCTGTGTGTTTATGAGTTTGTTGCTATATGTTATTCTACTTTAGTTCTAAAACTAAAATTTGGTTTGTGAAATGAAGTTTTACTAGACATTGTCCTATGTAGATTATCTTTATTTCTCATAAAAATATGTCTAAAGAAAATACTAGTATTAGTATCTATGATGGTTTGTATATGCTTGGCCCAGGGAGCAGCACTTTTAGAAGGTGTGGCCCTGCAGGAATAGGTTTGGCCTGGCTGGAGTAGGTGTGTCACTGTGGGTGTGGGCTTTAAGACCCTCATTCTTGGTGCCTGGAAGCCAGCATTCTGCTAAGCAACCTTCAGATGAAGATGCAGGACATCCTAGATGTAGCTCCTCCTGCACCATGCTTGCCTGTATGTTGCCATATTCCTGCCTTGTTGATAATGAGCTGAACCTCTGAACTTATAAACCCACCCCAATTAAAAATTATTAAAAGTAAAAAAAAAAATGTCATTCTTCAATATACTACATTCTCCTTTCTTTATATGTGCAGCAACTTGTGAGAAGCATATGGACAGCTGTGAACACAAAATTTATTTACATCAAAAGAATTTAAGGACACATACTGAGTTAATATATTTGTATTAACACTTTTCAAAGAAGCCCCGTTCTTGTCTGATTTTCTGTTTTCATTGTTATAATAATTAAAATAAGGCCTATGAAGCTCACTGTATGCTCTAACAGTTATAAGACATGTGTAAATATTTAATTTTATAGAAATTAAAATTTGGTACAGGTAAAATTAATTGTTATATGTAAGTTACATTTGCATAGTATAAAAGCTACATCTTTAAATTTTATTTAATTCCTTATATAATAATTTTATTGATTATTTTGGAATTTCACATGATGTACCTTGATCACTTGTACTTCCTCTGAGCTCTACCTTACACCATTGTGATCTACCATACACCCTCTCAACACCCCCCCCCCAAATGTTCATTTTGTGTCATCCATCTAGTCTCTGGATCATAGTCAACCTCCCAGTGGCTTGGCCCTTCAAGAAGTGAGTCTTTCTCATCTCTACTCTGCCAGCAGTCATCTATTGTGGAGAGCTATACTGCCTTATCCTTATCACTAGTTTTAATAGATTTTCTTAATAGCTTCCTGTGTAGATTGTTACTATTTGGATTGCAGGATAGGGGTTGTCACATAAGTCTTCTATGCCTCTCTGGTCTATGAGTCTGTAGTCATTGGTACCACTATAGAAGAGGTTTTCTGATCTTATAAAATGTGTAGGAGCATGCACTTCCACATGGTACCTGGTAACAGTTCAGACCAGGAATATCCTCCTTGCCTCCAGCACCTCCATGGCCCTTAGCATGGTCTCTGGTGGTAAGATGGGCCATGGACAGCAGCTCAACCCAAGGACAGATGCCTTCAGGTGGCAATACAGCCCATGGGAATCCACATGGCTTTTGACTGTACACTATAAGGGACATCAAACTTGGTCCTCAATTTCATCTTTGTACATGTTATTGAGCAGAAATGCTTTGATAATTTTAGAGATATCTGACTGAAAGGGCCTGGTCGATATAATCTTAGTGAGGAGAAAAACCAGTCAGTGAACTCTTTAACTGTGAAATAAACACAAACTTCATTATGTAATCATTTATATAGTTAGTATTTTGATTAATAATAATTTATGTGGAAACATTTTATTTTTTAGCATATCAAAACATCTTGTATTTTCTTTTGTATTTCAAGATAAAAGTGTGAGTATTTTTTGTTGTTGTTGTTGTTATTGTTGTTTCTAGTTTTTCAAGACAGAATTTCTCTGTGTTACCCTGGCTGTCCTAGAACTCACTCTGTACACCAGGGTGGCCTTGACCTGACAGAGATATATCTGCCTCTGTCTTCTGAGGGCTGAGACTAAAGGTGGTTGCCACTACTGACAGTCAAGAGTGTGTATTTTAAATTAAACATTTTAATTCAGTATGCTGTAAAAAATTAGAAAATAATCTTGATGTAATTTTTATGGAAGAATGGTACCACAATTATTAGAATTGGTGAAATTTCATATTTCTGTTAATACCTGTTCATTTTACTAGATATTTTTGAATAAAGTACCATATGGAACATTGTCTTAGGAACCACAATCTTTGTCTTCCAATCATGGCTTTTTTTCCAGTGGATAATTCTAGCCATTTTTCATATCAGTGCTAACATTAATAATTAGAGGAACTTGATGTATATATAGTGATATATCAGGTTAGTTAATGATAAAAGTGTCTATTGAGAAATCAGATTATATTTTTGGTGATAACATGTATCATCATACTATTGTTACAGTGTTTTACATCTTGGTACAGTCTACAGCAAGAAAAGTTAAATTTAATATGGAGTGTTCACATATTATTTCATTGATATGAAAAGGGACATGAAAGAAGGGCAGGAAGTACATCAAGTACATTTTCATACTCTATCATCCTTTACACACTTGCATTTTTCTCTTTTGTCCCTCAAGCCCTCAAAATCTTATTTTTACTCTCAAGGTGTAAATACATCTGCTTGTTCACACACACACAGAACACAGACACACAGACACACACACACATATACATATATACACATATATGTATATAATTTTGTATATCTTTATTTAAGTCTAGGTCCAGAATCCTCAAATAAGACAAACTATGCAATATTTTTTTTAGTGTCTTAATATATTATGCTTAGTATAATAGTCTGCACTTTTATTTGGTTTTATCAACTATGGAATGAAGTGGAAAGGTCTAGTTTCTTTGGAAAGTTAGTTATGTCAAATGGTGCTTTGCCTGGACACACAGGGGAAAGGATGTCTTGCCAAAGCAGACATGTGAAAGAAAGAATGTTTTCTTGAAGTGGACACATGTGAAAGGATGTTTTGATATAGCAAACATATGGAAGGACCTGTGATGAAGGCTTATAAATATGACCACACAGAAGGTGGTGGATGAGCACTGAGCATTGGTTTGTTTGCTTTGTCTTACTATTCTTTACTAAAGACACTCATGTATTGGTTTGTCTTATATAAAATTGCTGAACTCACTTGTGGTAATGCTGCCATTCAGAGATACTAGACCAAGAACTGCTTGTGAGTTTCTTGTGGCAGCTTGCCACTTCTATGGCTTTGTGTCAGGCCAGTTGGTGAGCCTGGAGGTTTCTTCAGGACTGAACTACAGCTGTCTGGTGTCTACTTGCTGAAAGGGCTGGACTGCAGCTACTGTGTCATATTTGGTATTTGCTATGAGATTGGACTGCTGTCAAAGAAGATCGAGCTTGACACAGAGAACTATTGCTATACAGTTCCACTTTCCCCATATCCTAATAACTTTTATACTACCTCTGCTGGGTGGTGGGGGAGAGAAGAGGTTGAGACCTTATTAAAAGTAAGTTGCAAAAAAGTTTATGTCTATAATGGAATACCATCATTCCTTATATTTTAATAACTTCCAATGTGTATATCTATTGTGATATAGATAATATCATAATGCTTTTTCCATTCAACCCTTTTCATGATGACCAAGAAAGAGAAGAAATTTGAGGAAATGTATCTCTTTTAATTTATGGTTAGGTCTTCAGTTAAGTTCGACTGAGCAATGTGTCTATTTTTATGGCAATACCACAAGGGGTTTATTACTATAGCTCTTTAGTGTAATTTGATATTGTGAATGGTGAGAACTCCAGCCATTCATTTATTGTTCAGCATTGTTTTAGCTATCATTTTCATTTGTTTTTCCATATGAATTTGAGAATTATCACTTAAAGGTCTGTGAATAATTATGTTGTAACTTAGATGGGGATTGTAATGAACTTGTAGATTGTTTTGATAGGATGACCATTTTTCTATGTTAATCCTACTGATCCCTGATCATAGAATATCTTTCCATTTTTATCTTCTTTAATTTAGTTTTTCAAAGACTTGGTGTTATCAAACAATCTTTTCCCTTGCTTGGTTAGAGTTAATTCAAGATGCATAATACTATTTAAGGCTTATATGAAAAGCATTGTTTCCCTCATTTCTTTCTTAGTCTGTGCTTTGTAAAGAAGAGTTCTGATTTTTTTAATTTTAATTTTTTATTTTTGGTAATCTTGTATCTTCTGACATTGCTGATAGTGTTTGGCAGCAATAGAATTTCTCTAGTAGAATTTTAGTGTCATTTATACTTACTACCATATTATAAGTAAGTAAATATGCTTTGATCTTTCTTTCTTTCTTTCTTTCTTTCTTTCTTTCTTTCTTTCTTTCTTTCTCTCTCTCTCTCTCTCCCTCTCTGTCTGTCTGTCTGTCTGTCTGTCTGTCTGTCTGTCTGTCTTTTTTTTTAGTATAGAATAGAGTTAATTCAGTGCATGAGGAGGGGAGTTAGAGAGTAGCAGAGGCAGAGAAAGGCAGAGAGAAAGAAAAAGTAGAAAAATGGGGACTGGCCATATCCACATGGAGAGGTAGGGGAAGGGAATTGGGAGTAAGGGGGCAAGAGGCAAGAGAGAGTCAAGAGGGTAAGAGGGTAAGAGTGACTTTACTTTTCAGTTTAGATCCCTTTGAACTCCTTTAGTTGTTTTAAGTAGATATGAAGAGTGTGGACAATCATGACTTCTTCCTGATTTTAATGGACTTGCCTTGAGTTGCTTTTCATTTACTATGATATTGGCTGAAGGTTTGTTGTAAATTCCATTTATTACGTTTAGGAAAATCCTTTGCGTACTTAGTTTCTTCAGATCTTTTATTATGAAGTTGTGTTAGATTTAGTCACAAGCTATTTTGGCATCTAAGGTGATGATCATGTTTTTCTTCTTTTTCTTCTTCTTCTTCTTCTTCTTCTTCTTCTTCTTCTTCTTCTTCTTCTTCTTCTTCTTCTTCTTCTTCCTGTTTGTTTATATAGTGAATTCCATTTACTGAATTCTGTTTCTTGAAGCATCCCTGAGTCTTTGGAATTTATCATGGTAGATAATCTTTTTGATGTGTTTTTGAATTTGGTTTGGTTTGCAAGTATTTTTGTTGACTATTTTTGCATCTTTGTTTATAAGGGAAACTTGTCTTTAATTCTCTATCATTGTTGAATATTGGTGTGATGTGGTTATCAGGGTGACTGTTTCATCATGAAATGAATTTGGCAATGTTCCTTCTACTTCTTTTTTTTTTTTTTTTTTTTTTTTTAAAGATTTGTTTATTTATTTATTTATTATATGTAAGTACACTGTAGCTGTCCTCAGACACTCCAGAAGAGGGAGTCAGATCTCGTTACGGATGGTTGTGAGCCACCATGTGGTTGCTGGGATTTGAACTCCTGACCTTCGGAAGAGCAGTCGGGTGCTCTTACCCACTGAGCCATCTCACCAGCCCGTTCCTTCTATTTCTATTTGTGGAATAATTTAAGAAGTATTGGTGTTACTGCTTCTCTGTAAGAATTATGCAGTAAACGCATGTGACCTTGGGCTTTTTGTTTTTGTTGTTGTTGTTGGGAGACTTTTAATGAAGGCCTCTCTTTCCTTAGGATTTATAGGTCTATTGAAGTTGTTTATCTGATCTTGATTTAACTTTGCTGCATGGTATATATCAAGAAAATCAATCATTTCTTTTAGATTTTCCAATTTTGTAAAGTACCAGTTTTGGGAGTATAACCTAAACATGCTTTGGTTTCCCTAGGTGTCTGTTGTTTTATCTTCCATTTCTTTTTAGATTTTATAAATTTGGATATTTTCTCTTTTTCTAAATTTGGATAAGGATTTGTCTATTAGTGCATGTCTTGGATGCTAGAGTTTAAACGACTTATATCTGAAGCAAGCATCAAGGAGATACACTGAAACCTTTTTCAGGTGTATATCTAGTAAAACTATTATCCTTCAATCAGTCATATAAATAATGAAGAATTTTAGCTCTTGATTTTGATCACATAGATCAAGAACCAATATTTTAGGGAAGGATATGAAACAAACTTGCATGTATAAGTAACATAATATGCAAATAGAGAAAGCAAACTATTTTAAGACTTAAAGTTTCATTTTATTTCTTTAAATTTCAGGCATTTCCATTTGCAAGAAATGCATTGAAACCCTGTCTCTTCACTATAACATTTTATATTTCCTTTTTGCATTACTACATGCCAATTCTACAAATAATACTACTTGTGGCTTTGTTGTGCATTAATATAACAGACATTAATAGTTTTATTTAGTAAGTTATATTTAATATGTTTCTGTCATGTATGTGGGGTATGTGTATGTTATCTCTCTCTCTCTCTCTCTCTCTCTCTCTCTCTCTCTCTCTGTGTGTGTGTGTGTGTGTGTGTGTGTGTGTGTGTGTGTGTGTGTGTTCACTGCTATGGCCCATATGTGGAGGTCAGAGGACAACATTTGGGTGTCAGTTTTCACCTTTGCCTTTAAGTGCCAGGGTTTGAAGTCAGGTGTTCTGGCTTGTATGGTGAGTTGTTATTCCTACTGAAATATCTATTTGATCAAAGGCATCATTTTGTTCATTTATATATTCCACAGTTCTCTCAGTGGTATGGAACTATTTATAAAAACCTAACAATGATGGCTGAGTGTTGCCTTTCATGGGTACAATGAGACCCTATAGAATAGCAGTATGAATTTCTAACTGCTGAAATTTCTGTCCAATCCTAAAAGGAAGAGTTTTTTAGTAGGAACTGTTATATAACCCACACTTGCCTTAACTATTTTCTTTCTTAATTATATGTCTTTGTTTTATTTTTGCAGATATGTTTTTGAGCAATATTGAGTGTGTGCCTCTTGCTTTGCTATAGATTTTGAGGAAATTCTTTGTATTTTTTCATTTCATATAATTTTTGCTATAGATCCTGTAACTATAGTAATACCTATTTATACTCAGGTTTATTTTGACATAAAATTGTAATCCTACATCACTTTGAACATATTTAGGTATTCTTATCAAGACCATTAATCATACCCCATTATTACCCTAGCTTTAATAGTGTTGTCCATTTATTTTAAGCATCACTAAACTTGATAAAACTAAACACAACAGATACAGGTGAATCCACCCAGGTAATGTCAGCCACACACAACCTATCAGAATGCTCAGAGTTGCAAACAGGTTTTTTTAAGTTAATTAATTAGTTAATTAATTGATAAAGATTCCAAATGCCATCCTCTTCTGGTGCCCCACTCACAAAGTCCCTCCCCCCATCCCTTCTACTTCACCACTGAGAGGGCATCCATCCACCAACCCTGGTGAATCAAGTTTCTGCAGGATTAAGCCTACTCTGTTCCACTGAGGTCAGACAAGGAGTTTCTCTGCTACATATGTGCCAGGGGCCTCAGTATAGCCCATGTGTGTGGCAAACAGTCTTGATCCTTTGAGATGACTAACAAAGCATGAAATATCTGGGGACAAAAATTGACAGCAGATAAGGTTACTGCTACTTTTGAATCTTCAAAATATCACTAACCATTGCATTAATCTAAGACACAAACACATTTTCATGCTTGAGCATATTCTAAAATGTATTTTGGTCTCCAAGAGAAAAGAACAAAAATACCAATAGTGTGGGAAGTGTCTATATTAATAGTCATCTCACTTGTTTTTTTCTACAAGATTACTTACAGCCTTGTACTAATATTCAGAAAAGAATTAAATTTTAAGGACTTTGAAAATTCTTAGCTGTCAGTATCACTGAGAGACTGCAATTCCTCTTTTTCATTAAAGTAAACATATATGGTGAATTGATAATAAACTTTTCCCTAAGGTTTACAGTGGATATATCTAGCTCATAAGATCATTTAGGCATGGGTCTTCCCCTTTGCATCTGAATCTATAAACAGAATTGGCATATTTGGAAGATAGTACTATCCACATATAGGGTATAGTATTTACACACTATATACAGTAATATATAGGACGGCAAAGTAGATGCTTTTATATTTGTACACTAAAATCAGCATGCTAAATAAAAAAAAAAAAATAGCCTTGCAACACGAGTAATGGTAGGAGTGCCAGGAATTAGTGTATGTGTTTAAAATAAATAGTACCTAGGGTAATTATTTCCATAATGATTGCCACCAATTTGCCAATCTGATTTTTAAGAATCAGATAAGGTTCATTCCATAGGTAAGCAGTTTGTCAATCTTGCATGGCAATATTACTCAGGAACAAACTCAATCAAATAACATCCACAGTTAGAGTGGTTATGTAAGAGTTGTTCATTGCTGCAGACCCTTTTGGTCCCTGTCAGTGTAGAATGGGTCTCTGGTTGCAGGTGGACAAGGAGTCAGCAAAATGAATGACAGACAGATCAACATGAGAGGCTGTGTAGAATCTGAATATAATATGTCAAGTCCAGCATCACACTTTTTATACAGAAGAATAACAAGAAACCAGGTGAGGTACATCCGCTGAGTTACAGTGGCACAAAACATAAAGAATGTATACATCAACATAAAGAATGTATACATCAAAAGAAGGTAGGGGCTAAACACATGAAACTCAAGAAGAATGAAGACTGAAGTGTGGACACTATGCCCCTCCTTAGAATTGGGAACAAAACACCCATGGAAGGAGTTACAGAGACAAAGTTTGGAGCTGAGATGAAAGGATGGACCATGTAGAGACTGCCATATCCAGGGATCCACCCCATAATCAGCATCCAAACGCTGACACCATTGCATACACTAGCAAGATTTTATTGAAAGGACCCAGATGTAGCTGTCTCTTGTGAGACTATGCCGGGGCCTAGCAAACACAGAAGTGGATGCTCACAGTCAGCTAATGGATGGATCACAGGGCTCCCAATGGAGGAGCTAGAGAAAGTAGCCAAGGAGCTAAAGGGATCTGCAACCCTATAGGTGGAACAACATTATGAACTAACCAGTACCCCGGAGCTCTTGACTCTAGCTGCATATGTATCAAAAGATGGCCTAGTCGGCCATCACTGGAAAGAGAGGCCCATTGGACTTGCAAACTTTATATGCCCCAGTACAGGGGAATGCCAGGGCCAAAAAGGGGGAGTGGGTGGGTAGGGGAGTGGGGGTGGGTGGGTATGGGGGACTTTTGGTATAGCATTGGAAATGTAAATGAGCTAAATACCTAATAAAAAATGGAAAAAAAAGAAGGTAGGGACCAGGCTGCTGCCACTAAGAAGGGAGCCAAGTGTCATGCTAGTCTATTGTTAAACCCATCACCAGGGGTTCTTAGTAAAAGCTTGATTATGCTGTTTCTTTGGGCCTAGTGAAGAAACCTGTCTCAGGGGGATTCCCTAACTCTTTCATGGTAAATCCACCTATTTGCTAGGCCATTGTGAATTCCCTTGTCTGGGTAAGACTAGCTATTGTCTCAAGCAAACACTCTGCAAAACAGCCCTGAGCTATTCTGGCTCCATTCTTTGTAATGCCTAATTAGTTTCACTGTCTTTACTACGAGAAGTAAATTTGAATGTTACTGAATAGATAACCTTCTCACTGAATTCCTACTGAATTCCAAGTTTGTCAGCTTCAAGGATTTTCTAGGATGTTGGAACACTGGTGAAGGCTTAGCTATCTCAGAATTCAATGTTTAAAGGCACTTATAATAAAATAATACTAAAAGAGAGCACGTGGATCCATACACCAGACTAACACAGGGATAGGGTATGAGTATAAGGGTTATGAGAATGCCTGGTTCCAGGAGATTAAGTTTCCTTGAAACTCTTTGCCTCGTGAGCATTTTCAGGCCTCTTGGCCTGCCAAGCAGACTTTACTGGAGCGTGTGTAGCAGATCATAATAGCTCAGGTATGTGGTTTTGATCAGTAATAAGATGAATACAATCTTTCTTAATAATCTGATCTCACATGTGATGGACAAAAATGATTATTTGCAAGACCAAGGGGTCTCTCTTCTCAATGATGGCTGACTAGGCCATCTTCTGCTACATATGCAGCTAGAGACACGAGCTCTGGGGGTACTGATTAGTTTATATTGTTGTTCCGCCTCAGTACAGGGGAGCGCCAGGGCCAAGGAGTGGGAGTGGGTGGGTAGGGGAGTGGGTAGGGGGAGGGTATGGGGGACTTTTGGGATAGCATTTGAAATGTAAATGAAGAATTTGAAATGTAAATGAAGAAAATACCTAATTAAAAAATTGGAAATGATAAAAAGTTAAATTAATTAATTAATTAATTAAAAAATGATCATTTGAATTTTTGCTTAGGATTATGTTAATTCATTTATCCTATGTCATAGTACAATCCATAGGTAAATGAACTTTCAGGAAATCTCACAATGATCCATGATAATATCCTGTGAATAGATATAAGTTAGCAAAAATGGCTAGCAGAGAGAGTGCTCTGGTTATTCACATGTTCTCAAGTAAAAGTAAAAGGTAAACTTAGTGAAGTTTATAGCTCATTAACTTCTAGTACCATGCTTGAGTATCCAGTGGACAGGAAAACACAAATGATATTTATTCCTCTTATTATGCAGAATTTTTGGTTTATACCTCTTATTAACCTTGTGTGACATAGGTGGGCAGTTCTAGGCCTTGTGAATTACCTTCCATACTCATTAATAGTAATCGAGACTCAATGGTATTATTTGCATATTACTAGAACTTTACCATATAAAAGTCTTCATTTTTCCTGGTCAGTTGACAGGCTTTCTCCATTATTAAATTCTCTCATTTGCAATAACTTCACCTAAGTACTTCACTTTTTACAAAAATATATTCTTCCTGAAAATTAACCATTATTTATTAACCAAATATAACAGTACTCTTGATTTCTGGAACTTTCCCCACTAGATACTCAGTAAATGATTCAAAATTGCTATGATTTTCTAAAATACTCTTGCTTAATCCTTTCATTTTCAGAAAAAAATTTCCCCATGTAGTATTATTGTAGGATGGAAAAGATGGATTGATTACTACATTTTTAAAAGGCCTATTGAGATATGATTCCCACATTAAAATAAGTAAAATAAACTCACTTCTAACAAAAAAATCTTATTTTTCCAGAAGTTTGTGATAACTGAAATTAAACTCTTTCTATAAAACCAGTTTTCTTAACCTATATGTACTAAGTATGCATGCATAGAAACTATCACCCATGTTACATTATTGTTATTAGACGCGTTCTCACGACCGGCCAGGAAGAACACCACAGACCAGAATCTTCTGCGGCAAAGCTTTATTTCTTACATCTTCAGGAGCCAGGGTGCAGGAAGCAAGAGAGCAAGAAGCAAGAGAGCAAGAAGCAAGAGAGCAAGAAGCAAGAGAGAGAGAAAACGAAACCCCGTCCCTTTTTAAGGAGAATTCTCCTTCGCCTCGGACGTGTCACTCCTTGATTGGCTGCAGCCCATCGGCCGAGTTGACGTCACGGGGAAGGCAGAGCACAAGTAGTCATAAGATACCCTTGGCACATGCGCAGATTATTTGTTTACCACTTAGAACACAGCTGTCAGCGCCATCTTGTAACGGCGAATGTGGGCGCGGCTCCCAACATCTCCCCCTATCCTTTTAATAAGAGCAAATAGGCCACCCATATTAATGAGAGTGGAGATAGAGGTCAAATCCCCAGTGTGTAGGTAAAGGAGCCATGTACAGGATTAGCTCTTAGGCTCACAGGCTTTTACCCAGAGCAACCCTGACCTGCTCCCGTGTCGTTTTGCCTGGGGGAAGGGAACTAGGACACTGAACCTTCATGAAAGATGACATGTCTCCCTAGAATAGGCTCATATATGCCGCAGAGCCTTTCCATTGCAGTGCTTAGCCGTGCAACTCTCTCGGGCTGCTGAAGCACACTCACTCTATCCCGTGCAATGAGTCTAGCCTCATGGGATATAAGAGCTGAGTGGCCAGCGACCTATTGCCTAAGCATAGATATATCAGGGGAAGCTCCATGTTCTAGTCCTGCAAGCGCCTGGGCAATAACCACCTTGTCTCTCCTAGTTTGGGCCTTAAGCTTACAGACCAATCAAAGAAGCAACACTAATCCACAGCAAAGTGTATCTCCAAATAATATTAATCCCACCCATTTTTTAAAGAAAGAAAATGCTGAGGAGATCCAATTGGGTAATCCTTTGGTCAGCGACAGGTCCAAGCGCGTGGAGTTGACCTGAAGTCTCAATTCCCGAAGGATCTGTTCAAATTCAGCCATCCAATTCTGTAACATATACTGAAAAAGACTTTTTGACAATTTAGCTGCCCTAGTAAATTTAACATACTGAATGGAAATAACACACAATCCCGGAAACTTTTGTTCACATCCCAGCTGAGTTATTTGTCATAATACATCTAGTTGTATCTGGACAAGATCTATGAGTTGATTAACCAGCATGAGACCTCCCTGTATCTTGACATTAGCTGAGGCCTGTTCATCTATGACTGTAGTCACTGAGGCTGACAAAGTGTTAATGGTGTCAGTCATCTGGACCTGTCCAGACAGAGCCAAGGCTGTCTGAATTAAGGCCAAACCCAGTTCCTAGTTAGTGGTAAAAAAGCAGGAGAATACTTGAGCATTATACATCACCGTCATTGGGAGTGGAAATGTCGACATTATCCCCCAACGCTGCTCTCTCTTTATTATTGACGCCCTGGACATCACCAAGACGAGGGACATTAGTATTCCCTTGGTCAGTCTGGATTTTTCGGGTGAGTCTTTCTGGTACCCAAAATGGGTTGTCTTCATTCTGTGGGAAAACACAGATAGCTCCCCTGGATCTTATCAAAATAGGATCCGGGCCATACCATTTATTATCAAGGACATTTTTCCATTTAACCATCTCATTGGGCCTATCTGGCTCTGAACAATGACGTTCAGCCGCAGTATGGCCATGAGCATCAATATTTAAAAAATTGAGTGTAAAGAGTGCCAAAGACACCGACACTCTTGGTGCTCGGGGTACAATCTCTTCAATTCCCCTCTTCTGTTTTATAAGATAGGCTTTGAGGGTGCGATGCGCACGCTCAACAATACCCTGTCCTTGAGGGTTGTATGGAAGTCCAGTCAGGTGGGTTACGTCCATCTGACGGCAGAACTGTTGGAATTTTTGAGACGTATAAGCTGGTCCATTATCAGTCTTAAGGAGTCTGGGTTTCCCCCAAGCACTCCATGCCTCAAGACAATGTTGAATCACATGTGAGGCTTTTTCTCCGGTTAACGGAGAAGCAAACATGATGCCAGAACATGTGTCAATGGACACATGGAGATATTGAAGTTTTCCAAAGGAAGAAACATGTGTAACATCCATTTGCCAGACCTGTAGAGGTCGAATACCGCGTGGGTTAATTCCCACATGAGGAACTGGCAAGAACTCACAGCAGCTTTGACATTGAGTAACAATGTCACGGGCTTCTTTTCTTGTCAAGGAGAAACGACTGCGTAATGTTTCAGCCGTCACATGAAAATTGTTATGAAAATTTTTTGCAGCCTCTACCGGGGATGATAGGGCAGCAGCCATCACTTTAGTGGCCTTATCTGCCAAATCGTTTCCCAGAGCCATGGGGCCAGGTAGGCCTGAATGGGCTCTAACATGAGTAATATAAACAGGAGATCTTCTAGATAACAAAACTAATTGTATCTGCTGAAAAATATTGGCAACTCTACTGGAAGGCTTAATCACTCCAGCCACTTCTAAAAGATTTACTGCATTAACCACATAACAGGAATCTGACACAATATTAAGGGGTTCTAAAAAGGTTTTTAAAACTTCTAAGACCACTAAACATTCTACCACTTGAGGTGAATTTTCATTATATTGTTTGGATACCACTTTACCATTAGCCACATAGGCACCTATGCCAGTTTTTGATCCATCAGTATATACCACAATCCCATTTTTAAGTGGGTTTCTTACTGTTATTTGTGGAAACACAACAGATTGATTTTGGGCAAACTGTAAGATTGGATGTTTTGGATAATGGTTATCTATTTTTCCTGAAAAGGAGGTAACTAAAACTGCCCAATCATTAGATGTGGCTGCCAAGGTTTGAACCTGTGCAGCGGTATAAGGTACAATTAAAAGATATGGACTTTGCCCAAAGTGGGTGATTGCTGCTTTTAGGCCTTTAAGGGCAAGCTGTGCAATTGCATCAGGATACCAATCTATTATTTTAGCTGGGGATACGTTTGGATGGATCCACAACAATGGCCCATTCTGCCACAAAACTGCAGTTGGCAATTGTGCTGTCTTAAAGACACACAAACTGAAAGGCTGCGAATCCTCAATACGTTGTAATTGTGCATTCTGTAAGGCCTTTTCCACTTTTTGTAAGGCCTGGTTAGCAGCTAGAGTAAGAGTCCTAGGGGAGGAGATATGAGGATCTCCTTCTAAAATACTAAACAAAGGCCTTAACTCAGCGGAAGGAATCTTTAAAAAAGGTCTGAGCCAATTAATATCTCCCAACAGCTTTTGAAAATCATTTAAGGTATGGAGGTGATCTCTTCTTATCTAAACATGTAAATATTGATTTCTCTCAAAGGAGGAAATATGCGTGACATCCATTTGTCAGACCTGTAATGGCCTGACGCCACGAGGGTTTACCCCTACGTGAGTAGATAAAATTTGACAACAATCTAAAGGCATTATTAAGTAATCAGAATCATTTTCAGTAGAACCAATCTCTCTGGCAGCTCTAGGAATACCAGAGGAAGAAAAAACAGCCATGTAGGCTTGGCAAAATTATTAGTTGAGCTATTTTGTCTCTTTGTGATATAGAAAAGACAACTTGAGGACAAGAACAGAGAACCTGAAGTTCCCCTTTACAATCCTGATCTACAACTCCAGGGTGGACAATAAGACCTTGTAGGCTGCAAGAGCCTGCCTCTGTCATTATTGTCCAGTGGCTTCACCTGCTCGGGAGAGCGCCTTCCAGGCCCTAATAGCCTTTTCATCTGATTCAGAACTACTAAGAACTGGCTCCTTGAGCTCACCTAGTGATGAGTATAGGCTCCTTCTCCTAAAAACCTCTGCTGATTGATCTTTTTTCTTTTCTTTTTCCTTCTCCTTCCTTCTAATCTCTCCCCAGGTATTCTTACCTGACCTAAACTTTTCCTCGGGTTCAAGACCCTTGGAAAGGCCTGTATACTTATTTTGTGTACCATATTTCCTCTTTGTTCCTACTCTCTCTCCCCACTTTACTTCTGATAGCTTGTCCTGAATTTCATCCAGAATCCGCCCTGCCTTAACCACTTGATAACATGTGAAAAGGAACAAAAGGGCTTCTAACACTAGAAAAAATTCAAGGCCAAATATACCTTGCAAAGCCATTTTCCACTTTACTTCTGATAGACTGTCTTGAATTTCCTTAGAAAGTTCAAGATCAGACTTACCTCGTAAAGTTGTACTCACTGGTACTCTCGTTCCCCAGCTGAAAAGTTCTGAATTCATACAGTTGAATCCTTCTTAACAGTCTGCTTTACGGGAACCTTTATTACCGCGACCCGCAGTTCTGGTTCTGGAATGAGGGATCTTCCTTGCGCCAGTCCCGAGTTTTTTCTCGTCCCGGAATTCGGCACCAATTGTTATTAGACGCGTTCTCACGACCGGCCAGGAAGAACACCACAGACCAGAATCTTCTGCGGCAAAGCTTTATTTCTTACATCTTCAGGAGCCAGGGTGCAGGAAGCAAGAGAGCAAGAAGCAAGAGAGCAAGAAGCAAGAGAGCAAGAAGCAAGAGAGAGAGAAAACGAAACCCCGTCCCTTTTTAAGGAGAATTCTCCTTCGCCTCGGACGTGTCACTCCTTGATTGGCTGCAGCCCATCGGCCGAGTTGACGTCACGGGGAAGGCAGAGCACAAGTAGTCATAAGATACCCTTGGCACATGCGCAGATTATTTGTTTACCACTTAGAACACAGCTGTCAGCGCCATCTTGTAACGGCGAATGTGGGCGCGGCTCCCAACACATTATTTCACTGTGTCTATTTTATATGACTGTTAGATACCAAGGACATATTGCAGTATTTCACTTATTTTGACTTTAAAAATATTATTTATTTAATGAAGATTTATTTATAAATATCTGTAAAAATAACTTTAGTGCCAGAACTTGGGAGGCAGAGGCAGGCAGATCTCTGAGTTTATGGCCAGCTTGGTCTGCAAAGGAAGTTTCAGAGCAAAAGAGACATACAGAATGAAACTTCTATATGATTTTTATTTTCTTACATAAATGTAGCTTCCCCAGTCTATTCCATCATTGGAAGCCAGAATCCCCCCCGGCTCTCTCCATCTTTGATTGACGGGTATGTTTATTGTAAATTCTATGGTCAAAAGCCATAGTTAAAAATAATTTAAAATAAAAGCAAATATTCCTATAAAAAGAAAACAGTATTTTAAAATTATATCTTTAAAAAACCTATGATTTCATGGTGATAAAATAATAATTATTTAACATATACATTTACAATCACATAAAATACTAAAATAGAATATCTAACAAATTATGATTTATTGCTTCTTTGCGAAAAGGGATATACTATTATGTATTTATTTACATATATTTATTAAATGATTTTCAAATTGGTACCACTTTTTTGTGTTTTGCTATAAAACATTAGTGAAGACAGCATACATAAAATTCCAAGCACAATAGGAAAGTAAGATATTCTATATCAAAACATGCAACTTATGAGTTATTTCCTAATAAGTATAACACTTCTAATCTCTCATCACATGAAGATAATAAATGCTGGGCTATAGAGACTAAGTTTACAATGTCCTTCTATTTTCAGCATAAAACCTGAAATTTGATCTGCAAGATGAACATTTATAAACGACAGGAAAAACAAAAAACAAAAAACAAAAACAAAAACAAAAAAACAACCAAACAAACAAAACCCTGTGAATGACAACAGGCTACTTTCATGCTTTCATGCTTTGTCCTGAGGAACAAGAAACCAACCCAACCCTGAGCTCACTATCCAACAAAACTTGCTTGCTTAATGAATTACATGCTAATGAGTCCTGACTCAAAAATAAGGTGTATAGTTATAGTTATCTGAAGAACATGTCTAGGGTTGTTTTGTGGCCTCCACACACAAAAGCATGCACAGAAGTGTTCATGTCCATGTGCATTGATACAGGCTAACACGCACACACACACACACACACACACACACACAGAGGAGAGGTGAAGGAGCAAGAGAAAAGATAAATCTTTGAGAACAAATGCAAATTTTCTTGTTCAGATCATTTTTTTTCATTTCATTATTATAGTATTGCCATATTGTACTCCAAAAAGGAATGAAGATCTATGTAATATGAAAAGTATTATGATGAATTTCAAATACACAGATTACAATTTATAAGTCAATAAAAATACAGTGGACCCTACATAAAGACGATTTTTGCTTCTTTATACAACTTTTATGGTGTGAAATTCTATACATAAAAGAGTAATGAGTACATACTCTGGAACTAATAGGAGTATGATTTGTATGTACAAATATTCCATTATTTGACCTTATTCAATTTAGTGAAATGAAGCAATTATTCTCTATGAAATCCAATGTATTTATATGGGTTGTATAAAACTTCAATAGGCAAAACTACATATCATAGCATAAAATTTTCATGTATTCTATTGTTTAATCATGGTGTTTATTATTGTTACTATATTTTCATTCTTCAGTTAAATTTGAAAGTAATTAAATTGTGTTGTAATATCTTTACTAATCGATTACTATCTATCCTTAATGAACTTAGTATGGAGTTTTGGATCCTAGACTCAGTCTATATACTTACAACATAACTCTCACACCTAAGAGTCAGGGAACATTATAGAAGGGATGGAACAATTACTGTAAAATCCAAACTAGTACAGTGTGTATGTGTGTGTGTGTGTGTGATTGTGTGTACTACTAATATTAGAAGTTATAGCCATAAAGTCTCACCAAACTCCTTCCTCTCATTGATGTACCATAAGGCCATTCTCTGCCACATAAGTGGCTGGATTCTTGGGTCCCTTCATCTGTACCCTTCTATTGGTGGGATATTCTCTGGGTGCTCTGGGGGTACTGGTTAGTACATATTGTTGTTCCTCTTCGGGGGCTGAAAACCCCTTCAGCTCCTTGAGTCCTTTTGCTAACACCTCCATTGGGTACACTGTGCTCAGTTCAATGGTTGGCTGAGAGCATCAACTTCTGTATTTTTCAGGCACTGGCAGAGCCTCTCAGGAGGCAACTATATCAGGCAACTGTCAGCAAGCACTTCTTGGCATCCACAATAGTGTCTGGGTTTGGTAACTGTATATGGGATGAATCGCCAGATGGGACAGTCTGTGGATGGTCTGTCCTTCAGTCTCTGCTCAACAGTTTGTCTCTGTATCTCTTCCCATGGGTATTTTGATCTCCCTTCTAATAAGGGCAGAAGTATACACACTGTGGTCTTCCTTCTTCTTGAGGTTCACATGGTCTGTGAATTGAATCTTAGGCATTCCCAATATCTGGGCTAATATCTACTTATCAGTGAGTACATACCATGTGTGTTCTTTTTTCATTGTGTTACCACACTCAGGATGATAATTTCTAGTTCAATCAATTTGCCTAAGAATTTCATGAATTAATTGCTTTTAATAGCTGAATATTACTCCACTGTGTAAATGTATCACATTTTCTGTATCCATTCTTCTATTGGAGAACATCTGTGTTCTTTCCAGCTTCTGGCTATTATAAATAAGGCTGCTATTAACATAGTGGAACATATGTCCATATTACATGTTAGAACATCTTTTAGGTATATACGCCAGCAAGTTTTTGCTGAAAGGACCCTGATGTAGCTGTCTCATGTGAGACTATGCCCATCCCTGGCAAACACAGAAGTAGATGCTCACAGTCAGCTATTGGATGGAAAACAGGGCCCCCAATGGGGGAGCTAGAGAAAGTACCCAAGGAGCTGAAGGGGTCTGCAACCATATAAGTGGAACAACAATATGAACTAACCAGTACCCCCAGAGCAGGTGTCTCTAGCTGCATATGTAGTAGAAGATGGCCTAGTCTGCCATTATTGGGAAGAGAGGCCCTTTGGTCTTGCAAACTTTATATGCCCCACTACAGGGGAACAACAAGGCCAAGAAGTGGGAGTGGGAGGGTCGGGGAGTTGGGAGGGGAGGGTATAGGGGATTTTGGGATAGCATTTGAAATGTAAATGAAGGAAGTAAATATCTAATAAAAATTGGGAAAAATATTATTTTCTTGCTATTTTTATATCTAGGGTGTAGTTCCTTTCCTTGTGTTGGCGTTTTCCATCTCTTATCCTTTGAAGGGCTAGATCTGTGGAAAGATATTGTGTAAATTTGGTTTTGTCATCTACAGTAATCCTTGGTTTCTCCATCTATGGTAATTGAGAGTTTGCTGCTTATAGTAGCATGGGCTGCCATTTGTGTTTTCTTAGTTTCTCTATGATGTCTGCCCACGATCTTCTGGCTTTCATAGTGTCACATAATTACACCAGAATTCTCATAAGTCTGACTATATATGTTACTTGACATTTTTCTCTTACTGTCTTTAATATTCTTTCTTTGTTTTGTGCATTGGGTGTTTTTATTATTATTTCATGAGAGGAATTTCTTCTCCGGTCCAACCTATTTGGAGTTCTGTAGGCTTCTTGTATGTTCATGGGCATCTCTTTCTTTAGGTTAGGGAACTTTCCATCTATAATTTTCTGAAGATATTTACTGTCCCTTTAAGTTGGGAATCATCACTCTCTTCTTTACCTATTATCCTTAGATTTCATATTCTAATATCTAATAAAATCGACTTCCAACCCAAAGTTATCAAAAAAGATTGAGTATCTTTTTAACAACTTTAGATCATGCCAAAAATTTGGGAAGAGAAACAATTGAAAAGATACAGCTCAGAAATTAAAACAAAACTAAAAGCATGGTTCCGGGACTCAGCAGAACTTAGGAAATTAGTCTGAACAGGTGAGAGGGTGCGCCAGAGAACCGGACAGCTTCTGGGACAGGCGGAAGCACAGAGCCGCTGAGGCAGCACCCTTGGCGGGCCGCAGACAGCCGGCCACCGTCTGGACCAGAGGACAGGTGTCCACCTGGCTCGGGAGGCGGCCTCAGCCTCAGCAGCAGCAGTCGCCATCTTGGTTCCAGGACTCAGCAGAACTTAGGAAATTAGTCTGAACAGGTGAGAGGGTGCGCCAGAGAACCGGACAGCTTCTGGGACAGGCAGAAGCACAGAGCCACTGAGGCAGCACCCTTGGCGGGCCGCAGACAGCCGGCCACTGTTCGGACCAGAGGACAGGTGTACGCCTGGCTTGGGAGGCGGCCTCAGCCTCAGCAGCAGCTGCTGCCATCTTGGTTCCGGGACTCAGCAGAACTTAGGAAATTAGTCTGAACAGGTGAGAGGGTGCGCCATAGAACCGGACAGCTTCTGGGACAGGCGGAAGCACAGAGCCGCTGAGGCAGCACTCTTGGCGGGCCGCAGACAGCCGGCCACCGTCTGGACCAGAGGACAGGTGTCCGCCTGGCTTGGGAGGCGGCCTCAGCCTCAGGAGCAGTGGTCGCCATCTTGGTTCCGGGACTCCCTAGAACTTAGGAATTTAGTCTGCACAGGTGAGAGTCTGCACCACAGAAGCTGACAGCTTCTGAGAACTGCCAAAGCAACACAGCTTCTGAGAAAGAACCTGTTTAGGACCTTCTTCTTCGGCACACCTTCCCTGTAAGAGAGCTTGCCAGCAGAGAGTGCTCTGAGCACTGAAACTCAGAGGAGAGAATCTGTCTTCCAGGTCTGCTGATAGATGGTAACAGAATCACCAGAAGAACAATCTCTAAACAGAGTCAACTATAAATACTAACTCCAGAGATTACCAGATGGCGAAAGGTAAACGTAGGAATCTTACTAACAGGAACCAAGACCACTCACCATCATCAGAACCCAGCACTTCCACTTCATCCAGTCCAGGACACCCCAACACACCCGAAAATCTAGACCTAGATTTAAAAGCATATCTCATGATGATGGTAGAGGACATCAAGAAGGACTTTAATAAATCACTTAAAGAAATACAGGAGAACACTGCTAAAGAGTTACAAGTCCTTAAAGAAAAACAGAAAAACAGAACCAAACAGGTAGAAGTCCTTACAGAAAAAGAGGAAAAAACATACAAACAGGTGATGGAAATGAACAAAACCATACTAGACCTAAAAAGGGAAGTAGACACAATAAAGAAAACTCAAAGTGAGGCAACACTGGAGATAGAAACCCTAGGAAAGAAATCTGGAACCATAGATTTGAGCATCAGCAACAGAATACAAGAGATGGAAGAGAGAATCTCAGGTGCTGAGGATTCCATAGAGAACATCAGCACAACAATTAAAGAAAATGGAAAATGCAAAAAGATCCTAACTCAAAATATCCAGGAAATCCAGGACACAATGAGAAGACCGAACCTACGGATAATAGGAGTGGATGAGAATGAAGATTTTCAACTCAAAGGACCAGCAAACATCTTCAGCAAAATTATTGAAGAAAACTTCCCAAATCTAAAGAAAGAGATGCCTATGAACATACAAGAAGCCTACAGAACTCCAAATAGACTGGACCAGAAAAGAAATTCCTCCTGACACATAATAATCAGAACAACAAATGCACTAAATAAAGATAGAATACTAAAAGCAGTAAGGGAAAAAGGTCAAGTAACATATAAAGGCAAGCCTATCAGAATTACACCAGATTTTTCAACAGAGACTATGAAAGCCAGAAGAGCCTGGACAGATGTTATACAGACACTAAGAGAACACAAATTCCAGCCCAGGCTACTATAACCAGCCAAACTCTCAATTACCATAGATGGAGAAACCAAAGTATTCCACGACAAAACCAAATTCACACATTATCTCGCCACGAATCCAGCCCTTCAAAGGATAATAACACAAAAAAACCAATACAAGAACGGGAACAACGCCCTAGAAAAAACAGGAAGTTAATCCCTCAACAAACCTAAAAGAAGACAGCCACAAGAACAGAATGCCAACTTTAACAACAAAAATAACAGGAAGCAACAATTACTTTTCCTTAATATCTCTTAACATCAATGGCCTCATCTCCCCAATAAAAAGACATAGACTAACAAACTGGCTACACAAACAAGACCCAACATTTTGCTGCTTACAGGAAACACATCTCAGAGAAAAAGATAGACACTACCTCAGAATGAAAGGCTGGAAAACAATTTTCCAAGCAAATGGTATGAAGAAACAAGCTGGAGTAGCCATCCTAATATCTGATAAGATTGACTTCCAACCCAAAGTCATCAAAAAAGACAAGGAGGGGCACTTCGTTCTCATCAAAGGTAAAATCCTCCAAGAGGAACTCTCAATTCTGAATATCTATGCTCCAAATACAAGGGCAGCCACATTCATTAAAGAAACTTTAGTAAAGCTCAAAGCACACATTGCACCTCACACAATAATAGTGGGAGACTTCAACACACCACTTTCACCAATGGACAGATCATGGAAACAGAAACTAAACAGGGACACACTGAAACTAACAGAAGTGATGAAACAAATGGATCTGACAGATATCTACAGAACATTTTATCCTAAAACAAAAGGATATACCTTCTTTTCAGCACCTCATGGTACCTTCTCCAAAATTGACCACATAATAGGTCACAAAACAGGCCTCAACAGATTCAAAAATATTGAAATTGTCCCATGTATTCTATCAGATCACCATGCACTAAGGCTGATCTTCAATAACAAAAAAAAAAAAAAAATAATAATAGAAAGCCAACACTCACGTGGAAACTGAACAACACTCTTCTCAATGATACTTTGGTCAAGGAAGGAATAAAGAAAGAAATTAAAGACTTTTTAGAGTTTAATGAAAATGAAGCCACAACGTACCCAAACCTTTGGGACACAATGAAAGCATTTCTAAGAGGGAAACTCATAGCTCTGAGTGCCTCCAAGAAGAAACGGGAGAGAGCACATACTAGCAGCTTGACAACACATCTAAAAGCTCTAGAAAAAAAGGAAGCAAATTCACCCAAGAGGAGTAGACGGCAGGAAATAATCAAACACAGTGGTGAAATCAACCAAGTGGAAACAAGAAGAACTATTCAAAGAATTAACCAAATGAGGAGTTGGTTCTTTGAGAAAATCAACAAGATAGATAAACCCTTAGCTAGACTTACTAGAGGGCACAGGGACAAAATCCTAATTAACAAAATCAGAACTGAAAAGGGAGACATAACAACAGTTCCTGAAGAAATCCAAAACACTATCAGATCCTTCTACAAAAGGCTATACTCAACAAAACTGGAAAACCTGGACGAAATGGACAAATTTCTGGACAGATACCAGGTACCAAAGTTAAATCAGGATCAAGTTGACCTTCTAAACAGTCCCATATCCCCTAAAGAAATAGAAGCAGTTATAAATAATCTCCCAGCCAAAAAAAGCCCAGGACCAGACAGGTTTAGTGCAGAGTTCTATCAGACCTTCAAAGAAGATCTAATTCCAGTTCTGCACAAACTTTTTCATAAGATAGAAGTAGAAGGTACTCTACCCAACTCATTTTATGAAGCCACTATTACTCTGATACCTAAACCACAGAAAGATCCAACAAAGATAGAGAACTTCAGACCAATTTCTCTTATGAATATCGATGCAAAAATCCTCAATAAAATTCTCACTAACCGAATCCAAGAACACATTAAAGCAATCATCCATCCTGACCAAGTAGGTTTTATTCCAGGGATGCAGGGATGGTTTAATATATGAAAATCCATCAATGTAATCCATTATATAAACAAACTCAATGACAAAAACCACATGATCATCTCGTTAGAGGCAGAAAAAGCATTTGACAAGATCCAACACCCATTCATGATAAAAGTTCTGGAAAGATCAGGAATTCAAGGCCCATACCTAAACATGATAAAAGCAATCTACAGCAAACCAGTAGCCAACATCAAAGTAAATGGAGAGAAGTTGGAAGCAATCCCACTAAAATCAGGGACTAGACAAGGCTGCCCACTTTCTCCCTACCTTTTCAACATAGTACTTGAAGTATTAGCCAGAGCAATTCGACAACAAAAGGAGATCAAGGGGATACAAATTGGAAAAGAGGAAGTCAAAATATCACTTTTTGCAGATGATATGATAGTGTATATATAAGTGACCCCAAAAATTCCACCAGAGAACTCCTAAACCTGATAAACAGCTTAGGTGAAGTAGCTGGATATAAAATAAACTCAAACAAGTCAATGGCCTTTCTCTATACAAAGAATAAACAGGCTGAGAAAGAAATTAGGGAAACAACACCCTTCTCAATAGTCACATATAATATAAAATATCTCGGCGTGACTCTAACTAAGGAAGTGAAAGATCTGTATGATAAAAACTTCAAGTCTATGAAGAAAGAAATTAAAGAAGATCTCAGAAGATGGAAGGATCTTCCATGCTCATGGATTGGCAGGATCAACATTGTAAAAATGGCTATCTTGCCAAAAGCAATCTACAGATTCAATGCAATCCCCATCAAAATTCCAACTCAATTCTTCAACGAATTAGAAGGAGCAATTTGCAAATTCATCTGGAATAACAAAAAACCTAGGATAGCAAAAGCTCTTCTCAAGTATAAAAGAACCTCTGGTGGAATCACCATGCCTGACCTAAAGCTTTACTACAGAGCAATTGTGATAAAAACTGCATGGTACTGGTATAGAGACAGACAAGTAGACCAATGGAATAGAATTGAAGACCCAGAAATGAACCCACACACCTATGGTCACTTGATCTTCGACAAGGGAGCTAAAACCATCCAGTGGAAGAAAGACAGCATTTTCAACAAATGGTGCTGGCACAACTGGTTGTTATCATGTAGAAGAATGTGAATCGATCCATACTTATCTCCTTGTACTAAGGTCAAATCTAAGTGGATCAAGGAACTTCACTTAAAACCAGAGACACTGAAACTTATAGAGGAGAAAGTGGGGAAAAGCCTTGAAGATATGAAAACAGGGGAAAAATTCCTGAACAGAACAGCAATGGCTTGTGCTGTAAGATCGAGAATTGACAAATGGGACCTAATGAAACTCCAAAGTTTCTGCAAGGCAAAAGACACTGTCAATAAGACAAAAAGACCACCAACAGATTGGGAAAGGATCTTTACCTATCCTAAATCAGATAGGGGACTAATATCCAACATATATAAAGAACTCAAGAAGGTGGACTTCAGAAAATCAAATAACCCCATTAAAAAATGGGGCTCAGAACTGAACAAAGAATTCTCACCTGAGGAATACCGAATGGCAGAGAAGCACCTGAAAAAATGTTCAGCATCCTTAATCATCAGGGAAATGCAAATCAAAACAACCCTGAGATTCCACCTCACACCAGTCAGAATGGCTAAGATCAAAAATTCAGGTGACAGCAGATGCTGGCGTGGATGTGGAGAAAGAGGAACACTCCTCCATTGTTGGTGGGATGCAGGCTTGTACAACCAATTGGAAATCAGTCTGGCGGTTCCTCAGAAAATTGGACATAGTACTACCGGAGGATCCAGCAATACCTCTCCTGGGCATATATCCAGAAGATGCCCCAACTGGTAAGAAGGACACATGCTCCACTATGTTCATAGCAGCCTTATTTATAATAGCCAGAAGCTGGAAAGAACCCAGATGCCCCTCAACAGAGGAATGGATACAGAAAATGTGGTACATCTACACAATGGAGTACTAATCAGCTATTAAAAAGAATGAATTTATGAAATTCCTAGCCAAATGGATGGACCTGGAGGGCATCATCCAGAGTGAGGTAACACATTCACAAAGGAATTCACACAATATGTACTCACTGATAAGTGGATATTAGCCCAAAACCTAGGATACACAAGATATAAGATACAATTTCCTAAACACATGAAACTCAAGAAAAATGAAGACTGAAGTGTGGACACTATGCCCCTCCTTAGAAGTGGGAACAAAACACCCTTGGAAGGTGTTACAGAGACAAAGTTTGGAGCTGAGATGAAAGGATGGACCATGTAGAGACTGCCATAGCCAGGGATCCACCCCATAATCAGCATCCAAACGCTGACACCATTGCATACACTAGCAAGATTTTATCGAAAGGACCCAGATCTAGCTGTCTCTTGTGAGACTATGCCGGGGCCTAGCAAACACAGAAGTGGATGCTCACAGTCAGCTAATGGATGGATCACAGGACTCCCAATGGAGGAGCTAGAGAAAGTACCCAAGGAGCTAAAGGGATCTGCAACCCTATAGGTGGAACAACATTATGAACTAACCAGTACCCCGGAGCTCTTGACTCTAGCTGCATATGTATCAAAAGATGGCCTAGTTGGCCATCACTGGAAAGAGAGGCCCATTGGACACGCAAACTTTATATGCCCCAGTACAGGGGAACGCCAGGGCCAAAAAGGGGTAGTGGGTGGGTAGGGGAGTGGGGGTGGGTGGGTATGGGGGACTTTTGTTATAGCATTGGAAATGTAAATGAGCTAAATACCTAATAAAAAATTAAAAAAAAACAAACTAAAAGCATGCAAGAAAAGAAAAACTTTCCTTGATCTGGATCCATTCTAATTTATTTTTAATTAATTAATTAATTAATTAATTAATTAATTTTTATTAGATATTTCCCTTATTTATATTTCAAATGTTATCCCCTTTTTAGGTTCCCCTCTGAAAATCTCCTATCCTCTCCTCCCTGCCCCTACACCCCAACTTACCCACTCCTGCTTCCTGGCCCTAGAATTCGCCTATAATGGGGCATAGAACTTTCACAGGACCAAGGGCCTCTCTTCCCATTGATGACCTACTAGGCCATCCTCAGCTACATATGCAACTAGAGCCATGAGTTCCACCATGTGTTTTCTTTGGTTGGTGGTTTAGTCCCAGGGAGCTTGGGGGTTACTGGTTAGTTCATACTTTTGTTCCTCCTAGGGGGCTGCAAACCCCTTCTGTTCCTTGGGGATTTCTCTAGCTACTTCATTGGGAAACCTGGGCTCCATCCAATAGATGACTGTGAGCCTCCACTTCTGTATGTGCAGAGCCTCTCAGGAGACAGCAATATCAGTCTCCTGTCAGCAAGCTCTTCTTGGCATCTGCAATAGTGTCTGGGTATGGTGCTTGTTTATGGGATGGATCCCTTGTTGGGGAAGTCTCTAGATGGTCCTTCCTTCCTTCTCAGCTATGACTTTTGTCTCTGTAACTCTTTCCATGAGTATCTTATTCCCTCTTCTAATAAGGATCAAAGTATCTACACTGTGGTTTTCCTTCTTGAGTTTCATGCATTTTGCAAATTGTATCTTGGGTATTATGAGTGATATACACTTATCAGTGAATGCATATCATGTGTGTTCTTTTGTGATTGGGTTACTTCACTTAGAATAATATCCTCCAAATCCATTCATTTGTCTAAGAATTTTATGAATTCATTGTTTTTATTAGCTGAGTAATACTCCATTGTGTAATGGGAGCACCCTCATAGAAGCAGGGGCAGAGGGAATGATAAGTGGGTATTCTGAGATGGTGAAATCACGAAAGGGTATAACATTTGAAATGTAAATAAAGAAAATATCCAATGAAAAATATTCTTTGAGAAAGACACAACTGATCCTAATTACCTACATCTTTCATGTAAAGACAGCCTAAATATGACTATCATATGTATGTAAAAGAAGGTGTTAATCATCAGGTTTGGTAGTATTTTCCTATAATAATAACAGCACTTATAAAACTGAGGAAAGAGGAGACTGAGATTGAAGTGATTAGCTAGTTTTGACTATATAGTAAATCTTGCTCTGTTACACAGGAGGGAGGACATTTGTTATGGTAAAAGATGTTGATTAAAGTAGATGAGAGAAAATGGCATGTAAACAGAGAATACAGACAACTTGTTAATGAAATGTATCTAAGAAAAAGAAAAAAACAGAAGGACTAGAATATCTAGAAGGAAGAACTGTGAAGAATGCTTTAAAGCATACAGATTAAGGAACATTAATTGGGTAAAATGATGTGTGTGTGTGTGTGTGTGTGTGTGTGTGTGTGTGTGTGTGTGTGCTCATCCTGGATCAGTTTTTTTTTTCCTTTTTATTCATTTATTTTTTTAAACTCCAAAATTTATTCCCTTCCTGGGCCACCCCTATACCACATCCCATATCTCCTCTCCACCCCGTCTCCACAAAATTTCTCCACCTCCCACACCACCCCACAAGACTGCAAAACTCCTTGGGGCCTCTAGTCTCTTAAGGATTAGGTGCATCTTCTCTGACTAAATACAGACCCAGAATTCCTCTGTTGTATTTGTGTTGGAGACCTCATAACAGCTGTTGCATGCTGCCTGGCTGGTGTTCCAGTATCTGAGAGATCTCAGGGTTCCAGGTTATTTGAAACTCTGCTGGTCCTCCTATAGTACTGCCTTCCTCCTCAACTTCTTCCAGATTTCCCCTAAATCCACCACAGGGGTCACCACAGCTTCTGTCCATTGATTTGGTGCAAATATCTACCTCTCACTCTTTCAACTGCTTGCTAAGTCTTTCGGGTGGGCAGTCATGATAGATCCCTTTTTGTGAACACTCCATAGCCTCAGTAATAGTGTGAGGCCTTGGGAACTCTCCTTGAGCTGGATTCCACTTTGGGCATGTTGCTGGATCTATTTTTCTTCAGGCTCCTCTCCATTTACATCCCTGCAGTTCTTTCAAACAGGAACAATTATTAGTTAGAGTTCTGACTGTGGGATGGCAATCCCATCTCTCACTTGATGCACTGTCTTTCTCCTGGAGGTGGGCTCTACAAGTTCCCTCTCCTCAATATAGGGCATTTCATCTAAGGTCCCTCTCTTTGAGTTCCATGGATTTCTCACATCCAAGATTTCTGGTACATTTTGGAAGGTAAAATAATCTTTAAATCTCACAATAGTGAGACAAATATGTAGAGGTGCTTCCGTAACTCAGTAAGATTTCTGACATAATATTCCTTGCTCTCTTACTATATTAGAAAACCTTGGTGATAGTATTTATCAAGATCAATTAGTGCAGTGAATCAGCTGTTGTATCTGCTGATTTCCTCTAATGAAAACCTTAAAGTGATGAGAGGGTTATCACAGGCCCCACTATAATAAAACCTAAGCAGAGTTCTGTAAATGAATATTCATTAGACTTATCTTCTGCTTTCAAAAATCAGGAAATTTATCTCAGTATAATTTGGGTTTATGAATGTGTAAAATACAAATTTTTCAGGTAGTTTTGGGAAGTGTGTTAAAGGAATGCACACTTACTTTTGCTGTTTTATTCTTAATCATGACTTTTGGACTATTGAGAACATGCAACACTATATTAACCCACATAATTGTATGTTACTATTATACAATACTTGTACATGTATTCCTATATTAAAACAGATAATTGTGTTAATAGTCTTAGTGTATAGTTCAATGTATACATCAAAGCCTGAAAGACAGTACTCTAAATTTCAGACAGCTTTCCTGAACTGGTGACTTTGCTTTGATTTCCTCATGAATATTCTATTTCCATCAACTATTAGTTCAGGTTGTATCTTCTTAGTCATAAAATCACAGTAATACCAGTGAATACTATGGCCACTATCCCATTCTTATTCCTTTTCCCTCTCCATTTATCTAAAACAATATTGTTTTATGTCAACAGACAATGAATTAAATCAAACACGAGACAGTGATGTGGTATGAGTATTTAGAGAAAAAAGACCCATTCCGTTTTTACATTATGTATAATTTTGGTGAAGAATAATTGATGAAGACCAATGAGCCGAGTGTGTTGCATTACAAATGTCTGTAATCCCAGCACTTGAGATGTTAAGACAGAAATATCTGCATTCAGGTGGCCAGTCAGCTTTCTCTGATGGAGTTATAGATTATGATAGCATTCTTTTTGTGGTAGGGCCTTTAGTTAATTGTTTCTATTTTGTTGAATAATCTGAGACGTATTGACATTACCTTTCTTTTAAATTCTGGTAGAATTTTGAGCTGAAACTTTCTGCCCCTGGGTTTTAATGATGCTTCTATTTCATTATGGGTTACAGGTCTATTTGAATTCTTTATATGATCTTCCTTTAATTTTGGTAATTTCTACCTATCGAGAAAATTATACATTTCTTTTAGATTTTCCAATTTGCTATAGTAGAAACTTTTAAAGTATGACCTAATGATTGGATTTCCTCAATGTCAGTTGTTATGTTCTCCTTTCTTGTTTCTGCTGTCGTTAACTTGGATATTGTTTCTTCGAGTTTTAGTTAGATTGGAAAAGGGTTTGTCAGTTTTGTTGATTTTTCTCAAAGAACCAACTCTTTGTTTTATTAATTCTTTGTATTGTTCTCTTTGTTTCCATTTTACTGAGTTCAGCCTTACTTTACTTCCTGGTGTCTAATTTTCTTGGTGGTGATTACTCCTTTTTGTTCTAGAGTTCTCTGGTGTACTTTTAAATTGCTAGCTTGAGATCTCTTCAATATATTAATTTAGGCACTTAGTGCTAAGATCATTTCTCTTAGCGTTGTTTTCATTAAGTTCCATAAGTTTGGGTGTATTTGGTATCCATTTTCATTAAGTTCTCAAAAGTTTTAAATTTCTTTTTATTTCTTTATTCCTGCCTTGACACATTTTCATTCTGTAGAGCTGTAGTACTCCATTGTGTAAATGTACCACATTTTTTGTATCCATTCCTCTGTTGAGGGGTATCTGGGTTCTTTCCAGCTTCTGGCTATTATAAATAAGGCGGCTATGAACATAGTGGAGCATGTGTCTTTCTTACTGGTTGGAACATCTTCTGGATATATGCCCAGGAGAGGTATTGCTGGATCCTCTGGTAGTATTATGCCCAATTTTCTGAGGAACCGCCAAACTGATTTCCAGAGTGGTTGTACAAGCTTGCAATCCCACCAACAATGAAGGAGTGTTCCTCTTTCTCCACATCCTCGCCAGCATCTGCTGTCACCTGAATTTTTGATCTTAGCCATTCTGAATGGTGTGAGGTGGAATCTCAGGGTTGTTTTGATTTGCATTTCCCTGATGATTAAGGATATTGAACATTTTTTCATGATTAATTTTTATTTGACTTCTATTTTATTTATTATTAAATTAGCCACATCAGTTTGGTTCTTAGTATTTACCTGGAATATCTTTTTCCATACCATTACCCTGAGATAATAACAATCCTTGGTGTTGAGGTTTGATTCTCTGTAGGCAATGAAATATTCTGAACCATAGACAATATTTTGTGGAGAAAATGAACTATTTAATAAAAGTGTGAGGTAGTCTAGTCCCTCATTACTATCTTTACTGAGTTATATGGCTTTGTCCCATAGTAAAAAAAAATGAAATTACCCTAAATTAACTTGATTTCAAAGTTTTTTGTAGCTTTAAATATTATAATACTTAGTCTTAGCTATAAAGATGAACAAGTACCTATTTATTGTGGGGTTACTGTATGCTTACCATTTCCATTGTTCTGATTCCTTGAGATAGCATTCTTCATAGAGGATATCATCATTCCTCCTGGAGGGTTTAGATTAAAAGACACAGAAAAGTAAGTGAATCTGTTTATCTTCATTAATAATTGTCTCTGTGTCTTTAGTACATATGCTCTAATAGAATCAGATTTAGACTCATTTTTTCTGCTGTTATCTCCATAAATATCCTCCAGAAAGTTGCCCTATTTCTTTCTTTCCCTTTCTCTCTCTCTCTTTCTTTCTTTCTTTCTTTCTTTCTTTCTTTCTTTCTTTCTTTTGTTCTTTCTTTCTTTTGTTCTTTCTTTCTTTCTTTCTTTCTTTTGTTCTTTCTTTCATTCTTTCTTTCGTTCTTGTGTTCTTTCGTTCTTTCTTCTGTTTTTCATATGTGAATGGGACATATTATTTGTATATAGAAGTAGAAGGTAAAGTGTAGGTTGAATACAATGATGGATACATGTATGTTTCTTTAATACAACCTTTTGTTAAAATTCTTAAACCACGGATCCAGGGCTCAAGTCCCTTCTGGAGCACTGCAGCACCAGGGTCCCTGGCCCGGGAGTCTCCGGACACCCACAAGGACCCACACAGGATCCGACACGGGATCCTAAGACCTCTGGTGAGTGGAACACAGTGCCTGCTCCAATCCAATCTCGCAGGACCTGAGACTGCATTAATTAAGGAAGCAGATAACCCAGCCTGATCTGGGGCGCAAGTACCTTCTGGCCCACTGCAGCACCAGGGTTCCTGGCCAGGGGAGTCTCCGACACCCGCAAGGACCCACAAAGGACCCTCCACAGGATCTTAAAACCTAAGGTGAGTAGAACACAACTTCTGCCAGGAGGCAGGTTCAAACACCAGATATCTGGGCACCTTCACTGCAAGAAGAGAGCTTGCCTGCAGAGAGTACTCTGACCACTGAAACTAAGGATAGAGCTAGTCTCCCAGGTCTGCTGATAGAGGATAACATAATCACCTGAGGAACAAGCTCTAACCAGAGACAACTATAACAACTAGCTCAAGAGAATACCAGATGGAGAAAGGCAAACATACAAATCCTACTAACAGAAATCAAGACCACTCACCATCATCAGAACGCAGCACTCCCACCCCACCTAGTCCTGACACCCCAACACAACCGAAAAGCTAGACCCGGATTTAAAAGCATATCTCATGATGATGGTAGAGGACATCAAGAAGGACTTTAATAACTCAGTTAAAGAAATACAGGAGAACACTGCTAAAGAGTTACAAGTCCTTAAAGAAAAACAGGAAAACACAACCAAACAGGTAGAAGTCCTTATAGAAAAATAGGAAAACACATTCAAACAGGTGATGGAAATGAACAAAACCATACTAAACCTAAAAAGGGAAGTAGAGAAAATAAAGAAAACCCAAAGTGAGTCAACGCTGGAGATAGAAACCCTAGGAAAGAAATCTGGAACCAGGGATGTGAGCATCAGCAATAGAATACAAGCGATGGAAGAGAGAATCTCAGGTGCAGAAGATTCCATAGAGAACATTGGCACAACAATCAAAGATAATACAAAACGCAAAAAGATCCTAACTCAAAACATCCAGGAAATCCAGGACACAATGAGAAGACCAAACCTATGGATAATAGGAGTTGATGGGAATGAAGATTTTCATCTTAAAGGACTGGCAAATATCTTCAACAAAATTATAGAAGAAAACTTCCCAAACCTAAAGAATGACATGCCCATGAACATAAAAGAAGCCTACAGAACTCCAAATAGACTGGACCAGAAAAGAAATTCCTCCTGACACATAATAATCAGAATAACAAATGCACTAAATAAAGAGAGAATATTAAAAACAGTAAGGGAGAAAGGTCAAATAACATATAAAGGCAGGCCTATCAGGATTACACCAGACTTTTCACCAGAGACTATGAAAGCCTGGACAGATGTTATACAGACACTAAGAGAACACAAATTCCAGCCCAGGCTACTATACCCGGCCAAACTCTCAATTACCATAGATGGAGAAACCAAAGTATTCCACGACAAAACAAAATTCACATATTATCTTTCCATAACTCCAGCCCTTCAAAGGATAATAACAGAAAAAAAAAGAAAAAGAAACCAAAACAAGGACGGAAATCACGCCCTAGAAAAAGCAAGAAAGTAATCCCTCAACAAACCAAAAAGAAGTCAGCCACAAGAACAGAATGCCAACTCTAACAAAAATAAAAGGAAGCAACAATAACTTTTACTTAATACCTCTTAATATCAATGGACTCAATTCCCCAATAAAAAGACATAGACTAACAGACTGGCTAGAAAAACAGGAATCAACATTCTGCTGCTTACAGGAAACCCATCTCAGGGAAAAAGACAGACACTACCTCAGAGTGAAAGGCTGGAAAACAATTTCCCAAGCAAATGGTATGAAGAAACAAGCTGGATTAGCCATTTTAATATCTGATAAAATCGACTTCCAACCCAAAGTTATCAAAAAAGACAAGGAGGGACACTTCATACTCATCAAAGGTAAAATCCTCCAAGAGGAACTCTCAATTCTGAATATCTACGCTCCAAATGCAAGGGCAGCCGCATTTATTAAAGACACTTTAGTAAAGCTCAAAGCACACATTGTCCCTCACACAATAATAGTGGGAGACTTCAACACACCACTTTCATCAATGGACAGGTCGTGGAAACAGGAACTAAACAGGGACACAGTGAAACTAACAGAAGTTATGAAACAAATGGATCTGACAGATGTCTACAGAACATTTTATCCTAAAACAAAAGGATATACCTTCTTCTCAGCACCTCTCGGGACCTTCTCCAAAATTGACCATATAATTGGTCACAAAACAGACCTCAACAGATACAAAAATATTGAAATTGTCCCATGCATCCTATCAGACAACCATGGCCTAAGGCTGATCTTCAATAACAACATAAATAATGGAAAGCCAACATTCACGTGGAAACTGAACAACACTCTTCTCAATGATACCTTGGTCAAGGAAGGAATAAAGAAAGAAATTAAAGACTTTTTGATTTTAATGAAAATGAAGCCACAACATACCCAAACCTATGGGACACAATGAAAGCATTTCTAAGAGGGAAACTCATAGCTCTGAGTGCCTCCAAGAAGAAACTGGAGAGAGCACACACTAGCACCTTGACAACACATTAAAACCCCTGGAAAAAAAGGAAGAAATTTCACCCAAGAGCAGTAGACAGCAGGAAATAATCAAACTCAGGGGCGAAATCAACCAAGTGGAAACAAGAAGAACTATTCAAAGAATTAACCAAATGAGGAGTTGTTTCTTTGAAAAAATCAACAAGATAGATAAACCCTTAGCTAGACTCACTAAAGGGCACAGGGATAATATCCTAATTAACAAAATCAGAAATGAAAAGGGAGACATAACAACAGATCCTGAAGAAATCCAAAACACCATCAGATTCTTCTACAAAAGGCTATACTCAACAAAACTGGAAAACCTGGATGAAATGGACAAATTTCTGGACAGATACCAGGTACCAAAGTTAAATCAGGATCAAGTTAATGATCTAAACAGTCCCATATACCCTAAAGAAATAGATGCAATCATTAATAGTCTCCCAGCCAAAAAAACCCCAGGACCAGATGGGTTTAGTGCAGAGCTCTATCAGACCTTCAAAGAAGATCTAATTCCAGTTCTGCACAAACTATTCCACAAAATAGAAGTAGAGGGACCTCTACCCAACTCATTCTATGAAGCCACAATTACTCTGATACCTAAGGCACAGAGAGATCCAATAAAGGTAGAGAACTTCAGACCGATCTCCCTTATGAATATCGATGCAAAAATTCTCAATAAAATTCTCGCTAACCGAATCAAAGAACACATTAAAGCAATCATCCATCCTGACCAAGTAGGTTTTATTCCAGGGATTCAGGGATGGTTTAATATATGGAAATCCATCAACATAATCCATTATATAAACAAACTCAAAGACAAAAAGGACATGGTCATCTAGTTAGAAGTGGAAAAAACATTCAACAAGATCCAACACCCATTCATGATAAAAGTCTTGGAAAGATCAGGAATTCAAGACCCATACCTAACCATGATAAAAGCAATCTACCGTAAACCAGTAGCCAATATCAAAGTAAATGGTGAGAAGCTTGAAGCAATCCCACTAAAATCAGGGACTAGACAGGCTGCCCACTTTCTCCCTACCTATTCAACATAGTACTTGAAGTCCTAGCCAGAGCAATTAGAAAACAAAAGGAGATCAAGGGGATACAAATTGGAAAAGATGAAGTCAAAATATTACTTTTTGCAGATGATATGATAGTATATATAAGTGAACCTAAAAATTCCACCAGAGAATTCCTAAACCTGATAAACAGCTTCAATGAAGTAGCTGGATATAAAATTAACTCAAACAAGTCAATGGCCTTTCTCTACACAAAGAATAAACAGGCTGAGAAAGAAATTAGGGAATCATCACCCTTCTCAGTAGTCACAAATAATATAAAATATCTTGGTGTGACTCTAACTAAGGAAGTGAAAGATCTGTATGATAAAAACTTCAAGTCCCTGAAGAAAGAAATTAAAGAAGATCTCAGAATATGGAAAGATCTCCCATGCTCATGGATTGGCAGGATAAACATTGTAAAATGGCTATCTAGCCAAAAGCAATCTACAGATTCAATGCAATCCCCATCAAAATTCCAACTCAATTCTTCAATGAATTAGAAAGAGCATTCTGCAAATTCATCTGGAATAACAAAAAACCTAGGATAGCAAAAGCTCTTCTCAAGGATAAAAGAACCTCTGGTGGAATCACCATGACTGACCTAAAACTTACTACAGAGCAATTGTGATAAAAACTGCATGGTACTTGTATAGCAACAGACAATTAGACCAATGGAATAGAATTGAAGACCCAGAAATGAACCCACACACCTATGGTCACTTGATCTTTGACAAGGGAGCAAAAACCATCCAGTAGAAGAAAGACAGCATTTTCAACAAATGGTGCTGGCACAACTGGTTGTTATCATGTAGAAGAATGGGAATTGATCCATTCCTATCTCCTTGTACTAAGGTCAAATCTAAGTGGATCAAGGAACTTCACATAAACCAGAGACACTGAAACTTATAGAGGAGAAAGTGGGGAAAAGCCTTGAAGATATGGGCACAGGGGAAAAATTACTGAATAGAACAGCAATGGCTTGTGTTCAAAGATCAAGAATTGACAAATGGAACCTCATGAAACTGCAAAGCTTCTGCAAGGCAAAAGACACAGTCAATAAGAGGAAAAGGCTACCAACAGATTGGGAAAGGATCTTTACGTATCTTAAATCAGATAGGGGACTAATATTCAATATATATAAAGAACTCAAGAGGGTGGACTCCTGAAAATCAAATAACCCCCTTAAAAATGGGGCTCAGAGCTAAACAAAGAATTCTCACCTGAGGAACGCAGAATTGCTGAGAAGCACCTGAATAAATATTCAACATCCCTAATCATCAGAGAAATGCAAATCAAAACAACCCTGAGATTCCACCTCACGTCAGTCAGAATGGGTAAGATCAAAAGTTCAGGTGACAGCAGATGCTGGCTAGGATATGGAGAAAGAGGAACACTCCTCCATTGTTGGTGGGATTGCAAGCTTGTACAACCACTCTGGAAATCAGTCTGGTGGTTCCTCAGAAAATTGGACATAGTACTACGGGAGGATCCTGCAATACCTCTCCTAGGCATCTATCCAGAAGATGTCCCAACCTGTAAGAAGGACACATGCTCCACTATGTTCATAGCAGCCTTATTTATAATAACCAGAAGCTGAAAAAAACCCAGATGCCCCTCAACAGAGGAATGGATACAAAAAATGTGGTACATTTACACAATGGAGTACTACTCAGCTATTAAAAAGAATAAATTTATGAAATTCCTAGGCAAATGGTTGGACCTGGAGGTCATCATCCTGAGTGAGGTAACACAATCACAAAAGAACTCAAATGATATGTACTCACTGATAGGTGGATATTCGCCCAGAAACTTAGTATAGTGAGAGATAAGGTACAATTTGCAAAACACATGAAACTCAAGAAGAGCGAAGACCAAAGTGTGGACACTTTGCCCCTTCTTAGAATTGAAAACAATCACCCATGGAAGGAGTTACAGAGATAAAGTGTGGAGCTGAGACAAATGATGGACCATCTAGAGACTGCCATATCCAGGGATCCATCCCATAATTAGCCTCCAAACTATGACACCATTGCATACACTAGCAAGTGTTTTATGCAAGGACCGTGATATAGCTGTCTCTTGTGAGACTAGGCCGGGGCCTAGCAAACACAGAAGTGGATGCTCACAGTCAACTATTGGATGGATCACAGGGTCCCCATTGGAGGAGCTAGAGAAAGTATCCAAGGAGCTAAAGAGATCTGCAACCCTGTAGGTGCAACATTATGAACTATCCAGTACCCAGGAGCTCTTGTCTCTAGCTGCATATGTATCAAAAGATGGCCTAGTTGGCCATCACTTGAAAGAGAGGCCCATTGGACAGGCAAACTTTATATGCCCCAGTACAGGGGAATGCCAGGGCCAAAAAATGGGAATGGGTGGGTAGAGGAGTGGGGGGGTCTGTGGGGGACTTTTGGGATAGCATTGGAAATGTAATTGAGGAAAATACGTAAAAAAACAAAATTAAAAAAAGGAACTTCAAAGAAAAATTCTTAAACCACCTTATTTTTCACAGTATTTAATCCTATATCTCTTTTGTCTATGATGAAAATAAGAATTTATCAACTAGTTTCTAAATATGACAATGTGATCTGCCATGAGACTGAACTCCAATTAAGCATTTAACTTTGAGCTAGTTTGTAATTAACTATGGCACCTTCCCCCCATTGACAGTTAGCTATGTCATAGTATTTATGATTTAAAATTGCCTTTAAGTAATTACATCTGCTCTCTTAGAATTTTATGTGAACTTAAAGCAGTCAGTAACTAATACCTCAACACCCACACAATTAAACTTCATATTCTACATTAGTATTCTTGGTGTAAATATCTTTTCAAATTTATATCTCAGCTTATTTCAGAAAAAATATTAATTTATTATGACATTAACTTCATTAACATTGTCATTTACAGTTTTAATTTTGTTTTATTATGACACATTTATTTTCATTTAGAATGCTAGCTCAATAGCTAAGTGCCACATGTACTTATTTTCCTATTAAGCATAAAAAGAAAGTTTTAGTAGTTGTTGTATGGGTTGATTTTTTGGTCAACTTGATGGTAGCTTAAGTCCCGTGGGAGAAGGAACCTCAAATGCAAAGATGCCTTTATCAAATTGACCTATAGGTAAATCGTGGTGTCAACTTCATTATTGGTATTGATGCAACAGGGTCCACTGTCGAAAGTGCCATCACTAAGTAGGTGGTCCAGGATTCTATAAGAAAGTAGGTTGAGCAATTCATGGAGATCAAACCAGAAAACAAGATTTTTCCATAGTCTGTGCTTCTGTTCCTGCCTTCAGCTGCCTAATCTGTTTGAATTCCCACTTTGGCTTTCCTCAATTATGAACTAAGACTAGAATGTATAGCCAACAACATTTTTCTCCCAAGCTTGCTTTTGGTTATGGTGTTTGTAACATCAGCAGAAAATGAAAGTAGACAAAAGTGGTACCAAGATTGGATATTGAAGGCACAGAATTAACTGTTCTGCTATACTACCATTGTTAATACTTTTGGAACTCTGGGCTTTAAAATACATTGAGTGTTTAGAGCTTAATGGGCTGTTGTAGGAAAGTGGAAAGTAATGTTAAGAGCAGTACATATGATACAGGACTGGCTTGTGAAATTTCAGAAGGAAGTTTGATAGTCTCTCAAAGACTATAGCAGGGCCATTTGTGTGGTTCTTCAATTAAGAATATACAATTAAGAATATATAGTTTCCATTTAGAAGAGAGCAAGCAATACTAAAGTGAGCACTTTTACTTGCTGCAACAGGAGATGCTAGTTAATTGGGAGGGAAGTCATCTATGATTAAAGAGAGACCAGCATCCTTGACATAAGATATGAAGACAGAAGCTGCTGTCCAAAGGAGACTAGGGTTACACCAAAAACTGGCAGCTGAACTTAGCAGTGTATGAGTCTTCTATGTGGTACTGGTTTTTGTGACATGATATTGCATGATGAAGAAGTAATTGAGAGGAGCTGAGTATTTATATGTAAGGGGCCAGAAGAGGCCATTTGTGAAGGTATATCCTAATTGGCAGTGGAGGACCTAGCATACTAGAAATGCCTAGGCCATAGGACAACAAGCACAGAAATGACAACAGCAGTTGTGAAGCAGATATAACTGGATGCTATTTGACACGCTGAGTGTAATATAGAGGCAGAACAAGAGAAATGCCATTACTTAAGCCCTCTGGAGCCCAGAATATCATGATTGAGGGACTCCCAGATGCAGCATATTAAGCAAAAGGATTCAATTTTTATGTTAATTTATATTTTATTTGGTAGGTACTATGCTCTGTGACTTCTCTCTTGAATGAAGAATCCCCACAGTTGAGAGACTTCAGATTTCCAAAGAGATACTGGATTTTTTAATACAACTTGGGAGAGCAAGGTAAAAACCTAGTGCAATGGAAGCTCTATGGAATCTACTAGGGTGACATGAGTGAAGACTCTTAGTAATGGGGTATAAAGAGCTGGAACCAGCTGAGTGAGACTTCCAGTGTTGGGATTGACACACTAACAAAGCCACAAAATCGTCAACATATAATTTTTTCTGCCTGCAAGATGTTCTGGGTTAAATGTGGCACAGAACATGCAGAAATGATCAACCAATGATTGGTCCCATTTGAGACCAATGCTGTGAGAGGGATTCTACACCTGACACTGCCTTGTGGGCGAGGAACCAGAGACTACATAGCCCAAGAACCTAGGATAGGACCTAGGATAGAACCAGACACAATTGGCAAAAACTCAACTTGCTTATTTTTGATGTTATTTTGTTATATTCATAGAGTAGAGCACATAGCATAGTCATCATCAGAGAGGGTTCATTCAGCAACTGATAGGAGCAGATGCAGAGCTCCTCAGTCAATTATTACTTGAAGCTCGAGGAATCCTACAGAAGAGGGGGAGGAAGGATTGTTGGACTCAGAAGGTTAAAGGACACCACAAGGACATGGCTCAGAATCAAGTACCCGGGACTTATAAAGACTCACAGAGACTTCACTGATAACCAGGGAGACTGTATGGGTTTGACACTGATTGTCTGCATAAATGTTAAGGGTGTGCACTTTGCTGTTCTTGTGGGACTTCTAGCAGTGGGAGCAGGGGCTATTTTTGGTAATTCCACCTGTTTTGAGGACTCTTCCTCCTAATGGCTTGCCTTATCTAGTCTTGATATGAAAATATAAAACTAGTCCTACTGCATCTTGTTGTGTCATGTTTGATTGATATCTGTGAAAAACCTGCTCTTTCCTGAAGGAATATGGAGAAGGAGTAAATCTAGGAGAGAAGAGGTTAGGAGAAACGACTAGGAAGAGAGAATGAAGGTGATACTGGGCTCGGGATATACTATATGAGGGAAGAATAAATAAATAAACAAACAAATAAGTAATAAATAAATATTGAAAATGTTGAAGTCTTGGGGACTTTTAAATATTGGAGTGTGTTTTATATGGTAGTATTAACACTAACATGAGATATTGGAAACAAACATAAAAGAAAAGTTATAGTTCAATAGTGATGGTTTTGTGCGGTAAGTGGTCAATTGTGCTAATTAGGTTTTTCTCAACTTGACATAAGCTAGACTTATCTGGGATAAGGGTGGAGTTCCATTTATGAATGGCCATTGTCATGTAGGCAAGCCTGTGGTGGTGTTTATTGATTACTGTTTGGAAAGGTTCATATCACTGTGGACTGTGTCAGTCCTCATCAGATGCTCCTGGGATGAATCACAAAGCATGCTGAGCAAGACATGGAAAGAAAAGAACTAAGCAGAGCTCCTTTGTCACCTCTCCTTCAGTCTTTTGCCTCCCAGTTCTTTCTTTGATTTTATTCTTTGGTCTCCCTCAATGATGAACTGTACATGTAAGTCAATAAGTCCTTTTATCCCCAAGAGAAGAACAATAGAGAGCAGACTAAGACATAACTGCATTAGCTTTGTTTTAACTATATTATACAAGCTATTGTATATTTTAAAAACTAGTCCTCAATATTTGTTGTCTTAAAAGGATGATTTTAATTGTAATTTAAGTATACTATATAACCTAGATGTACATTATTTTTCAACAAATTCAACAGGCCACCACCATACCCTACATAACTACAGGTCAATACTCATAACAATATATCTTCACCCAAAAGCTTTGGAAGTGCACACTGTAAGTTTTCCATCTATGTATATTTTTTTATATTCCTTGTGTATGGAATTACATGACATCAACTTTATTGGGCTTATTTTACTTGACTTAATGGTTGTTTTCAAACATGATCTTTGTTATAGTATATGACAAGATTTCCTTTCTACACTGGGCATACACTTAAATTAATTGAAAACAAAATCTCAAAGAGGACCTCCACAGGAAGATAAATAACATAAAATAACTTGGATCTTTTGGAGATCTCAGAGGCTGAACTGCCAAAAAAAGTACATACACAGACTGCTTAGCAGATGTACAGCTTGGTCTTCCTGTGGGTCCCAAACAACTGGAGCAGGAACTACCCCAAAAGTTGTTCCCTGTACATGGAATATGTTCTATCTGGTATGCCTTGTCTGATCTCAGTGAGAGAGGAAGTGCCTATCCTTTCAGAGACTTGACTTGCTAGGGTGGAGAGATAAACAGATGAGCCCCCATCTGCTCTGAAGAAAAAGGGAGGGGGTTGAGAGAAGTATTGTGTGAGGGGATTACTGAGAAAGGAGCAGTGAGCAGCGAGCAATAAAATTCCCTTTTTATTCCATTAATGTTTCATTCTTCATTCACTAGGACTTGTTCAGTCTTTGTGAACTTCCATAAATGGAGGGGAACTAGGAGCAATGGAGATAGGAGAAACTTGTGGTCAGTACATACATGTTAAGAGGAAAAACTATCTTCACTAAAATAAATGAATGAACAAATGAATGAATGAAAGAACAAATGAAAGTAAATCTTGCTTTATATTTTCATTCCATTATGGTCAGAAAAGATTTATAATATGGGGGCTATCTTGCCAGTGGAGTCGCCAGACAACCGCAAGGTCCCACACAGGATTCCCCACGGGATCCTAAGACCTCTGGTGAGTGGAACACAGCGCTGGCCCCAATCCAATCGCGAGGAACCTGAGACTGCGTTACATAGGGAAGCAGACAACCCGGGCCTGACCTGGGGCACAAGCCCCTTCCGCTCCACTCGAGCCCCGGGCTACCTTGCCAGCGGAGTCGCCTGACACCCGCAAGGGCCCACACAGGATTCCACAAGGGATCCTAAGACCTCTAGTGAGTGGAACACAACTTCTGCCAGGAGTCCGGTTTGAACACCAGATATCTGGGTACCTTCCCTGCAAGAAGAGAGCTTTCCTGCAGAGAATACTCTACCCACTGAAACTAAGGAGAGTGCTACCCTCCCAGGTCTGCTTATAGAGGCTAACAGAGTCACCTGAAGAACAAGCTCTTAACAGAGACAACTATAACAGCTAGCTTCAGAGATTACCAGATGGCGAAAGGCAAACGTAAGAATCCTACTAACAGAAATCAAGACCACTCACCATCATCAGAACGCAGCACTCCCACCCCACCTAGTCCTGGGCACCCCAACACAACCGAAAATCTAGACCCAGATTTAAAAACATTTCTCATGATGATGATAGAGGACATCAAGAAGGACTTTCATAAGTCACTTAAAGAATTACAGGAGAGCACTGCTAAAGAGTTACAGGCCCTTAAAGAAAAGCAGGAAAACACAGCCAAACAGGTAGAAGTCCTTAAAGAAAAACAGGAAAACACATCCAAACAGGTAATTGAAATGAACAAAACCATACTAGAACTAAAAAGGGAAGTAGACACAGTAAAGAAAACCCAAAGTGAGGCAACGCTGGAGATAGAAACCCTAGGAAAGAGATCTGGAACCATAGATGCGAGCATCAGCAACAGAATACAAGAAATGGAAGAGAGAATCTCAGGTGCAGAAGAGTCCATAGAGAACATCGACACAACAGTCAAAGAAAATACAAAATGCAAAAGGATCCTAACACAAAACATCAAGGAAATCCAGGACACAATGAGAAGACCAAACCTACTGATAGTAGGAATTGATGAGAATGAAGATTTTCAACTTAAAGGGCCAGCTAATATCTTCAACAAAATAATAGAAGAAAACTACCCAAACATAAAGAAAGAGATGCCCATGATCATACAAGAAGCCTACAGAACTCCAAATAGACTGGACCAGAAAAGAAATTCCTCCCGACACATAATAATCAGAACAACAAATGCACTAAATAAAGATAGAATATTAAAAGCAATAAGGAAGAAAGGTCAAGTAACATATGAAGGAAGGCCTATCAGAATTACAACAGACTTTTCACCAGAGACTATGAAAGCCAGAAGAGCCTGGACAGATGTTATACAGACACTAAGAGAACACAAATGCCAGCCCAGGCTAATATACCCGAGCAAACTCTCAATTACCATAGATGGAGAAACCAAAGATTTCCACGACAAATCCAAATTCACACAATATCTTTCCACGAATACAGCCCTTCAAAGGATAATAACAGAAAAGAAGCAATACAAGGACGGAAATCACGCCCTAGAACAAAAAAGAAAGTAATCCCTCAACAAACCAAAAAGAAGACAGCCACAAGAACAGAATGCCAACTCTAACAACAAAAATACAAGGAAGCAACAATTACTTTTCCTTAATTTCTCTTAATATCAATGGACTCAATTCCCCAATAAAAAGACATAGACTAACAGACTGGCTACACAAACAGGACCCAACATTCTGCTGCTTACAGGAAACCCATCTCAGGGAAAAAGACAGACACTACCTCAGAGTGAAAGGCTGGAAAACAATTTTCCAAGCAAATGGTCTGAAGAAACAAGCTGGAGTAGCCATTCTAATATCGGATAAAATCGACTTCCAACCCAAAGTTATCAAAAAAGACAAGGAGGGACACTTCATACTCATCAAAGGTAAAATCCTCCAAGAGGAACTCTCAATTCTGAATATCTACGCTCCAAATGCAAGGGCAGCCACATTCATTAAAGACACTTTAGTAAAGCAAAAAGCACACATTGCACCTCACACAATAATAGTGGGAGACTTCAACACACCACTTTCATCAATGGACAGATCGTGGAAACAGAAACTAAACAGGGACACAGTGAAACTAACAGAAGTTATGAAACAAATGGACCTGACAGATATCTACAGAACATTTTATCCTAAAACAAAAGGATATACCTTCTTCTCAGCACCTCACGGGACCTTCTCCAAAATTGACCATATAATTGGTCTCAAAACAGGCCTCAACAGATACAAAAATATTGAAATTGTCCCATGTATCCTATCAGACCACCATGGCCTAAGACTAATCTTCAATAACAACATAAATAATGGAAAGCCAACATTCACGTGGAAACTGAACAACACTCTTCTCAATGATACCTTGGTCAAGGAAGGAATAAAGAAAGAAATTAAAGACTTTTTAGAGTTTAATGAAAATGAAGCCACAACGTACCTTTGGGACACAATGAAAGCATTTCTAAGAGGGAAACTCAGCTCTGAGTGCCTCCAAGAAGAAACGGGAGAGAGCACATACTAGCAGCTTGACTACACATCTAAAAGCTCTAGAAAAAAAGGAAGCAAATTCACCCAAGAGGAATAGACAGCAGGAAATAATCAAACTCAGGGGTGAAATCAACCAAGTGTAAACAAGAAGAACTATTCAAAGAATTAACCAAACGAGGAGTTGGTTCTTTGAGAAAATCAACAAGATAGATAAACCCTTAGCTAGACTCACTAAAGGGCACAGGGCCAAAAAGGGGGAGTGGGTGGGTAGGAGAGTGGGGGTGGGTGGGTATGGGGGACTTTTGGTATAGCATTGGAAATGTAAATGAGCTAAATACCTAATAAAAAATGGAAAAAAAGTTTTATAATATGATATTAATTATTTTGAATATATAAAAACTAGTTTGGAGAATAATATATGAAATATTTGAGAATATTCCCTTTGCATATTTCTAATATTCATATATTTGTGTTTAATGGTGTCTCAAAGATCTTTGAAACTCTATCATCGTTAACTCTAAAAGGCATTTATATATTTCTGGAGAGCATACATCAAACATCTGGTTTTCAGGTTCTGATACATTTTCGTCTCATATAATGTATTATTGGGCCATTGATATACATTTTAGCTTGGTTTATTGAGCAAATCTCGTCTAAGATTGCTCTTTGGTTTTTTTTTTTTTGGTATGGGTTTACCACAGTTCTCGTTCCTTTCTTTTTCTGACAACCTTGATGAAGAATCTTCTTCTTTTTTTAATTAGGTATTTTCTTCATTTACATTCCCAGTACTATCTGAAAAGTCCCCCATACACTCCCACCCCACTCCCCTACCCACCCACTCCCACTTCTTGGCCCTAGCATTCCCCTATACTGAGCCATATAAAGTTTGCAAGACCAATGGGCATCTCTTTCCAATGAGGGCCAACTAAGCCATCTTCTGATACATATGCAGCTAGAGACATGAGCTCTGGGGGTACTGGTTAGTTCATATTGTTGTTCCACCTATAGGGTTGCAGATCCCTTTAGCTCCTTTGGTACTTTCTCTAGCTCCTCCATTGGGGGCCCTGTGATCCATCCAATACCTAACTGTGAGTATCCACTTCTGTGTTTGCTAGGCCCCGGCATAGTCTCACATGAGACAGCTATATCAGGTTCTTTCAGCAAAATCTTGCTAGTGTATGCAATGGTGTCAGCATTTGGAGGCTGATTGTGGGATGGATCCCCGGATATGGCAGTCTCTAGATGGTCCATCCTTTCGATTCAGCGCCAAACTTTGTCTCTGTAACTCTTCGATGGGTGTTTTGTTCCCAATTCTTAGAAGGGGCAAAGTGTGCACACTTTAGTCTTCACTCTTCTTGAGTTACATAAATTGTACTTTTTTCTTGGGTATTCTAAGTATCTGGGCTAATATCCACTTATCAGTGAGTACATATCATGTGAGTTCTTTTGTGATTGGGTTACCTCACTCAGGATGATGTCCTCCAGGTCCATCCATTTGCCCAAGAATTTCATAAATTCATTCTTTTTAATAGCTGAGTAGAACTCCATTGTGTAAATGTACCACATTTTCTGTATCCATTCCTCTGTTGAGGGGCATTATATATATGTTATCATATCATCTGCAAAAAGTGATATTTTGACTTCTTCCTTTCCAATTTGTATTCCCATGATCTCCTTTTGTTGTTGAATTTCTCTGGCTAGGACTTCAAGTACAATGTTGAATATGTAGCGAGAAAGTGGGCAACCTTGTCTAGTCCCTGATTTTAGTGGGAATGCTTCCAGTTTCTCGCCATTTACTTTGATGTTGGGTACTGGTTTGTTGTAGATTGCTTTTATCATTTTTAGGTATGGGCCTTGAATTCCTGATCTTTCCAAGACTTTTATCATGAATGGGTGTTGGATTTTGTCAAATACTTTCTCAGCAACTAACAAAATAATCATGTGGTTTTTGTCTTTGAGTTTGTTTATATAGTGGATTATGTTGATGAATTTCCGCATATTAAAGGATCCCTGCATCCCTGGAATGAAACCTACTTGGTCAGGATGGATGATTGTTTTGATGTGTTCTTGGATTCGGTAAGCGAGAATTTTATTGAAGATTTTTGCATTATTCATAAGGGAAATGCAATGAAGTTCTCTATCTTTGTTGGGTCTTTCTGTGGTTTAGTTATCAGAGTAATTGTGGCTTCATAGAATAAATTGGGTAGAGTACCTTCTGCTTCTATTTTGTGGCATAGTTTGTGAAGAACTGGAATTAGACCTTCTTTGGAGTTCTGATAGAACTCTGCACTAAACCCATCTGGTCCTGGGCTTTTTTTCGTTGGGAGATTATTAATGACTGCTTCTATTTCTTTAGGGGATAGAGGATGGTTTAGATCATTAACCTGATCCTGATTTAAATTTAGTACCAGGTAACTATCTAGCAATTTGTCCATTTCATCCAGGTTTTCCAGTTTTGTTGAGTATAGCCTTTTGTAGAAGGATCGGATGGTGTTTTGGATTTCTTCAGGATCTGTTGTTATGTCTCTCTTTTCATTTCTGATTTTGTTAATTAGGATGCTGTCCCTATGCCCTCTAGTGAGTCTGACTAAGGGTTTATCTATCTTGTTGATTTTCTCAAAGGACCACCTCCTCATTTGGTTGATTCTTTGAATAGTTCTTCTTTCCAATAGGTTGATTTCGCCCCTGAGTTTGATTATTTCCTGCCATCTACTCCTCTTGGGTGAATTTGCTTCCTTTTTTGGAGAGCTTTTAGGTGTGTTGTCAAACTACTTGTGTGTGCTCTCTCTAGTTTCTTTTTGGAGGCACTCAGAGCTATGAGTTTTCCCCTTAGGACTGCTTTCATTGTGTCCCATAAGTTTGGGTATGTTGTGGCTTCCTTTTCATGAAACTCTAAAAAGTCTTTTATTTCTTTCTTTATTCCGTCCTTGACCAAGTTATCATTGAGAAGTGTGTTGTTCAGTTTCCATGTGAATGTTAGCTTTCTATTATTTATGTTGTTATTGAAGATCAGCCTTATCCATGGTGATATGATAGGATGCATGGGACAATTTCAATATTTTTGTATTTCTTGAGGCCTGTTTTGTGACCAAATAAAGTCAATTTTGGAGAAGGTACCATGAGGTGCTGAGAAGAAGGTATATCCTTTTGTTTTAGGATGAAATGTTCTGTAGATATCTGTTAAATCCATTTGTTTCATAACTTCTGTTAATTTCACTGTGTCCCTGTTTAGTTTCTGTTTCCACGATCTGTCCATTGATGAAAGTGGTGTGTTGAAGTCTCTCAATATTATTGTTTGAGGTGCAATGTGTTCTTTGAGTTTTACTAAAGTTTCTTTAATGAATGTGGCTGCCTTTGCATTTGGAGCATAGATATTCAGAATTGAGAGTTCATCTTGTAGGATTTTAACTTTGATGAGAATGAAGTGTCCCTCATCTTTTTTTGATAACTTTGGATTTGAAGTCAATTTTATTTGATATTAGAATGGCTACTCCAGCTTGTTTCTTCAGACCATTTGCTTTCAAAATTATTTTCCAGCCTTTCATTCTGAGGTAGTGTCTGTCTTTTACCCTGAGATGGGTTTCCTGTAAGCAGCAAAATGTTGGGTCCTCTTTGTGTAGCCAGTCTGTTAGTCTATGTCTTTTTATTGGGGAATTGAGTCTATTGATATTAAGAGATATTAAGGAAAAGTAATTGTTTCTTCCTATTATTTTTGTTTTTAGAGTTGGCATTCTGTTCTTGCATCAAGAATATTCTAACTTCACAAACATCGGCCATCTGTCAGGAGCCATCTAGGATAGGATAATCAAGCAGGTGGCCTTTCAGAAGGTGACCCACCTTTTTTGCATAGACTATGATGGCTCAGCTGGACAGAAAGTTTCCAAAGAGACTTCATCTCTGGATTGTTTCCTGCAGTTGATATTCCTTTCCTGTCATTATTAAATTATTGTAATTATCCTTGGGAATTAGCCTATCCTATTGACAGATTACCTGCAATTGAACAAAAAGATGAATTTTCATTATTTAATTACATTTAAATGAACTAATCTGTTCATAGAATTTCTGACTTGATTCAACTAATTTTAGGGAGAGAATTTTAAGAAATGGTCTTAGTTGCTTTGCTAGAAGGATGTAATAAATTAAGAATAGAGAACAGGATGTTCCAACTCCTCATAATAGTAAGTAAAGGCTACATAATAACAAAAACAATGAGCTTTCATAATTACACTAAAAATAGAAATAGACTTAGGACAAATTTGTGCTCAAGAGAAAAAAATAGTTCTAAAAATAAAGCCATATGTGTCTACTATGGTAAGGCAATGCCAGGCAAAAACTTTTGCTTTGAACTTATAACAAGCATATAGAACAAAATACTGTTTTGAAATTGGTATCAATATCCTTCTGTAACTTCAATTTTATGTAACATTTTATCTCTGAGGTAATTTTTTAAAGAATCTTTTGTCTAAGAAGGTATAAAATGGTCATAGAAAAGAAATAAAATTTTTAATAGAATGATTTGTCATGGGGAGGGAGTCCTGTTCCATCCATCCATCCATCCATCCATCCACCCATCCATCCATCCATCCATCCATCCATCCATCCATTCATCCATCCAAGTGTATATGTCTGTTTTTCTGTATGTGCGTGTGTAGGTATATGTAGTCTCCCCTCCCCTAGCCTGAAACCTGCTTGCTCGGGGTGGAGCTTCCTGCTCATTCGTTCTGCCACGCCCACTGCTGGAACCTGAGGAGCCACACACGTGCACCTTTCTACTGGACCAGAGATTATTCGGCGGGAATCGGGTCCCCTCCCCCTTCCTTCATAACTAGTGTCGCAACAATAAAATTTGAGCTTTGATCAGAATGAAATTGTCTTAGCTCCGTTTTTTCTTCCGCCCCATCTAGATTCCTCTCTTACAGCTCGAGCGGCCTTCTCAGTCGAACCGTTCACGTTGCGAGCTGCTGGCGGCCGCAACATTTTGGCGCCAGAACTGGGACCTGAAGAATGGCAGAGAGATGCTAAGAGGAACGCTGCATTGGAGCTCCACAGGAAAGGATCTTCGTATCGGAAATCGGAGCAACGGACAGGTACACATGCTAGCGCTAGCTTAAAATTTCAGTTTTGTAAAGTGTTGCTGAGGATGCGGTAGGATACGAATTAAGCTTGAATCAGTGCTAACCCAACGCTGGTTCTGCTTGGGTCAGCAGTGTGTTAATCGGAACTAGAAACGGAAACAGGCAGGTTAGCCGCAGCTTTTTAGGAAGCTGCTTAGGTGGAAGAAGAAAGGGTTTAAAGTCATGGATCAGGCGGTTGCCCATAGTTTTCAGGAGTTGTTTCAGGCCAGAGGAGTAAGGCTTGAAGTACAATTAGTAAAAAATTTTTTAGGTAAGATAGATAGCTGTTGCCCATGGTTCAAGGAAGAAGAAACACTAGATTGTGGAACCTGGGAGAAAGTTGGTGAGGCCTTAAAAATCACTCAGGCAGATAATTTTACCCTAGGCCTCTGGGCGCTCGTAAATGATGCAATAAAAGATGCCACTTCCCCAGGGCTAAGTTGCCCCCAGGCGGAGCTTGTGGTATCTCAGGAGGAGTTCCTGTCAGAGAGGGCCTCCTCAGAAAAAGATCTTCTTAACTCAAAAATTGATAAATGTGGAAACTCGGATGAAAAACTGATTTTTAACAAAAATCACTCAGATAGAGGAGCTGCCCATTACCTTAATGAGAATTGGTCCTCTTGTGAATCTCCTGCTCCACCTGTAGTCCCCACTTCGGGAGGTGCCACTCATAGGGACACACGACTAAGCGAGTTAGAGTTTGAGATTAAGCTTCAGAGGCTGACTAATGAGCTTCGGGAACTAAAAAAGATGTCAGAAGCGGAGAAGAGTAACTCTTCTGTAGTTCACCAGGTGCCGCTAGAAAAGGTTGTGAGTCAGGCTCGTGGGAAAGGACAGAATATGTCTAATACGCTAGCCTTTCCGGTGGTCGAGGTAGTTGATCAGCAAGATACTAGGGGCAGACATTACCAGACCTTAGATTTCAAGTTGATAAAAGAGTTAAAGGCGGCTGTTGTGCAATATGGCCCTTCAGCCCCATTCACTCAAGCATTACTGGACACAGTTGTGGAGTCACACTTAACCCCTTTAGATTGGAAGACTCTTTCTAAGGCTACCCTGTCAGGAGGAGATTTTTTGCTTTGGGATTCTGAATGGCGAGACGCCAGTAAGAAAACTGCTGCTTCTAATGCTCAGGCTGGTAATTCAGACTGGGATAGCAACATGCTTTTAGGAGAGGGCCCTTATGAGGGACAGACAAATCAGATTGATTTTCCCGTTGCAGTGTACGCGCAAATTGCGACGGCCGCTGCCGTGCTTGGGGAAGGTTGCCAGTCAAAGGAGAGATTGGTGGAAGTTTAGCTAGCATTCGGCAGAGTTCTGATGAACCATATCAGGATTTTGTGGACAGGCTATTGATTTCAGCTAGTAGAATCCTTGGGAATCCGGACACGGGAAGTCCTTTCGTTATGCAATTGGCTTATGAGAATGCTAATGCAATTTGCCGAGCTGCGATTCAACCGCATAAGGGAACGACAGATTTGGCGGGATATGTCCGCCTTTGCGCAGACATCGGGCCTTCCTGCGAGACCTTGCAGGGAACCCACGCGCAGGCAATGTTCTCAAGGAAACGAGGGAAAAATGTATGCTTTAAGTGTGGAAGTTTAGATCATTTTAGAATTGATTGTCCTCAGAACAAGGGTGCCGAGGTTAGACAAACAGGCCGTGGCCCAGGAATATGTCCCCGGTGTGGGAAGGGCCGCCACTGGGCAAAAGATTGTAAGCATAAAACGAGGGTTTTGAGCCGCCCGGTGCCGGGAAATGAGGAAAGGGGTCAGCCCCAGGCCCCGAGTTACTCAAAGAAGACAGCTTATGGGGCTATAAATCTGCTGCCCAGCCAACAAGATCAGTTCTTGAGCTTGTCAGGTCAAACCCAGGAAATGCAAGACTGGACCTCTGTTCCACTGTCCATGCAGCATTAACCCCAGAAGTGGGAGTCCAAACTCTGCCTACCGGAGTTTTTGGACCACTACCTGTAGGAACCTGTGGTTTTCTCTTAGGACGAAGCAGTTCTATTGTAGAAGGCCTGCAGATTTATCCAGGTGTTATAAGTAATGATTATGAGGGAGAAATTAAAATCATAGCCGCTTGCCCTCGTGGTGCTATAACTATACCCGCTAATCAGGAAATTGCTCAACTTACTTTGATCCCTTTGCGCTGGTCACTATCTAAATTCTTTGAAAATGAAGAAGGACAGAATAACTTTGACTCCTCTGGCGTAAATTGGGTGAAATCTATCACCAATCAGAGACCTAACCTTAAATTGATTCTTGATGGAAAAAGCTTTGAAGGGGCCGATGTAACGATCATCAGAGGGCAGGACTGGCCCTCAAACTGGCCCCTGTCTGTTTCCTTGACTCACCTTCAAGGAATTGGTTATGCCAGTAACCCAAAACGTAGTTCCAAGTTGCTAACCTGGAGAGATGAGGATGGAAAATCAGGAAATATTCAGCCGTATGTTATGCCAAATTTGCCTGTAACCCTGTGGGGAAGAGATCTGTTGTCACAGATGGGCGTTATCCTGTGCAGTTCTAAGGAGATGGTGACTGAACAGACGTTCAGGCAGGGACCCCTGCCTGATCGTGGACTAATAAAGAAGGGACAGAAAATTAAGACTTTTGAGGATCTTAAACCCCACTCTAACGTGAGAGGTTTAAAGTATTTTCAGTAGCGGCCGCTGTCTTGCCTGCATCCCACGCCGAAAAATTTCAATGGCGTAATGATATTCCGGTGTGGGTAGATCAGTGGTCTTTACCTAAAGAGAAAATAGAGGCCGCTTCTTTGCTAGTGCAGGAGCAGTTAGAAGCAGGACATTTGGTGGAATCTTACTCTCCCTGGAATACACCCATTTTCATTATCAGGAAGAAATCGGGAAAATGGAGACTGTTGCAAGATTTAAGAAAGGTTAATGAAACCATGGTACTTATGGGAACTTTACAACCGGGGCTCCCCTCCCCAGTAGCCATTCCTAAGGGATATTATAAGATTGTTATAGATTTGAAAGATTGTTTCTTTACCATCCCTTTGCATCCAAAGGATTGTGAGAGATTTGCTTTTAGTGTTCCTTCTGTAAATTTCAAGGAACCCATGAAAAGATATCATTGGACAGTTCTCCCGCAGGGCATGGCTAATAGTCCCACCTTATGTCAAAGGTTTGTGGCAAAGGCAATTCAGCCTGTTAGACAACAATGGCCAAATATTTACATCATCCATTTCACAGATGATGTCTTGATGGCGGGAAAGGACCCCCAAGATTTGCTTTTGTGTTATGGAGACTTACGAAAGGCCCTGGCTGATAAGGGATTACAAATTGCTTCTGAAAAGATACAAACTCAGGATCCTTATAATTATTTGGGTTTTAGACTCACTGATCAAGCTGTTTTTCCCCAGAAAATTGTTATTCGTAGAGATAACTTAAGGACCTTAAATGATTTTCAAAAATTGTTAGGTGATATAAATTGGCTTCGCCCCTATCTAAAGCTTACTACAGGGGAGTTGAAACCTTTATTTGATATTCTTAAAGGGAGTTCTGATCCCACTTCCCCTAGATCCCTAACCTCAGAAGGATTACTGGCCTTACAGCTAGTGGAAAAGGCTATTGAAGAACAGTTTGTCACTTACATAGATTACTCCCTGCCGCTGCACCTGTTAATTTTTAATACGACTCATGTGCCTACGGGATTGCTATGGCAAAAATTTCCTATAATGTGGATACATTCGAGGATTTCTCCCAAACGTAATATCTTGCCATATCACGAAGCAGTGGCTCAGATGATTATCACTGGAAGAAGGCAGGCATTGACTTATTTTGGAAAGGAGCCAGATATCATTGTCCAGCCTTACAGCGTGAGTCAGGACACTTGGCTGAAACAGCATAGTACAGATTGGTTGCTTGCGCAATTAGGGTTTGAAGGAACTCTAGATAGCCACTACCCCCAAGATAGGTTGATAAAATTCTTAAATGTGCATGATATGATATTTCCTAAGATGACTTCCTTACAGCCTTTAAATAATGCTCTATTGATTTTTACTGATGGCTCCTCTAAAGGGCGAGCTGGATATCTTATTAGTAATCAACAGGTTATCGTAGAGACTCCTGGTCTCGGCTCAGCTCGCCGAATTAACAGCAGTACTGAAGGTTTTTCAGTCTGTGCATGAGGCTTTTAATATTTTTACTGACAGTTTATATGTTGCTCAGTCAGTACCCTTACTGGAAACCTGTGGTACGTTTAACTTCAATACACCGTCAGGATCTTTATTTTCAGAATTACAAAACATCATTCTCGCCCGGAAAAATCCGTTTTATATTGGCCACATACGGTCTCACTCTGGTCTTCCTGGACCTCTGGCAGAGGGTAATGATCGCATTGACAGAGCTCTAATAGGAGAAGCCTTAGTTTCATATCGGGTTGCTTTGGCCCAACGTGATCACGAAAGGTTTCATCTTTCTAGCCATACCCTAAGGCTCCGACATAAGATCACAAAGGAGCAAGCGAGAATGATCGTAAAACAATGTCCTAAATGTGTTACTTTATCTCCAGTGCCGCATCTAGGAGTTAATCCTAGAGGCCTTATGCCTAATCATATTTGGCAAATGGATATAACCCATTATGCAGAATTTGGAAAACTAAAATATATACATGTTTGCATTGATACTTGTTCAGGATTTCTTTTTGCTTCTCTCCATACAGGAGAAGCTTCAAAAAACGTAATTGATCATTGCCTACAAGCATTTAATGCCATGGGATTGCCTAAACTTATTAAGACAGACAATGGGCCATCTTATTCCAGTAAAAACTTTATTTCATTCTGTAAAGAATTCGGTATTAAACATAAAACTGGAATTCCTTACAACCCCATGGGACAAGGAATAGTTGAACGTGCTCATCGCACCTTAAAGAATTGGCTTTTTAAGACAAAAGAGGGTCAGCTATATCCCCCAAGGTCACCAAAGGCCCACCTTGCCTTCACTTTATTTGTCCTAAATTTCTTGCACACCGATATCAAGGGCCAGTCTGCAGCGGATCGCCACTGGCATCCAGTTACTTCTAATTCTTATGCATTGGTAAAATGGAAGGACCCCCTGACTAATGAATGGAAGGGTCCAGATCCAGTTCTAATTTGGGGTAGGGGCTCAGTTTGTGTTTTTTCACGAGATGAAGATGGAGCGCGGTGGCTGCCAGAGAGATTAATTCGTCAGATGAACACAGATTCTGACTCTTCTGGTAAGTATCATTCTAAAGACTAAAATTCCTTTTGTGCTTAAAATTCAGCTGAGAGCAACAGCTCTCAAAGCTGTTCTCCAGCTACTCTCTGAACCAGCTCCCGACAGGAGGCCGGAGACGAGCCTCAGCTTTACAATTTGCATTTGAATAAAGTACCTAGACTTCCCCGAAAGAAGTTCTGCTTTCCTACTTTCTCACTGTCTTTCAAGATTTTGTCTTTCAAGCAGGTAAATCAACATTCTCGAGGCAGACCAGTGGATGTGCATCCCCGCCCCCCTAGAGCACACAGGTGGCAGCTGTTACCCCCAGTCTCAGGACATTTCCAGCACGTGGTTTTCAGTCTGAGTTAAAAATTTAGGTTTACCTAGAGGGCTAGAAGAGTAGATATTTCCATATTAATAAAGATTGGTTTTTATTTTGATAGATAGGCTTAGCCCCTTAGCTGACCTCTGGCTTTTCACCCTTGCTGTTACTGCAAGGTGTCCTTAGCTCAATAGGCTGTGAAAAAAACAGGGATGAGGAGGAACGACTTCCAGCTCCTATTTTAGCCACAAATCGTGGTGTTACTAATGACATAATTCTTGCTTAGGCTTTGCTAATTCTGAGGTTGATAATTCTCCTTTAGGAGCTGCACAGCACTCAGAACTGTGCATACTGGTTTGTGATTGTACAAATTCAGTATGGGCACCGCTTGGTGCAGAGATACTTACTGCAAGGGAAGGTCCGGCTTGACCATTTCTGAGTTTCCTGTGAGATAAACCCGGTTTGAAAGAGGTTGGTACCAACTTTTGGTTAAAAATAAAAAATATTCTCCGGCTCTACCTCGCCTCCCCAAAAGGTACCGAGAGCCACATGTGTGGGTTTTACCCACGGGAGGAATTGGGTCCATGTCCACCCAAGCCAAGGTTAAAAGCCCACTCATCTACGGATGAGAAAATCATTTGATCACCTCAGTTAAGCGTTGCCTTATTTAACTTAATTAATAGGGGGGAGAGAGATTGGAGACGTACTATTGAAAGGGCAAGCCCTTCACTGCCTCCCACCCAAATAAAAGAGCCGGTCGAACACCTTCTCCCTGTTTCCCACCTATCTTCCAAAAATGCGGAGGAATATCAACTTAGTGTTATTTTCACATCGTTCAGTCAAACTTAGCCAGAGTTCCAACGCCCTACTTAAAATTCAACTAGAAAGTTACCTACCAAGTACTAATTAGCATTATAAAGTCAGAGTCTGCAGCTCCAGGCCTTTCAGTTAGTTGTTTACTAGAAAGGACAGTCTTAAGCCAGATACAGTTTACCATAAGAAAATTTAAAGAATCCCAGTGAAGCAAGTGTTTTCTTTAGCCCTAGATTCCAGGCAGAACTATTGAGCATAGATAATTTTCCCCCCTCAGGCCAGCTTTTTCTTTTTTTTTAATTTTGTTAATAAAAGGGAGGAGATGTAGTCTCCCCTCCCCTAGCCTGAAACCTGCTTGCTCGGGGTGGAGCTTCCTGCTCATTCGTTCTGCCACGCCCACTGCTGGAACCTGAGGAGCCACACACGTGCACCTTTCTACTGGACCAGAGATTATTCGGCGGGAATCGGGTCCCCTCCCCCTTCCTTCATAACTAGTGTCGCAACAATAAAATTTGAGCTTTGATCAGAATGAAATTGTCTTAGCTCCGTTTTTTCTTCCGCCCCGTCTAGATTCCTCTCTTACAGCTCGAGCGGCCTTCTCAGTCGAACCGTTCACGTTGCGAGCTGCTGGCGGCCGCAACAGGTATATGTGTATGTATATAAGCATGCATGAATATTTACAGATTGTATGAGAGAGGTGGTTGGGCTCAACAAACATGTGAATGTGTTAATGTGTAAATGAAAAATGATGCATGAAAATGTAAATGTATGTATGAATGTACATGTGTCTAGGCATATTTGCCTGTTTACAACATCTTAATTCTCTTCCTTTCCTTCTTTTCTGGTTTACAAAGAGTTATGCAGCAGAGCTTCTGACTTCCTGGACAGAGAAGGGAGGGCTAGCAATAATTTTTATGCTTAATTCCTTGCATCTAGACAACAGGTGTTAATTGCCCAAGCCAGTGGTTTTTTGTTTGTTTCTTTGTTTGTTTCTTTTATTAGATATTTTCTTTATTTACAGTTCAAATGTTATTCCCTTTCAAGGTCTTCCTTCTGGAAACTCCCCTATCCCACTCCTCTTCCCCTGCCTCTATAAGTGTCAAGCTAGTAGATTTTAATCATAAAATAAACAAGAAAAATTTGAGGATTTTTTAGAAGTTATCAGTAAGCATTCAATATAGCTAGAGAACTAGAAGTAGCTCCCATCAGTCACCTTGCAGATGAAAGATGCAATTGTCTGCATTCTACTCTGCTCCAAACTTCAGATCCTAGATGTCCTCTACTGATATAAAGAAAAGTCTTCAACAGATTTAGAAGATTCACCCCACTTTACTGTCCAAGGAGCCACAATTTTTAACTCAAATATCAGGAAATTAGAACCTTATTCCTTTTCTTGCAGTTAAGTAGGTAGGTCTGTCCTACAAAAACCACCACAGTTGGCTGACAGACTGGGTTTAGATGTGTAGCTTTCCAAGGTTTCACAAACATTTTTGGTGGTCACTGCAAGATGTTTAGGAGTTCCATGAGAAATGATCAGACAAGCCTCACTCATTCCACACTTAATCACTTCCTTTAGGATTTCCACAGATTCAAAAGCAGGACCAATGATACAGATGTGGCTTATGTTGCTATTTAGATGGGTCAGTGTTCAGTGAAACATGCCCTCTAGGAAGATGTAAGTGATGGTTTCATGCTCCTGCTATTTTTGAATACAGAAAATCTGAGGTTTGCTGTGTGGTGCTGGCATAGTTCCTGATGTCCTCTGGCATGCTCTAGCTACTGATATCCTTGAAAACTCAAGATATCAGAAAGATCTGGATTACTATTGACAATACACACTTTCTCAATTCAATGAAAGTTGAGTTGTAAGAGAGTGGCTATACCTACATATGTATCAAAAGGTGGCCTAGTCGGCCATCACTGGAAAGAGAGGCACATTGGACACGCAAACTTTATATGCCCCAGTACAGGGGAATGCCAGGGCCAAAAAAAAAAAAAAAAAGGGAATGGGTGGGTAGTGAAGTGGGGGGGAGGGTATGGGGGACTTTTGGGATAGCATTGGAAATGTAATTGAGGAAAATACGTAATAAATAAATAAATAAATAAATAAATAAATAAATAAAGTGGCTATACTATATGAGATAGATAGCATGTCTAAGCTTCTTTCAAATCCTGAAAGTGATACCTGTCATCTTAACAGAATAATCTTGTTCCATGACTTCTGGGATCATAGTTGATCTACTAAATAAAATTCAATTCATGAGCTTGAGAAAATCATCTTTAGTATTGTAGAATGTGTGCTAGGTTCCAGGACAGGGATTTGCAGAGGTTTCTGGCACCTAAATAAGTATGAATTTGGTAATAGCTGCCCCTTTCATGATGAGAGTAAAGTTATCTTTTGACACAAAGGGACCTGAGATCCAGATTGGGTTCATCATATGATGCTGCACAACAAAGGTGGAGCTGAAGAAAGGGGTCATTCTGGATACTGTCTACATGCCAATATGTGTGGAAAACATGCTGTGATTTGACTACAAGAATATTTCCAATGTGGATAGCAGCAAGATCCATGTGTATGACAGGCCCACATATTTCCCGTTAAGATGACCTGGGCCTCTAGGAAAATTTCTTAAAAGAACTACAATTCTGTAGTGCTAAAGAGACTTGTAGGATGTTAGAATTTAGTGTCTTGGTTCATTAAATACTGTGTAGAAGCCACTATTAAAGTCATCAAATCCTGGTATTTCCTTTGACAGCAATGTTGTTGCCAAGTGAAATAGATCAGGCTCAGAAAAAAAAAATATTTCATAATCTCAGATACTTCTGTAAATTAAAAACTTTAATCTCATGGAATTAGAGGGTAGAAAAATGGTTCCCAGACATTAAAATGTTTGGATTGAGGGTACATAAAGAGGTATTGTAGTGCAAATGATCAATAGTTACTATGGTTGATGACAAAGATTTGTGTATATCAATATAACTAGTAGAAAAATGTTCTTTTTCACTTCTCATTGATAGCAAGTTTGACAGTATGCATTTAAATATTAAATATTTAGTATTCCTACTATCAAGGTTTACTTAGACTTTAGACAGTTCATATCTATCTAAAGACTTACAAACATTTATTTTGTTTTCAATATAAGCTTCCATAGTTCATTTTCTTTTACAATTTTATAATTTAATTTATTCAGAAATGATTTACAATATGTAAACAAATTGCTCAAAATATTTTGCTCCTACAACCACTGGAAAATATTCATTCAATAACAATATTAATTATATCTATACAACTATTGATATACCTGTGAGCTATTTTTTTAAACACTGACTTTCTTAAAACCTATAGTATAGGTTTCCAAATACATTTTATAGTTTGACTCATGAGAATACAGTTGGCCTCACTGAAACTATTTATACTAATTATGTGAATGATAGATCAAATTGTGAAGTAATGTTGCCTAATTGATTGTAGAAAATCCTGTCTTAAATATTTTATCTAGCATAATATGTCTTTGCCTATACAGACTTAAAGGAAATGAAACCAATTACATTGTTTATCCATCTGATTACATTCAAAAGGTAAAATGATAAAGACATAAGAATACTTACAGTTGAAAAAGAAAACTTTCTAAGGATTATTAAAATTTGAAGATTTCTTTCTCCAGTAAAATTTCTACAATGGCATTTTCTCCCCCACCCCAAAAATAAAAGTATGCAACATCTCAAAATAATTCTCTTTATGAGGAGTTTTAGTGGCATTTTTCTATGTCATTCACTTACTTCACCTTCAGGACAATGCCATTGAACATGTTTCAACTTTACAAAGAATCTCTTAGATCTTTGAGATTTTTCTGTCAGATAACCTTTCCATTCTTTAGAGATATAGGGCAATTGACAATCAAATTCTGTTGTCCCAGTTATTGTTACATGAATGACATTTAAACTAGCTTCAGACTGTTTTGCCCATGAGGAAAAGTTTCCCTGCAGTTAGACAGAACACTTACCATAGTACCATCTGTTCCTTCTGTCAGGTTTTCATGCATACTGCTTTCAGATATGTGTCTTGCTTTTCTATTTTTGTTTATTGTTTCATTAAAATATACAAATTTTATCATACCCAATGGCTATAGTTTTTATTAAATGATTATCATTTTATTTTTGCTACATTTATTAACATTTAGTCTCAATAGGTATTATTTTACAAATTTGTAAGGTATACAAATATATAGCATTTGCCAATAAAAGTCTATTTAAAAATTCATTAAATTCAATTAAGTAGAATTTAAAATATATGTGTATTAAAAATGGCCTAAAAGCAAAGAGTTTAGCATCTTTTATGTTATCTGATGTTTTCTTCTTAGTTTACAATTTAAATATGCATTTCTCCAGTGGAAATAATGATATAACTATTCACTTGGAAATAAATTAAGCTTAGTAATTTAAATTTAGAGTGTTTTTAATGCTTTGTTATATTTAAATTCCAACTGTAGAGAACTTTGCCCCACCAAAAGCCACAATTGTATCATATATCCCACCAGACTTATTAAGTTATTAACGCAGTAATTGGGGGATCTGTGAAGTTACAAGTCACAAATTATTTTTGTTTCTATTACATAAATTATTACTATATATAAATTATTTGGAATAGTAAATCACTAAGTACCCAATTATTACCCACCTCAATACGTGACCTAACATTGATTTGACTATTATATAAAATTCTATTTTCAATATGCAAAGATCTCCAAAGGATAATAGTGTCATAAAATAACATTTGATGTAACAAAGACTTCCCCATTTTTATTTAACTAACAAACATATTCTCACCAGTTTATTTGAAAATGACTGTATTTATCTCTTTGTTCTGTTTGCATAAAAATGGTTTGCAAATTCTCCCATGTTATAAAATGATATTTGGGAAATTTTAAATATGTTTCCTGGTTATGGTCACTCAACTTTGTCTTATGGATAAATGGCTTGATTTTTCGTAAGAAAGAAAAATTGTGTTTTTATTCCAACTTTACACACAAAAGTTTATTTGTTACATTTTTATTTGACTAAGTTTTTTTTTTCTTGAAGGCAAAAATATTTGCACATGTTCCTTTAAAAATATGGATATCTGGATCCATCATTCATATAAATTTAGTAGTCATTGGAACAAGACATTTCATACATACACACATAACCAATAGCTTATTATTAATAGTTAAGTTAACTAAACTACTCTTTACTGATACTGGATGTACAAACATCAAAACAATACATATATGTGATGTATCTACATATGAATACATTATAAAATGTTTAAATTAAATAAAACATCTTTCACACATTTATTATTTTTATAATTCTCCTCTGTCTTTATTGTTGAAACCAAAAACTAAAAAATATTTTATTTAATAAAAGTATTTGCGAAAAATGAGTTTTAAACTAAGTTTTAAAATATGCTTATGGTACAATCAAATTTATATACACAGGATTCAAAGACAAAAGATTTCAAGGAAACACAATGAATTACTCAAAGTGATTTTTTTCCTGGATACAGAAAATGATGAGTTCATGCAAAATAACTTACTGTAGCTGTTTTGTAATTTGTAGCACATTATTTATAGATAAACAGTTGTGCAATAATAGCAAACTAGACTTCCTCATACTTGTCTATTTATAAATAAGTAAATGCCAATCATCCCTTCTCCATTTCTTCCCTTTGGTAACTACCATTATACTCTCAAACTGTATAAAACACAACTAATTTAGATTCCTCATATGGATATGACCAAGTGGTTCTTGACTTACTGTGCACTCAGTTTATATGATGCCCTTCAGTTGTATCCAAGCTGCTGAAAATAATAGATGTTATTTTTATGTGAGAATGCTACTCAATTATGTATACATACCACATTTTCTTTATCTGTTTATTAACTATTGAACATTTAGATTATATCTACTTCTTAGATAGTCTCAATAGTATGACAGTAAACACAGAAATTAACATGCCAACACATTTTATTTCCTGTAAATATAACTTGGAATGAAATTGTTGTATCATCTGAGAGTTCTATTTTTAATTTTTAGTGTCCCTCATATTTTCAGTAAATACTGTGCTGATTTATAGTTCCACCAATAGTGTGTGAGTATTTATTAATAAACCTCGTGGGTCTACTTTTTTAGATAATGTACTTTTTTTTTCATTTTCTTTGTCTGGTTATTTGTAACATCAAACATTGAGTCATATATTTGTTTGGTTATTGTGCCTTATAGAAAACTTCTTATTTAGGTCTATTGTCTATTTTCAATCATGTTTTTGTTGAGTTTCTGAAGTTCTTTACATATTATAGATAGCAAGCTCATTTTAGATAAGTATATTTCAAAATAATTTCTCCCATTTTGTAAGAGCTACATTCACCTCCATCGAGTCCTTTACTGTATTGTTATTAGATTTTTAACCCTGGGTGTGCAAACAGACACTTTTACAATATCCTGAGAATTCAATCTCATTTAAAATTTGAACTTACAAATTACCCTGTCAGTAGTCTTTATAAAAAAATTGGTTATATTTCCCTAAATACCATTTATGGAATAGTAAACATCAAAGAAATAAATCCATACCTAAATGAACACTTGATCTTTAACAAAGTAGATGTAGCAAATAATTAAATTAATCATAATGCATTCAATTAATAATAACACAGCATCAAGCTAATCAAAACTATTATACATTATTTACAACTTCCCACTTCTCTGTGGCTCCCGCCTGTCCCAGAAGCTGTTAGTTTCTGTAGTGCAAACTCTCACCTGTGCAGACTACTTTTGGTGGAGTCCCGGATCCTATAGTGTAAATTTTAAATATTTATCATAAAATGTTGCCAAACATAGTTTTGATTGAAAGGAGTTTTCAAATTATTTAAATCACAAAGTGGGATTTTTATCTAATGTGTATGCACATATACTTACTTACATTTATATATATGCCATGACATATACAATCTAAGAAATTTAAGATTTGTCAAGTGATATATATACTGGATATATTGTAGTACATATAAAAATATTTGTAAACAACTGCCTTAATGAATTTTCATATTGATATGACAAAAGGCCCTGACAAAATCAACCTGAGGATGGAAGGATTTATTCTTTCTCACAATTTCCAGTTATAATTCATTGTATCAGGGAAGTCAAAGCATCCAAAGTTGAAGCAGATATTCACATTGCATTGGATGTCAGGAAGAAATACTCCAGAGCTGGTTTTGCTAATTTCACTTAACTCATTTTTATATAAGTCTAAGATCTCAGCCCTGGAGATGTTGCAATTCAAATGGGTGGCTTTTCTTATCTCAACACAATGAAAAAAATTCCCTAAAAGCAACCCAGTCTCCAAGAGTCTAGAGATCCTATAAAAGTTAACAATTAAAAATAACAATGACAATTGCATAGCCTTTAATAAATCCAATAGTTTAAAAAACCCAAAGTCCACATCTTATGTGATACTTTGGTTGTTAATACTTACATACTTCCTTCTTTCTATATTTATGTTCGAGTTCACAATTATCTTTATTTCAGTAGAGTTCAGTTTTCATAATTAAAACAAGCCTAATTATTTCTTAAGTTTTATCACCTTATTCCTGTGTTGTTATGTTGGCTTCCATTCATCTTGCATGCCTTATAATTAAATTACCATAGTCTCTTTTAGCTCATTTGGAAGAATGTGTATTTCTGTCTTGAATGTCTTTGTGACATAATTTTAGTTTTGATTGCAATTGTATTCCATTTCCCCCTCAGCTCCCATGGAACACTGTGTAGAACTTAACATTAATACTTTTATGCAAATGATGTTTTAATAATGTTTTCCCTGAATTAAAGATGTGACTCGTACAGCTTTCCAAAAAAAAAAAATATATATATATTTACATACTTCCATCATGTAATGCAACAGAGTAATCTATACTCTTTGGTTTTTTGTTTGTTTGTTTGTTTTTTTGTTTGTTTTTGTTTTCTTGAGACAGGGTTTCTCTGTGTAGCCCCAGCTGTCCAGGAACTCACTTTGTAGACCAGGCTGACCTTGAACTCAGAAATCTGCCTGCCTCTGCCTCCCAAGTGCTAGGATTAAAGGCATGTGCCACCACTGCCCAGCTGTAATCTATACTCTTAATTGTTCCATAATTCAAACAAAGAATGCCCACTGGATATCATTTGCAAATGGAAGAATTAAGGCATAGCAAGGAATAAGCAGATGTAAGCAATGACAATATCTGGTATCTGAGGATTAGATGTAATTGTGTGGTTTCCAACCATGTAAAATATTCTACCCCTTCAGTTCTGCTGATTTGAGCATACACCACTTTCTTGACTGGGCTCCACTTTATACCTACACATTTCATGAATGGGTTTTTCATAGATCTGGGATATGTAAAATCCTGGGATTCAAATTTTAATTTAGATTTCACATTTAATGGATCACATGATGGCCTTTCATGGCCATACCTTGGCTGGCCTCACCAACTCTCTGAAAATCAATCATGAAAATACCAACTTTATATTTGTGATATGATGTTATTTATAGTGCTTATTTTATCTAAGTGCTGTCTGTTTTATATAATAGTTTTTATTTATGAATTTTAAAATGTTATGTCTGTGTCTCTGTGTGTATGTTTGTGTGTACATGAATGAAGGTAGTCATGAAGTCCAAGGGCTTGCAATCGTGTGAACTGGAGTTATAAGTGGTTATGACCCACATGTGAGTGCTGGAAACCAAACCCTGGCCCTCTGAAAGAGCAGAAAGTGCTCTTAACTTCTAAATCATCTTCCTAATCCTTATTACTGCAACCTTTTACTTTTCATTCAAAACCGTCAATTAACTACTATTATGGGTTATTTTATAAATGAGAAATTTGAGATTCCCAAAGAGATAACTAAAGTCATCAAAATAATAATACTAGATGTAATTTTAGAATTTATACAAGCCCACTTTCTGTGCTAGTCATAACCACATAGAAATTAATGAGGGAAAATGGATAATTTGATAAGAATTATGAAACATTCATCCATAATATAAAATTTTTCCTTTAACCCAGCTTAAATTGTGTATATATGTTTTAATTAGGTAATACACTGAAATATTTGTCTTGGTTTTATGGAAATATATTTAATTCTTAAATACCTTATTTGAGACTATAACATTGACATTCTTAAGGATTTAGATGTTGACTTAAGAACTGAGACTAAGGATTAACATTACAAGTATCTCAAGAATTCCATTCAGGCTTTCTCTAGTAATAAATATAAATTTCTAATGTTTAACTTCAGAGTTTATTTATATTTTAGGTTAAATTTTATATAAAGGCATTCCTGTGAATTCTGCTTTTTTGTATCTAGATTCTTTGGAAATATATTCTTTAGTCATTTAGTTAGTACTCATTGAGCTGTCCTTTTTTATTAATCATTTCATTTGTTTATATTTCAAATGATATCCACTACCCATTTTCTCCTCCAGAGACACCCATGATATACACCCTCCCCTTTGCCTCTATAAGGTTGCTCCTCCACCCACTCACCCATTCCCTCCTCACTGCTCAGGCACCCCCATACACTGGGGCATCAAGACACCACAGGACCAAGGGCCTCTTCTACATAAGTAGCCATACATCCTTCCATGTATATTCTTGGTTTGGTGGTTTAGTCCCTGGGACCTCTGAGTGGTCTGGTGAGTTAATATTGCTCTTCCTATGGGGTTTCAATCCCCTTCCAGTTCTTTCAGTTTCTTCCCCTAGCTCTTCCATTTGGGTCCCCTGGCTCAGTCCAATGAGTGCCTGTAAGTATCTGCATCTGTATTGGTCAGGTGCAGACCTGAAGAACCTCTCAGGGGACAGCCATACCAGGCTCCTGTCAGCAAGCAGTTCTTGGCATCACCAATAGTGCTGGAGTTTGGTGTCTGCAGAAGGGATGAATCCTTAGGTGGGACAGTCTCTGGATGGCCTTTTCTTCAGTCTCTGCTCCATTTTTTGTCCCTGCATTACCTTTAGTCAGGAACAATTCTGGGTTAACAATTTTGAGATGGGTAGGTGCCTATCAGCTGAAGGTGGTCTTTACAGATTCTATCTTCCATTTCTAGGGCATTTCTGCTAATGTTATCCATGCTGGTCCTGGAAGTGTCTTGCTTCTCTAGTGTCTGGGACTTTCTAGTGGCTACACCAAGTTCCCCATTAGCCACTGCTACATATTTCTATTCAATTCCTGGATCCACTGTAATTGTCTCCTGTCCCTTCCCATACCTGATAATGGCCAACCTATTTCCTCTTCCTTCCTCCCTCCCTCCAAGGCACATCCCTCCATCCCTCTACCTGCTGTGATTATTTTGTTCCTCCTTCTAGGTATTATTTAAATGTCCACACTTTGGTCTTCTTCTTCTTAAGCTTCCTATAGTTTACTACTTGTATCATGGGTATTCTAAGCTTTTGAGCTAATATCCACTTGTCAGTGAATGCATACCATGTGTGTTATTTTTGTGTCAGGATATTTTCTAGTTTCACTCATTTGCCTAAGAATTTCATGAATTCATTGTTTTTAATAGCTGAGTGGTACTCCATTGTGTAAATGTGCTACATTTTCTATATCCATTCTTCTGTTGAAGGACATCTAGGTAGTTTGCAGCTTGTGGATTTTGTAAATAACTCTGCTACAAACACAGTGGAACATGTTTTCTTGCTATATGTTGGAGCATCTTTTGAGAATATGTCCTGGAGTGGTATAGGTGGATGCTCAGGTAACACTATGTCCAGTTTTCTGGGGAAATGCCAAATTGTTTCCAAAGTGGTCTTACCAGCTTGCAATCCCACTAGCAAATGGAGGAGTGTTCCTCTTGATCCACTCCCTTGCCAAAATCTGGTGTCACCTGAGTTTTTGGTCTTAGTCATTCTCACGAGTGTAAGGTAGAATATCAGCATAAAATTGATTTGTATTTTCCTGTTGAGTATAGGCTTTTGAAGTAGGATCTGATATATTTTTTTTAATTTCCTACGTTTCTATTCTTATCTCTCCATTTTCATTTCTGATTTTGTTAATTTGGATACTGATTCTGAGTGCTCTAGTTAGTTTGGCTAAGGGTTTAGCTATGTTGTTGATTTTCTGAAAGAAACTGCCTAGTTTTGTTGATTCTTTGTAAAGTTCTTTTTGTTTCTACTTGGATGACTTCAGCCCTGAGTTTGATTATTTCCTGCAGTCTACCCCTCTTATATGTATTTGCTTCTTTTTTTGGTTTGTTTGTTTGTTTGTTTGTTTGTTTTTGAGATTTCAGATGTGCTGCTGAGCTGCATTCTGTGATCGCTCCAATGTCTTTATGAAGGCACTCAGAGTTATGTGTTTTCCTCTTAGCACAGATTTCGTTGGGTCCCGTAATTTTGGGTATGTTGTACCTATATTTTTATTAAATTCTTTAAAAATTCTTTAATTTATTTCTTTAATTTTTTTCCCTGAACAAGTTATCATTGAGTAGAGAGTTGTTCAGCTTCTATGTGCATATGGGCATTCTGTTTTTTTGTTGTTATTGACCAGCCTTAGTCCATGGTGGTTTGATAAAATGCCTGGAACTGTTTCAATCTTCTTGCATCAGTTGAAGCTTATTTTGTGTCCAATTGTATGGTCATTTTTGGAGAAGGTATCTTGAGTTGCTGAAAAGAAGGTATATTCTTACCAGTTGGAACATCTTCTGGATATATGCCCAGGAGAGGTATTGCTGGATCCTCCGGTAGTACTATGTTCAATTGTCTGAGGAACTGCCAGACTGATTTCCCGAGTGGCTGTACAAGCTTGCAATCCCACCAACAATGGAAGAGTGTTCCTCTTTCTCCACATCCTCACCAGCATCTGCTGTCACCTGAATTTTTGATCTTAGCCATTCTGACTGGTGTGAGGTGGAACTAGTAAGAAGGACACATGCTCCACTATGTTCATAGCAGCCTTACTTATAATAGCCAGAAGCTGGAAAGAACCCAGATGCCCCTCAACAGAGGAATGGATACAGAAAATGTGGTACATTTATACAATGGAGTACTACTCAGCTATTAAAAAGAATGAATTTATGAAATTCCTAGGCAAATGGTTGGACCTGGAGGGCATCATCCTGAGTGAGGTAACACAATCACAAAAGATCCGAAACAGAAGATGACCTAGTCAGCCATCAGTGGAGAGAGAGGCCCTTTGGTCGTGCAAACTTTATATGCCTCAGTACAGGGGAATGCCAGGGCCAAGAAGTGGGAGTGAGTGGGTGGGGGAGTGGGTGGGGGAGCATATGGGGGACTTTTGGGATAGCATTGGAAATGTAAAAGAAATAAATACCCAATTAAAAAAAAAGAACTCACATGATATGTACTCACTGATAAGTGGATATTATCCCAGGTACTTAGAATGCCCAAGATATAAGATACAATTTGCGAAACTCATGAAACCCAAGAAGAATGAAGACCAAAGTGTGAACACTTTGCCCCTTCTTAGAATTGGAAGCAAAACACCCATGGAAGGAGTTACAGAGACAGTTTGGAGCTGTCCAAAGGACGGACCATTTAGAGACTGCCATATCCAGGGATCCATCCCATGATCAGCCTCCAAACGCTGACACCATTGCATACACTAGCAAGATTTTGCTGAAAGGACCCTGATATAGCTGTCTCTTTTGAGACTATGCAGGGGCCTAGCGAACACAGAAGTGGATACTCACAGTTAGGTATTGGATGGATCACAGGGCCCCCAATGGAGGAGCTAGAGAAAGTACCCAAGGAGCTAAAGGGATCTGCAACCCTATAGGTGGAACAACAATATGAAGTAACCAGTACCCCCCAGAGCTCATGTCTCTAGCTGCATATGTATCAGAAGATGACCTAGTTGGCCATCAGTGGAAAGAGAGGCCCATTGGTCGTGCAAACTTGATATGCCTCAGTATAGGGGAACGCCAGGACCAAGAAGTGGGAGTGAATGGGTGGGGGAGTGGGTGGGGGAGCATGTGGGGGACTTTTGGGATAGCACTCGAAATGTAAATGAAGAAAATACATAATTAAAAAAAATGATTGCTTTTAGGAAAAAGCAATTTAATAGGAAAAAAAGAAGGTATATTCTTTTGTTTTAGGATGAAATATTCTATAGATACCTCTTAAATTCATTTAGTTCATAACTTCTGTTAGTTTCACTGTGTCTCTGTCTGGTTTCTGTTTCTACGGTCTCTCCATTGATGGAAGTAGGGTGTTGAACTCTTCCATTATTATTGTGTGAGGTTCAATGTGTGATTTGTGCTGTACTAATGTTTCTCTTACAAATGTCAGTGCCCTTGCACTTGGAACATAGATGTTCAGAATTGAGAGTTCATCTTGGTGCATTTTTCCTTTCATGAATATGATGTGTCCTTTTGCATCATGTTTTGATAACTTTTGGTTAAAGGTCTATTATATTTGATATAAGAATTGCTACTCCAGCTTATTTCTTGGCACCATTTCCTTTAAAATTTTATTTTCCTGGCATTTGTTCTGAGGTAATGCTTGTCTTTCTCATTGAGCTATGTTCCCTGTATGCAGCAAAATGTTGAGTCCTGTTTACATATCTAATCTGTTAGTCTGTGTATTTTTACTGGGGAATTGATTCTATCAATGTTGAGAGATATAAAGGACCAATGATTGTTGCTTTTTGATTTTTGTTGTTAGAGTTGGAATTATGTTTGTGTGGTTCTCTTATTTTGGGTTTGTTATGAGAAGATCAATTTCTTACTTTTTCTTGTGTGCAGTTTCCCTCCTTGTGTTGGAGTTTTTCTTCTATTATCTTCTGTAGGGATGGATTAGTGAAAAGATATTTTTTAAATTTGGTGTTGTCATAGACTATCTCAGTTTGCCCATCTTTGGTATTTGAGAGTTTTGGTGGGTATAGTAGCCTAGGATGGCATTATTGTTGTCTTAGGATACATATGACATCTTCCCAAGATCTTATGGCTTTTAGAGCCTCTGTTGAGAAGTCTGGTGAAATTCTTAAAGGTCTGCCTTTATTTGTCAAGTGACCTTTTTCCCTTACTGCTTTTAATATTCTTTCTTTGTTTTGTGCCTTAGGTGTTTTGATTATGTGACAGGAAGAATTTCTTTTCTGGTCCAATCTATTTTGTGTTCTATAGGCTTTATTTACATTTATGGACATCTCCTTCTTTAAGTTAGAGAAATGTTTTCTTCTATAATTTTGATGAAGATATTTACTGGCTTTTTAAGTTGGGCATCCACACTCTCTTCTATTATTCTTAAGTATGGTCTTTTCATTGTGTCCTGGATTTCTTGGATGTTTTGATTTAGGAGCTTTATTCTATTTTTATTTTCTTTGACTGTTGTTTCATTGTCTTCTATGGTATCTTCTATGCCTGAGATTCTGTCTTCTACCTCTTGTATTGTTTTGTGATACTTGGATATTTGACTTGTGTCTTCCCTAGGTTTTACCATTTTCAGAGTTTTCTCTGTTTGTGATTTTTAAAAATTGTTTCTATTGCCATTTTTAGATCCTCAGTGGTTTTGTTCTGAAAATATAGAATACTTCACAATTTGTGTGTCATCATTGTGCATGGGCCATGCTAATCTTCACTGTATCATTCCAATTTTATTATAGTACTGCCACAGTGAGCATGAGAAGTCCTTTTTCTACCAGATAAGTTTGTGAACCCTAGGGTGGATTACTGAATTATAAGGAAAAGGAACATGCTCTTATAGAATTATGCCACAGTGAGTGTGTGAACCAATAACCTATGATGTTTTCTTTGTATATAATGATGTTAGAGAGTTCTACTAATGAGAAAATAAAACAAAATATCTGGGATTATATGTTTTACCATGCAATAAAGCAAATTTTTATTTTGAGCTTAAGTTTTATAGTATTTAAAGTTAAATCGATTGAATGTAATAATCAATACAATCTTTAAACTTTTATTTTAAAATTTTTATTAGATATTTTCTTCATTTACATTTCAAATGCTATCCCAAAAGTCCCACATACCCTTCGCCCCCACTCCCCTACCCACCCACTCCCAATCCTTGGCCCTGGTGTTCCCCTGTATTGGGGCATATAAAGTTTGCAAGACCAAGGGGCTTCTATTCCCAATGATGGCTGACTAGGTCATATTCTGCTACATATGAAGCTAGATACACGAGCTCTGGGGGGTACTGGTTAGTTCATATTTTTGTTCCACCCTTCAGCTCCTTGGGTACTTTCTCTAGCTCCTCCATTGGGGGGCCCTGTGTTCCATCGTAAAAATGACTGTGAGCCTCCACTTGTATATTGGCCAGGCTCTGGCATAGGCTCACAAAAGACAGCTATATCAGGGTCCATTCAGCAAAATCTTGCTTACATATGAAATAGTGTCTGCATTTGGTGGCTGATTATGGGATGGACCCTAGGGTGGGGCAGTCTCTGGATGGTCCATCCTTTCATCTTAGTTTCAAACTTTGTCTCTGTAAGTCCTACCATTGGTATTTTTTTTCCTATTCTAGATAGGAAAGAAGTATCCACACATTGGTCTTCCTTCTTCTCAATTTTATTGTGTTTTGCAAGTTGTATCTTGGGAATTCTAGGTTTCTGGGCTAATATCCACTTATCAGTGAGTGCATATCAAGTGACTTCTTTGTGATTGGGTTACCTCACTCAGGATGATAACCTCCAGATCCAGCCATCTGCCTAAAATTTTCATAAATTCATTGTTTTTAATAGCTGAGTAGTACTCCATTGTATAAATGTACGACATTTTCTGTATCCATTCCTCTGTTGTGGGATACCTGGGTTCTTTCCAGCTTCTGGCTATTATAAATAGGGCTTCTATGAATATAGTGGAACATGTGTCCCTATTACCAGTTGGAACATCTTCTGGGCAATTGCCCAGGAGTGGTATTTCTGGATCTTTCGGTAGTACTATGTCCAGTTTTCTGAGGAACCACCAGACTGATTTCCAGAGTGGTTGTACAAGCTTGCAATCCCACTAGCAATGGAGGAGTGTTCCTGCTTGCAATCCCACCAGCAATGGAGGAATGTTCCTTTTTCTCCAAATCCTCACCAGCATCTGCTTTCACCTGAATTTGGAACCTAGCCATTCTGACAGATGTGAGGTGGAATCTCAGGGTTGTTTTGATTTACATTTACCTAATGATTAAGGATGTTGAACATTTTTTCAAGTGCTTCTCAACCTTTCAGAATTCCTCAGTTGAGAGTTCTTTTTTAGCTCTGTACCCCATTTTTAATGGGGTTATTTGAATTTCTGAAGTTCAGCTTCTTGAGCTCTCTGTATATATTGGATATTAGTCCCGTATCAGATTTAGGATTGGTATAAATTGTTTCCCAACCAGTTGGTGGCCTTTTTGACAGTATCTTTTGCCTTACAGAAGCTTTGCAATTTTATGAGATCCCATTTGTTGATTCTTGATCTTACAGTGCAGGCCATTGCTGTTCTGTTTAGAAAATTTTCCCCTGTGCCCATATCTTCAAGGCTTTTCCCCACTTTCTCCTCTATGAATTTTAATGTCTCTGGTTTTATGTGGAGTTCTCTGATCCACTTACACTTGAGCTTTGTACAAGGATATCTTTTTCCACTGGATTGTTTTAGCTCCCTTGTCAAAGTTCAAGTGACCGTAGGTGTGTGGGTTCATTTCTGAGTCTTCAATTCCATTCCATTGATCTACTGTCTGTGGCTGTATGAGTTTCGTGCAGTTTTTATCACAATTGCTCTGTAGTACTGCTTGAGGTCAGGCATGGTGATTCCCCTAGATGTTCTTTTATTGTTGAGAATAGTTTTTGCTACCCTAGGTTTTTTGTTATTCCAGATGAATTTGCAAATTGCTTTTTCTAATTCCTTGAAGAATTGAGTTGGAATTTTGATGGGGATTTCATTGAATCTGTAGATTGCTTTCTGCAGGATAGCCATTTTTATTATATTAATTCTGCCAATCCATGAGCATGGGAGATCTTTCCATCTTTTGAGATCTTCTTCTATTTCTTTCTTCAGAGAATTGAAGTTCTTGTCATACAGATCTTTCACTTCCCTAGTTATAGTCACACCAAGGTATTTTATATATTTTTGTGACTATTGTGGAGGGTGTTGTTTTCTTAATTTCTTTCTCATTCTTTTTATTCTTTGTGTAGAGAAAGGCCACTGATTTGTTTGAGTTAATTTTATATCCAGCTACTGCACTGAAGCGTTTTATCAGGTTTAGTAGTTCTCTGGTGGAATTTTAGGTTCACTTATATATATTGTCATATCATCTGCAAAAAAATGATATTTTAACTTCTTCCTTTCCAAGTTATATCCCCTTGATCTCCTTTTGTTGTCCAATTGCTCTTGCTAGGACTTCAAGAACTATATTGAATAGGTAGGGAGAAGGTTGGCAAACTTGTCTATTCCTGATTTTAATGGGATTGCTTCCAACTTATCTCCATTTACTTTGATGTTGGGTACAGGTTTGTTGTAGATTGTTTTTATCATTTTTAGGGATGGGCCTTGAATTCCTGATCTTCCCATGACCTTTATCATGAAGGGGTGTTGGATTTTGTCAAATGCTTTCTCAGCATCTAACAAGATGGTCATGTGATTTTTGTCTTTGAGTTTGTATATGTAGTGGATTTTTTGATGGATTTCCATATATTAAACCATCTCTACATCCCTGGGATGAAGCCTACTTGGTCATTATCGATGATCATTTTGATGTGTTCTTGTGTTCGGTTTGCAAGGATTTTATTGAGTATTTTTGCATCAATATTCATAAGGCAAATTGGTCTGAAGTTCTCTTTCTTTTTTGGATCTTTGTGTGGTTTAGGTATCAGAGAAATTGTGGCCTTATAGAATAAATTGAGTACCTTCTGTTTCTAGTTTGTGGAATAGTTTGAGGAGAGTTGGAATTAGGTCTTCTTTGAAGGTCTGATAGAACTCTTCACTAAACACATCTGGTCCTAAATTTTGTTGTTGTTGTTGTTGTTGTTTTTTTTTTTTTGTGTGTGTGTGTTGTTTGGTAGGGAGACTCTTAATGACTGCTTCTATTTTTTAGGGGAAATGGGACTGTTAAGATCATTAATATGATTTAACTTTGGTACCTGGTATCTGTCTAGAAAATTGTCCACTTCATCCACGTTTTCCAGTATTGTTGAGTATAGCCTTTTAAAATAGGATATGACGATATTTTGGATTTCCTCATGATCTGTTGTTATGTCTCCTTTTTCATTTCTGATTTTGTTAATTAGGATATTGTCCTTGTGTCCTCTAGTTATTCTGGCTAAGGGTTCAACTATTTTTTTTTTCTCACAAAACTAGCTCCTGTTTTAGTTGATTCTTTGAATAGTTCTTTTTGTTTCCACTAGGGTGGTTTTTGCCCTAAGTTTGATTATTTCCTGCGTTCTACTCCTCTTGGGTTAATTTGCTTCCTTTCGTTCTATAGCTTCTAGGTGTACTGTCAGACTGCTAGTGTATACTCTCTCTAGTTTCTTTTGGGGGGCACTCAGGGCTATGGGTTTTCCTCTTAGGAATGCTTTCATTGTGTCCCATAAGTTTAGGGATGTTGTGACTTCATTTTCATTAAACTTTATAAAGGTCTTTAATTTCTTTCTTTATTTCTTTCTTTACCAATGTATCATTGAGTAGAGTGTTGTTCTGATTCCAAGTGAATGTTGGCTTTCTATTGTTTATGTTGTTATTGAAGATCAGCCTTAGTCCATGGTGATCTGATAGGAGGCATGGGATAATTTCAATATTTCTATATCTGTTAAGGCCTGTTTTGTGACCGTTTATATGATCAATTTTGGAGGAGGTACCATGAGATGCTGACAAGAAGGTATATCCTTTTCTCTTAGGACAAAATGTTTTATAGATATCTGTTAAATCCAGTTGTTTCATACCTTCTGTTAGTGTCCATGTGTCTTTGTTTAGTTTCTATTTCCAGGATCTGTCCATTGGTGAGAGCAGGGTGTTGAAATCTCCCACTATTATTGTGTGAGGTGCAATGTGTGCTTTGAGCTTTAATATAGTTTCTTTAATGAATGTGGCTGCCTTGGATTTGGAGCATAGATATTTAGAATTGAGAGTTCATCTTGGTAGATTTTACCTTTGATGAGTATGATGTGCCCCTCCTTGCCTTTTTTGATAACTTTGGGTTTTAAGTCAATTTTATTCGATATTAGTATGGCTACTCCAGCTTTTCTCTTCAGGCCATTTGCTTGGAAAATTGTTTTCCAGCTTTTTACTGTGAAGTAGTTTCTTTCTTTGTCCCTAACGTGAGCTTCCTGTAAACAGCAAAATGTAGGGTCCTGTTTGTGTAGCCATTCTGTTAGTGTATGTCTTTTGGCATTACAGATTACGGTGTTGAATACATAGAGAATATGTTCCAAGTAGATTGATTTAAATGGATCAATTCTGATTTTTTTTATAATTTATTCTAATTGCTCTATTGAGATTCTCTTCCAACCAGTAATGAAACCACACAATCATTTATGTAAACTAAGAACTCATTCATTTTTGCTTTTTATAGAATTAAAATTTTCTATATTACTAGAGTCTACAGTCTCCTTTCTTTCTTTATTTTAAATATTTATTTATTTATTTACTTATTTATTTATTTATTTATTTGATGTATGTGGGTACATTTTTACAGACAGTTGTGAACCTGCATGTGGTTGTTGTGAATTGAATTTTTAGGACCTCTGCTTCCTCGCTCCGGCCCAAAGATTTATTCATTATTATACATAAGTATATTCACTATAGCTGACTTCAGATGTCCCAGAAGAGGTCATCAGATCTCATAACAGGTGGTTGTGGGCCACCATGTGGTTGCAGGGATTTGAACTCAGGTCCTTCAGAAAAGCAGTCAGTGTTCTTGTCAGCTGAACCATCTCACCAGCCCCATCTCTCTTCTTTCTTTTGGATAGTATTTGACTATAATTGTGGATAGTATAACTAGTAAGCATATATATACCATGGAAGCTGTTACTACTTCAATTAGAGTTAATAGTTATTGACTTAATATTTTAATTCTATCATTTGCAAAATGTAAGGATCTTGTTCTCTGGTAAATTGGTTTTCATACTGATATTTGCTGAAATTCTCGTGCTTTTTATGAACTTATCAATCTTCAGTTATATATTTTATTCTATTTCCTGTAGTACAACCCCTTTATTTCAATAGGGATTCTCTTGTGTATATTTCTATTTTCTTCACCAGTTGTTTCCTCCTTCCTCCTTTCCTCTTCTCCCTTCCTTTCATTTTCATGTTTATTTACTTTATCCCATTCCATAAAGAAAAGATTTTTTTTTTTTTACTTTCTATGCAGCAAACATGGAAGGCTCCATAAGTCCAGCATTCTTGTAGCCTCGTCTAATTACATGCTGCTCTATTCCACTAAAATGTAGATCTCCTGATCCTACCTCAAATTTGGATGTGTGTAAAGTGAAACAGGAATAAAAATGTAAGATGCCTTCTCTAAAGTTAATTCCTTGTTTTCCATATTCTACTTCACTAGCTAAAGTGTTTCTACTCGAATTTTTGCTGAAGATTCACTTCCCTGCCTTTGAGATACTAGTATATGCTCAATGACTCAACTAGGGAAGTCAAAGGTTTTGGAAGAAGAGAAATATGACATGAATAGAGGAAGTTTTTCATTAAATTAATTTGGCATGTGTATTCAAACTCTTAATTTGATAGAGTATACAACAAGATAAGCACATGATATGATTGCAGTTTTCAGATAGAATTGTATTAATCTGTCATTTGCAGACAGTGAACCATGTGACTTCCATATTGGAAACAGGTTGGTCAGTATATTAGTCAGGGTTCTCTAGAATCATAGAACTTATGGGTAGTCTTTATATAGTAAGGGAATTTGTTGATGATTTGCAGTCTGTAGTCCAATTCCTCCCAACAATGGTCAGCAGCAGCTGTAAGTGGAAGTCCAAGGATCTAGCAGTTGCTCAGTCCCACAAGGCAAGCAGGTGAAGAAGAGAGAGTGAATCTTCCTTCTTCCAATGTCCTTATGTAGGTCTCCAGCAGAAGGTGTGGCCAAGATTAAAGGTGTGTGATACCAGCCGGAATCTGGGATTTGCTCTGTCCTAGATGACCTTGAACTCAGTGATCTCCTTACCTTAGTCTCCTGGGATTCATATCCACTATGCCTGGAGATCTCTGTGCCAAGATCCAGGTCAGAAATTTGTACCTCCCAGCCTCAAGATCAGGATCACAGGTGAGCCTTCCAGTTCTGGATTGTAGTTCTTTCCAGATATAATCAAGTTCACAACCAAGAATGCCACTACAGTCAGTTAGCTCCTTCCTCCAACTGTGTGCCTCAGCAAGTATTTCCCAGCAATCATGCAAGGAAGCAGGGTTGAGAGCAGCAGGGGCTGTGAATATGATCTGTTTGAGACTAAGGAGGAGGGACTGGTAGTGGGTCATGAGGGTATTAGTTAACCATTTGTCTGTGGGCTGCTTAACCAAGCTCTTTACCACATGGGAGGTTGTGATTGACAGGTTCTGTCCCATAGTCAGCTTATCTGAGTCTTTTACTATACCTGCTACAACTGCCACCATAAGGAGGCAGAGTGGCCTGCTGGATGCTACTGGGTCAAGTTTCTTTGAGATGTAGGCTACTAGCTTTTTCCAAGGGCCCATTATCTTTGTTACCACTCCCTTTGTAATCCTGTTGCTCTCCACCTCAAACTGTTGGACGGGTTTTGTGATCCAGGAAGTCTAAGTGCTAGAGCTAACACCAGAGCTAACTTGATTGTGTCAAAAGCAGTTTGCTTTTCCCTTCCCAATGGAATGCTTGGTTGTTTTTGGTCAGAGGAAATCACCTGGAACTTTATTTAAATTTCAGTATCCACACTGTCTTATCTGGCATTGTAATATCCAAAATGAATTCAAGACTACCCAGTACTTTCCCCCTTCCAAAAGGACTTTCCAAACTGTATTAGCAGGCCAAGTGCAGAGCTATATAAAGAAGCTGGCTGACTAAACAAATGTAAAAACATAGTTTTAGTGGTCAAAATGATTAAGCCTGAAACTGACAAAATAATATTAGCTGTCCTCAGAGAAATAACCATAACAAAAATAATAGTTCTCAGAAGAATTCTCCTGCCCCTCGCCCCACACTGAATTCTGAGAAAGATCACAAACCACCCTAATCTTGTGGATAGCTGTGACGTTAATAGCTGTGATGTTAATAGTTGACCCATAAGTTCAAAATGTAGTATTGCTTAGCTGATCAAATCATAATAACCCACCATGGGGGCAGGCAAAGAGAGTCACTAGGCTAGAGGTAGTCACTATACAAACCAACCGATGCCTAAAATGGTTACTTGCTACACCATTGAAAATAAGCCAGCTACCCTGTTGCTCATCTTTCCCTTACAAAGGTATAAAAAGTTCTCTACTCTGGCCTGCATGCTGAGAAGGTCCCCAACATGTTGGATCAATAAAATCCTCATGCAGTTTGCAGTGATGGTGATCTCTGTGGTCTTTATGAGTGAGGGTCTTTTGACAAACTCCAACATTTGGTACATTGGCCAGGAAGACCCTGCTCAGGGGGGCACAGACATCATGCATTGGAGGTAAAGTGGGATGCCTGTCTGTGTGTCTGTGTGTCTGTTTATGTCTGTCTGTCTGTCTGTCTGTCTTGTTCACATGTGTGTCCTCTGCTAGACCACCTTCTGGTTTTGGTTTGTCTGGTTTCAGGTCTGGTTTTGGTCCTGGGGAGGGGGGGCGACCAGTACTCAGGTTCTAGGTGCCTTCTCATGAAGAGGGGCCCATCTGGGTGAGCACTGTGACAGGCAGATGTGCTGGAAAGTCAAAGGCCATGAGACTCAGAGGACTCTCTGGTCTCCTGCTGGGAGAAAGACCCTAAAACGTTCTCTGTCTCCATCTGGGCTGGGAGAAAGACCCTGAGAGGGTCTCTCTCTCCATTTGGGCAGGAGAAGTAATTATCCCTGGCCATCTGATTCCGTTTTTATTCTGTGGTGGTTGCCTGAAAGATGGTTTCTGTGTGTCTTGTGTGTTTCTCTGTGTTAAGATTGGTTTTGTTTCTGTGGGATTACTGTACTGCGTTATCTCGACGGTTTTTGTTATGTGTCTTGTGTCTCTTTGTGTTCAGACTTGGACTTGTTTTGAGTTATGGCCTCTGGGTAAAGCCTAAGAATCCTGTCAGACCCTGTTGCTGACCTCTTCCTTCCAGATCCTCAGCACCCCTGCCTCCCACTCTCCAACTTTAGGGAGCAGCAGGCAGGGCGCAGCGGTCTGCCCACAGACCCAGAGCCTAGGGAGGAATGAGCTCAGGAAACCTGGAGCAAAAGAGGGGTGGTCCCTGAGAAGTCAGTGGCCCCAAATGTTGTGACTGCTGAAGGGGAGATGGAAGAGGCTTTGGGAGTGGCCAGCCAGGAGCACCCTGTGTTCTTCCTTGCCCTGGCTGCTTTTCATACTTGCCTAATAATGTTTTACTTTCCCCTGCATCCCACCTGCCTGCCTCCAGGCTTTGGCAGTAAGCCATAGTTCCTCTTGTTAGCAGAGAAAGTGCTTTCACTTTGAGATGCCAGTTGCCCAGTGCAGCTGACTGTGAGAGCTACACTCCCTTCCCTCACCCTGTGTTTTCTTGGTGGCTGTTTCTTTTCCTGCAGCCCCAACCCTGTTCCTTTCCCCCCTCCTGCAGCAGGCCATGAGTCTGTCTTGAGCTCTGGCGAGGGAGAGAGGCATCCACCCACTCAGGGTGTCTCCTGCCCAGTCTGCCCTGCTCTCTGAGAACTTACCCCCGCTCCCTGCTCAGGGAGACCGTAGTCTCAGACCTTCCCACGGACCAAAGAGTGGCCAGCACTCAGCACATGGCCCCGATGATGAGCTTTCAGGGAGTTCTGTGGCCCAGGAAGCGGGTGCACCATGTTCCTGTCCTGCATCTCCTTGGATGGCCCTATCCCCTCCTCCAACACTTACTGAATAATTGTTAGTAATTGTTGCAGGTTTTCTTCACCACAGAAGAAAGGCAGGGAATTCTCTTAGAAACTTAAAAAACAAAAAAACAAAACAAACAAAAAAAAAAAAAAAAAAAAAAAAAAACAGGACCTGGGCATGGATGGGAGGTCCTCTCAACTGCTTATCATGGACACTGGGTTCATGGAAGGTAGGGAGCACCTGGAGTATATCTGCCAGGCTCTGATGAGGGTCTCATCTCTGTGGGGATAGGGTGCTCCGCTAATCTGGCCAAATTAATAAGAAGTTGCAGAAGTTAGAAAGGACAGAGTAAGTCGGTAAGAAAGTACAGAGAGGGAGAAAAAAAAAGAAGAAGAGAGGATGAAGAAGACAGATTTTATAGAGGTCTGGAAAGAGGTAAGCTAAGACTGTAAGAAAGAGCAAAGCTTCAGCAGACTCAGGAGAGGATGACAGTGACAAATATAGAGATTAACAGAGAGGAGAAGTGGAAATGAAGATGAAGGAGATTAGAGAGGTCTGAGATGAAAGAGATATTCGGAATGGGAAATATTTAGAGGAAGAATCAGTGAGAGGCAGGTGAGAGAAAGGGTTGCTATATAGAAATATGAAACATGAGGCTGACAAAGAGAGAGACCAGAGTCAGAATCAGAGATATGCCATGAGACAGAAGGATAAGCCAGGGCAGACGTGAACTATGAGAGAGGATGAGTGACAGGATAGGGACGTGATAACTGGATAATGTAAAAGGGAAGCAAAAGACAAGGAGGAAAAACAAAGGCACTGAGGGAGAGAGTATATTGTATGAGATCTCCATTGCAGTTAGAAAACAGGAGGAAAGAGAGGTAAATAGCAAAGACTAGAACCTAGCAAGGTGGCACATACTGTTAATGCTAGCACTTGGGAATGATAAGCAGAAGAAACAGGAAGGAAGGGGATTAAGAGACAAGAGAGAAACTTACATATAATGCTGGTCACAATAGTCAGGGAAACTAGATAGTACATGGCAACTGCAGAGAGCCTTTGGCTAAAGGTCAATTTGTTTACTGTAAAGAAAAAGGGCACTGGGTGAGAGACTGCCCCAGAGAAAAAGAAGAGGACCCCCCCCCTCCTCATGACCAAACCCTTCCACCTGTTCATGGCTAAAAGTAAAGGGATAACAAAAGGAGTGCTAAAACAAAAGCCGAGTCCTTGAAAGAAGACGGTGGCCTACCTATCAAAGAAGCTAGAAGAGAGACTGTGTTTCATATTCCCCCACTAACCAGTGCAAAACAAGTTAGAGAAGTTCCTGGGCACTGATGGCTTTTGCAGACTGTGCATTCTAGATTTTGCTGAATTAAAGAGACAAACAGGCCTTTGTATGGGAAAATAAAAGAACAACGGGCCTTTGATACCATTAAGACTACCCTAATTTCAGCTCCAGCTTTAGGCCTCCCAGATGTGACTAAGCACTTCTATCTATTCATGGCAGAAAACAAAGATATTGCCAAAGGGGGTTCTTACTCAGAGATTGGGGGCCTGTAAAAGACCTCTGGTAGACTTATCTAAAAAATTAGACACTGTGGCTGAGGAATGGCCTGCTTCCTTGCACACAGTGGCTGCTATAACATTACTGGTCAAGGACGTAGAAAAACTGACTCTGGGACAAGACTTGGTGTTCAGACTCTGTTGCTCAACTCCAATAGTCATTTTTGCTCCCCTCCCCCAAGTCTGAACTTAGCTACCTTGATCCCAGATCCAGACCAGCCAATAGAGGGCACAGATGTTACCTGGTTCACAGAAGAGAGCAGCTGGGGTAGCTGAGCACAAGCCCTGCCAGAGAACACATAAACTCAAAAGGCAGAACTGATGCTTGGAATTAAGAAAAGGGAAAAGACTCAACATCTACACAGATAACAGGTATGCTTTTGCCACAGCTCACGTCCATGGGGCCATATATCAACAGAAGGTGTCTACTGACATCAGGAAGAAGAGGAATTAAGAACAAAGAGGAAATACTGGTTCTACTGAGGCCCTCCATGACCCTGACAAGGTAAACATCATCCACTGACCTAGTCACCAGAAGAGAGATACCATGATAGCAAGGGGAAAGAACATGACAGACTGAGAGGCACAAGTGGTTATAGCCATGGCCCTGCTGGTGCTCCTGGCAACAGAGCCCGAGTTTACCTGCACAGCAAAAGACTTAGCTCTCATTTCCAAAGATTCCAGTCACCAGAGCAACAAAAATAAAAGACTGTGGTACACCTCTAAGGGAAAGAAAATCCTTCACAAAGACAAGCAGAGGCTATGATCAAACAGATGCATCAGTGGACTCACTTAGGGGTAAGCAAGCTTATCCAGACATTCTCTAAGACTAAGTATCATGTGCCAGGTTTAAACCACCTTGTGGAGCAGGTGGTACACAAGTGTGTGCCCTGCCAAAAAGTCAATGTCTGCCACACCACAGTGGATCCAGGGAAAAGGTTCTGGGAAGACAGACTTGGTGTCTACTGGGAGGTTGACTTTACTGAAAAAAAAAAATATGGGTATAAATACCTTCTGGTTTTTGTGAACGTTCTTGAAATGGGTAAAAGCTTTTCCCTGTAAAAATGAGACTGTTTATATGGTGGTCAAGAAGATTATTGAAGAAATTTTTTCAAGGTTTGGAGTGCCAAAAGCCATAATGTCAGATAATGGCCCAGGTAAGTCAGGGCTTGGCCAAGTATTTAGAGGTCAAAGGAAAATTACATTGTGTGTATAGACCTCAGAGCTCAGGACAGGTAGAAAGGATGAATAGAACCCTAAAAGAGACCTTGACAAAATTAACCATAGAGACTGGGGCCGACTAAATGGTGCTCCTTCCCCTTGCCCTATTTAAAACCAGAAATACTCCCTCTCGATTCAGTCTTTCTCTTTTTGAGATCCTTTATGGGGCTCCATGCCCATCACTGTCTAAAAATGATGTGTTTGAACCCATATGTTGTTTTAATAATGATCTGTATGATAAGTTAAAAGGCTTGCAGGTAGTGCACAAGGAATTCTGGTCACAACTGGCTACAGCAAATGAGCTAGGATATCCTCCAGGTGGAGGCTGGCCAATCAGATTGGAGGAGGACCAAGTTTTGGACCCCAGTATCCAACAAGAATTGCGTAGGATTCTCCTCTACTTTCAAGGTTACCCTGGGCTCAGGGAAGGGGTCTGAACACTGTCCTCCCTAGTTGCTGTCTTCCCCCAGGGCTAACACCTTCACCATTTGGGGGCTCTTTTCCCAAGGCCTGGGATTTCCTGCCCTTGGCTTCCATTTGTTGGGGCACTCTCAGGTCCAGTGGCCCCTCTCCTTGCAATAAGCTTATTGGTACTTTTCAAGGGTTTTCTCTCTCTCTTTCTCTCTCTCTCTCTCTCTCTCTCTCTCTCTCTCTCTCTCTCTCTCTCTTTGGTTGGGATATCTCTTCTCTGCCTTCTATAATTACTGTAGCCAAGAGTCTATGTAAATGTCTTTCCTGTTGACCTTTTTTTTTCATCTCCCTTTCAGCTCCTTCCTTTTTCTTTCTCTGCTCTTTCTCCTCTGTCTTCCAGTTGTATTAGACTTTCTTAGCAACCTGCACTAAATCCCTCAACGACTTATCCTAGAGTCCTTCTAGCCTCTGAAGCTTTTTTCGGATATCTCTACTAGCCTGGTCTATTAAAGCCATAGTCACAGCAGCTTTGTGCTTCTTGCTGCTGTGGTCATAGGGTACATATTGGAAAAAGGCCTCCATGAGCCACTCTAGAAAGACAGTAGGTGACTCATCTGATCCCTGTCTAACCTCAGTACCTTGGTCAAATTTGTGGGCCACTGAGAGGCTGCCTTCAGACTTGCCAACAGAGCTCGGCAGTAGACCTTATGGTGCTCCTTACCTTCTGCTGAATTAAAGTCCCAATCAGGTTGCATTAAAGGGAATCTTGCATCAGTGACTACTGGGCTTTCTGAGTGAGCCTGTGTTTGATAGCACACTTCTGGGCCTCCAACAGGATCCTTTCTCACTCCTCAGTCATAAAGAGGACCCTCATAAGTTGTTGCATGTTATCTTAGAGAGCTGATGGCTAAAAGGGACAGTTTCAAAGAGATTAATCAAACCTTTGGGATTATCTAAGAAAGGGGGCTGTTGAGACTTCCAGTTGTATAGGTCAGCAGAAGAGGATGGCCAACATTGACGACTGATTGCCCTCATCATCTACAGGCCCATATGCCTTCAGTAGGAGAGCCACCATGGTATCAGCAGAGGCGGCTCTCTGACTTTAGGTCCCCATGGTGGGATATGGAAGTTAGAGGTCTCTTCCTGCTCCACCCTTCAGTAAAGGGGAGTACAATGGCCTGGGTCCTGTATGGGCTGAGGATCCTAGGGCCCATGCTGGTGCTGGCAGGGTACTGGGGGCAAGAGTAGAGGGATATGGAGAAGGAGGGTCTAGGAGCAACAGGTCCACTGTTGAAGGGTCTTGGAGGTTCGACTCCTTCCAGGTCCAGATCCCTCCTCTCATGTTTCCTTTTTCCTGATGACCAGAACCTGCGAGATGGGTCTGGAGAAAAGAAAGGCTTTAATTAATGGGATGGGGAGTTCCACTCGATTCTTCCAAGTTATTATATAGGGTACCTGGTCAGGGTGACCATGGGTCCCTGTCTAAAAATCCTCCCTCAACTTCGCTGATGACAGGCAAGTGGAAGGTCCCTGGCGTTGGGGGGGGGGGGGGTAATCCGACACCAAAGGCAGATTACTCTGAGGAACGTAGGGTGACTGATTTTGCTACCCTTCCTTTTTTTTTTTTTTTTTTTTTTTTTTTACTATAACACTCAGGTTCTCTCCTCTTAACTTCCTTTCAATGTGTCACTAAGATTTTCAGCAAGGTAAATCAGTCTGTCCCATGTCTGAAAATATTGTCAGTCCAAGTCCAAGAACACAGATCACAGATAACCAAAAAACACAAAAACAAAACCGACCTAGACTTCAGGAAGTGGATTAGAGTGTGAATTGGCCAGAATTGGCTGTCTGCTCTACCTGCCAGCTCAGAAATGAGGAGAGTCCTCCTGACTCATTCCAGGGAGTTTGAAGTGTGCTACAGACCTCCCAAGGTCATGGCAATGTGGCATGTCTGCTGGCTGTTAATTGACTGTCCTGTTTAGTAGCCATCTCAGCTATCTCCCTTGCCCATGAGCCAAAATGAAAGTAAAAGAACATAGAAGTACTTACTCACTCTCCACACTTCAGACACTCTGATCTGGGTGCCCTCGAGTGCCCACTCAGGGGTCTCAGATCACCTAAAAATCCACAAATGTAAAGCCCCAGAGAGTCTTTACCTTCCAGGAGACTCTGATTGAGAGGAGACTCTGATGCAAAAGTAAGAGGTTTATTTTTCAGGTGCACTGGGATTGACCTTCAGCAGTCTCTCAAGTAAGAGACCAGAGGTGATCTCGATTCTAACTTACAAGCACCTTTTATACATAAGAAGATTACAGTGATAGCAATCATCCTGGGATGGTGGCCTTCTGACAGTACATTTTTCTGAGAAATATTTTATCCGAGTCATTTCTGAGAAATCACTCTGGGGGTAGGAGTGTGAAACTTTCCCTTGAGGCCTAACACCATCCATCCCAGGGTTGGGTCAGAGTTGCTTAATTTTATCATCTGTTCATGTAACCTCCTTCAGCCTAAGCAGGCTGGTTTAGACCTTAAGCCACTGAGGCTGGGCCACCTTCCATGCCTTGCTGCTTCTCTGACTCACCTAGTTTCCTTTGATGTGACACTGCCTGCCACCTGCAGTGAGGCTGAACCTGTTCTCCAAGGTTTTCAGAGTTGACTACAACCTGTGAATCTGGCAAATTACTGCTAAAAGGCTGTGCTGACAATATCAAGAAACTTGGCATGATAGGGGATGGGTTTCCCTCTTTATAAGCACAGATTTTTTATTAAACATTCGAACCTTGAGCAGACTAGCTTGTCTTGCTTGGTTCCATTTTTTCTCAACCCGCCTAGATTCCCTCTTCTCTTTCAGCTCCGGTTGCCTCCCAGGCTCGAACCCTGATATGAGAGCCGCAGGCCGGCCCCAACATGTTCCACCATATGCAAACCTCAGGATCAGCAGTAGCTCTGCAACTTTCCTCAACCTCCTATACATACCTCCTGTAGATGGCAGAGACCATTCTTATTTACCCTTCTTCCACATCACTATGACTCTAACCAACTCTGCCTCAACTATAGACTGCAGCTGCTAGAAGACCAGGTAGGCTGCCCAAGAACCTTCCCCAATGTCTTTTTCTCCAGACCCAATACTTGGGATCATCTCTAGTGCTGAAACAGATCATCTGTCCATGGCATCCACTTTCTTCAGCCTCCAACACCAACAAGCATTCCTCAGGAACACATCAGCAGGACATACCAGTAAAAGAGGTAACAGGTACCTAACGCATGCTCTGAAATTCCAGGCAGGAAACAGAAACCAAGCAACAAAACACCTACCTAACAAAGACAAACCAAAAAATAAACGCTTAGTCCTATAATAACTTGAAACCCAGATGCCTAAACATCAGGTTAAGAACATAATCAGTAACAATTAGGAACATTTGTTTCCATCAGAGGCCAGGTAGTCTAGTATAGCTGAAGCATAAGAAAAAGACATTAAAACCATATTGTATATGAAGATCACAGAGATCCTTAAAAAGGAAATGAATAAAACACTCAAAGAAATCCAAGAAAAAAAATCAAATGTTGAAGGAAACACATTTATCAAGACCTGCAAATAAAAATAGTAACAATAAAGAAACTACAACCTAAGGAAATTCTAGAATTGAAATATTTAGGAATGTGGACAGGAACTGCAGAAGGAATCTTTTTAAACAAAAATGTGTGGGGCAGTGGTAGTGGAGGAACAAAAGGGGTGAGAGAGAATCCATGTCCTGCCAGAGTTCTGGTACTCTGGGCAGGCAGACACAGAGGACTACCACGTACTCTACATTTGTTTCTGGGTGGGTGTCTGGCAGTGTGAAGCTACAGACCCAGTCCTCGAGGGATGTACAAGGTCTCTGGGCCTCATGGAGGCCAGATATCTCTGATAAAAGGTTCTCAGTCTCAGACATGCCAGATGCAGCTGGACAGCAAGAAAGAGCTGAGAACAAATAGGGGCCCCCAGTGGTGGCTCGGTCAGCCCTGGGGCCAAAGAGAGGAGAGGGCAGGGGGAGAAGGGACACTGGGTGGTTCCCACAGAGGCGAGATTCCTTGGTCTGGTCCATGGCTAGAGTGCAGGAAGGCCTTCTGGCAGGAGGGTAGACGTGGATCTTTAGGGGAAAGCCTATTTCATTGTTTGAACACAGTGGGCCTTGATGAACAGAGACATGCTATAGTTTTCGAGCTTTATTGTAGAAAAGTAGAGAGAAAGAGAGAAGGTAAAAGAGAGAGGCCAGCCATGGCCATGTGGAGAGAAGGGGGAAGGGAGGGGTAAAAGGAGAGCTAGAGATGAGAGTAAGAAATGTAAGAGCTTAAGAGAGATAGAGGTGGGGCCAAGCAGCCCCTTTTATAGTGTGCTGGGCTATATTGCAGTTGCAGGGTAACTGTGGGGAGGAACATACCTGGCTTTTGTTAGGTAACTGTGAGGTTGGAGTCTAGCTAGAATGTCAGGAGCTTGGGGCTTTGTCTGTGTGACTGATAGTCACAGAATTATGGAGTTGGGGACTCTGTGGTGTCAGGCACATGTCTCTGGGAACGTGGCTCACTGTTCCATCCCTTGTAGAGTTTTCTACTGGATCTCTGGTGCAAGCCTTGCTCAACCAAAATAGGCTGCCTTCATGGTCTCACAAAAATGTATGAAATGCAAGAGAGAATCTCAGGCATTGAAAATATGATAGAGGAAATAGGTACATTAAAGAAAAGAGTTCCCAACAATATACATCCAGGAAATCTGGAACACTATGAAAACACTATGTGTAAGACCAAGAGTAATAGAGGAAGAAAAAGATTCTCAACTTAAAAGCCCAGAAAATATTTCAAGAAAATCATATTATAAAATTTTCCTAACACAAAGAAGGAGATGCCCATAAAAACACAAGAAGCATATAGAACACCAAATACATTGGATGATAAATGAAAGTTCTTTGCCACATAATAATCAAAAGACTACACAGAGAACAAAGAATATTAAAAGCTACAAGGGAAAAAGACTAAATGACTTATAAAGGCAGACCTATTATAATGATACCTGACTTTTCAATAGAGAATCTTGCATGTGTGTAATGCATATGCATTATTTACATGAGTGCCATCAGAGGCCAGAAAAGGGTATTGTAACCTCTGGAATTGGAGTTACAGATAATTATGAACAACAATGTAGGTATTGGAACTGAAAGCTAGTCCTCTGAAAAGAATCATAGCTCAAAAGTACTAAGTATGTCTCTATCCCCTTATTTTATACTTCTATGCAGTTTAAGATTCAACTTGAACATAGTTTACTACATTTAATTGAAGACTTGCAGAATCATTTAAAGAACAAATAATCCATAAATTTGAAAAACTAACAAACAAAATCTTAACTTTATAGCATAAGGAATCATGCCATCTTTGATGGAGAACATTGATTGTCAATTTGTCAAGATCTAGCATCATACCTTCAGAGAAAATACTGCACAAATGTGAGGTAGTTTCTACATGGTGCTAATTGAAGTACAAAAATGCAACTTAAAGGTACATGGCACAATTTCATGAGCTGGACTACAGCTAAATATACAAAATAAATTGAGCTGAGTACCAACATTTGTTTTCTTCTGTTTCTGACTAGGAGCTTTATGAAACTTCTCTTATACTTTTGAAACCATGCCTAAACTCTGAAGATTTTTTTTTCTCTGAACTCATAATAGCTATTGATGAATAGGAAATCCAAAAATCCAGAAGTTCCATACTACGCAAAATTGGATGTGTCAGCTGGTTTTCAGTTGCTGTTAGAATTCCTGAACACTGGGCCCCATTATAGTGAGGGAATATACTTGCTATCAGGTGAGGGTAAGTAAGCAAAGAGCATAACTCCCTTCTTTTCCATGTTTTTATTGGCTTGGAGCAGAAGGTGTGGCCCAGATTATAATTGTGCCTTCCCATCTTCCCACCTCAAGATCCAGATTAGGAGTGAATCTTCCTACTTCAAATTACGCAAAAATGCCTCAAAAAATTGTGCTCTCCATTTTTGGATATTAGTTAACTCTATATATAGTCAAGTTGACAACCAAAATTAGCCATTATATTACCCTTAATAGATTTCTTGCCATTTAATGAACTGGGCCTACAACCAATTTTCAAAATCAAAACTAAATGAGGACCAGAATTCATCATTGTTGCTTTTTTAACTGAGGAAGTCATTAGATCATTTATGTCATAATACTACCACCATACCTTTTTCATGCTTTACAGAACTTGAAATCTCAAACACTGGGAAAAATAAATCTATCTTACATACTTTGGACATACTTTCTTTTAACAAATGTCTTTAATGAAGTGGAATTACATCACTTTCTTTTAATTTACTTACTCCTCTCCTCTCTCCCAACTTTGCTTCCTAAAATTTATCCTATTATCTCATTCTCAAGTTAATAGGGCCTTTTTCTTATTGTACTTGTTACATACGTACCTTTCTGTCTCTCTCTGTGTACACACACACACACAGACACACACAGAGACAGACAGAGATAGAGACAGAGGTGTGTGTGTGTCTGTATCTCTCTCTGTTTGTGTGTGTGACTGTATCTCTCTCTGTTTGTGTGTGTGTGTGTTTATATGTAATCTGTGTTCTCATTTGCCCTATGAAGTTGTCTAGACACTATATGCTTAAAAGACATGATGGGCCATTTTGTCTCCATCTTAAAGATGGAAGGCATCTTGTTCTACAGTCAGAACAAGTTCACTTCTGTTTGATGCAGAATTCAAATTGACAGTGATTTAACCTATTTTAAAAACTTAACATGCTCTTCTCCCTGTAATATATGTGGACTCACACAGTGAGTGTATCTTCATAAGATGTTATGCTAAATAATTTTCAAATGTCAGACAAGTTTCCATGTGACCAAAACTCCTCTGGAAATCCCCCATTCTTTGAAAACTCCAAACTAATACAGGTTTTGGGGCTATATAAAGCCCATCTTTTGCTGTGTTCAATGCTATTTTTTCAAACCCCACTTTAGAGAGAGATCCCTGTATGATAGAAAATAACACGGTTTATTTGGCCAAATGATTTGAGTAATGGCTCTTACTCTTATTCTATAGGATTAACAGACATTATTGTGTCTGACATGAAAGCCTCTTTTATGTTCCTTAAATCCTGTGGATTTGGAAACTCTGTAAGCTGCCAAGGGAGGGAAGTAATTAAGTAGACTTACCCATTATAGCAACTAGGAACTATTGTAAACACCAGCATAGTAAGATATACATAAAGGTGAAGTGGTACACAATAGCTGGCAACTACTAGCAGCTGTCTAATTGGACTTAAGACCACTCATCAGGAGGGAATGATACATAATCCTGAAAATGAAATGTAGCCACCTCCCTGAGGCTAGTGAGCCCATGGACCTTAGAAAAGTTCTATATATTTTTGATTAAGCAACACAATTCACTTGAATCCATTTTTATATATATCAGATATCTCCAAGATTGGACTAGGAAGAAAATTAACTTAAATTTTATCTTTTTCCTTTTGGTCATTATTTTGTTTAGTCTTTTAATATGTCCACACAAGTTAGAATCATGTAGGAAGATGGAACATAAATTGAGCAATTGCTTTGGCCAGGTTGACCTGTATAAAATGCTGGGACATAGTTTGATTAAGGATACATGTAGAACAGCAGAGCCTTCTATAGGTCATATCACCACTGGGCAGAGGACCCTGAGTTGCATAAAAAAGCAAACAGAATAAGATAGCTATCAATTAAGCAGCATTCCTCCATGGTCTCTACTTCACTTCCAGGTTCCTGTGTACATCTCTAATTGAGCTCCCTGCAGCAAATCCTACCGGCATGTGCCACCACTACCGGCAAGCTCTCTGAATTATAGAATTTGACAGAAAATTTTTTACACAGATAAACAATTTGCTCCTCAATAGTGATATAAACAAAAGTAATACATGAATGTCAGCTTAATTTTGTTTAATTTAATGATGACCTTTATCCAAAGACTAATTTTAGAGTGTACATCATTTGAACATCATATCACAAATACTGTTCTGTTGTCTACATAGACATTTATTTATCATATTTCTTTTGTGAAGAGATGACAATATTTGTTCATGTGACTTCAAAAGAATAGATATTAAAAGAATAAAAAGAAAAATAAATGTTAATCAACTGAAAGATTACTTGGATCAACGATGAAATGAACAAAGAATAAAGAAACACAAGTTATCTTTCAGAAGTTAACAAACAAATCTCCATACTTCAATCCTAGTTTCAACTGTGGAACTCATGGTGCAGACTGAGAGACACCAGACTCATACAGCAGGCATACAACTAATCAAAGAATTGTACATGCCCATGCCTCATCATAAAAACATAAACAATATTAAGGGCCAATCCATTATGTACTTCTTCAAAACCATTATTCCTCTAGAAATGTTTCTCAATAAGAAGTACCTAGGACAGAAACCTTAAAAGAATAAGAAAATAATTCATCTCTCAATTCAGGGACTTGAATCACAGTAAAGTGATAAAAGTATTTAAGAGAATTCAAGTTGGAATGAAGATATAATGGAAAAGCTATATATTCCTGTGGGGGGGGGAACTCTTTGGAAAGTCTGAGCAGTACAATGTATCAAGGAGAAATCTTGAAGATGAAGTAGGGAAATTTGACTACTTTAGCAATTAAAATGATTGTTTTGAAAAATGAAAGGGATATGTCAGAACAGTTGGACACCATGAAGAGACCATGTCCTCAGATTATAGTCAAAGAGAATCCCATAGAGTGCATCTTCAACATATTGATAAAAGGAAAAGTGTGATTCAGGGAAAGATGTATCTCTATAGACAGAAGAAGCATACAGAACACCAAGAAAGAGAGGACCATAAAAGAAACTCCTCATGATCTGTTATAGTGGAAACACTAAATAAACAGAAAAAAAGAGAATGTATTGAAAGTCTCAAGAGATAAATTACAAGTGAAATAAATGGGAAATAGCATAAAATCAATAGCTGAACCTTCAAAGGAATCTTTAAAAGCAGGAAGATTTTGGAGAATTATACTACTTCAAGTTCAAAAGGAACACGTAGATCAACTGAGACAACTGTACCCTGCAAAACTGTCTGCCATAATTGAAAGAGAAATCAAAACTCAAAACTTTACATGATACTAACAGGTTAAAATGTTACCTGTCCCCAAAATCACTGCTACAAAGAATAATGAAGCAATACTTTGGATTGTGGAGATCAGTAAGCATAACCAAGAGACTACAGTAATATAATAAATACAATTTTAAAGAAGAGGAGTTATCAAAAACATGGTTAAAATTCCTACAATTAAAACTCAAACATACAATTAAAATGAACAAAAAAATTAATAAACGTTCATATGAAGAATCTTCCCAGATAGCTACAAATATTTAAAGATGTTCAATTGTGTTGGTTACTGGGAAACAGAAACTGAAATAAAAAAACAGTTTACAAATGTTATTATAGCTATTATAATATATAAAAGGCAAGAAATAGCAAACATTAGAAAGGCTATAGACAAAATGGGACCCCAGTGTACTATTTATGGGAATCAAAAAATTTTAAAAAGATTAAAAATGGACAGTTATGCCTATAAACGGAATTATCATATTAAACTAAATATTCATCCCTTGATATATACTGTAGACTTCCATTCCTTCTTCCTTTTTGCTTTTTTCTTCCTTGTATTCCTTCCTTCCTTCCTTCCTTCCTTCCTTCCTTCCTTCCTCCCTCCCTCCCTCTCCCTCTTCCTTTCCCTCTCCCCCTCTCTCTTTCTCTTTCTTTCTCTCTCTCTCTCTTTCTTTCTTTCTTTCTTTCTTTCTTTCTTTCTTTCTTTCTTTCTTTCTTTCTTTCTTTCCGTTCCTTTTTGTCCCTTCAGAATCTCACTTTGTAGGTGTTGCTGACTAGGAACTCACAATTTAACTTGTGTTAACCTTTAACAAAAAGAGATTCACCTGTCTGCCTGCCTCTTGAGGGTTGGGATTGCAGGTATTTACCACCACACCCATCTAAAATTCTTTAAAGCAGGCATAAATATAGGTTCTATTTGCATATGTTATAGCAGCATAATTTAACAAAACAGTAACAGCAAACATAAATAAGAGAAACACTATCTTTACTGTAATAATGACTGTATAAATAAAATGGAGCCTATACATATAATTTAACTTTATTAAATTTAGAAATAGTTTATGCTTTATTTCAAGTTAACATAAAAGGCAAATTCAGAGACATAATCAAGAACTATATAGATATTAGGAGAGATTTCTCTGTTAATATGTAAACTTCAATGTTTACAGAGTTTTATTTGAGCAAGAAAAGGTAGTTCTATGGACAATGGTGGTAATTCTTACAAATTAATATAGATATAATTAATGTAAACAAAAGCAGTCTTATGAATTATCAATTTTTATTTCATAGTTAATTACTTTGAGTTGTCTTTTTCATTGATCACTTTATGTTTTATATTGTTATTTATTCTTTAATATTTAATACATATATTCATGTTCTTTTTTGTCAACTTTACACAATTTAGATTCATTTTGGAAAAGAAAACCTCAACTGGCCTGTGGTCAAGCCTTTGGAACATTTTTTGAACAACGTTTGATATAGGAGTGCCCTGTTCACTGTGAGTGGTGCCACTCTAAGTCTGGTGGCCCTAGATGGTATAACAAAACAGACTCAATAAGCTGTGAAGAGCAAGTCAGTAAATAAGAGGTGATCTGCAATGGCCTTTATTTCAGTTACTGCTTCAAGGTTCCTGACTAGACTTCACTCAGTAAAGTAATGTGACTTAAGAAACAAATATGGTAGCCAGACATTATAAAATAGTCAGGCTTAAATGTTAAAAATGTCACTTGTAAAAACAAGGATGAAACTGGGGCTTATTAAGTAAAAGGAAATAGGCCAGGAACAGAAATTTACATATCAGATTATGTCATTTATATTTGGAATGCATAAATATTAAACTTTTAGAAATTATAAAAGTGATTGTTTAAGTGTTTAGGTTATGGTTGGAAAAGTAAATAGGTGAATAAATAACCAATCATCTTTATGTGGTGTCCTAAATATTGTTCTGCACTAACAACAGCTTTGACACAAATATCCTTGTAAACCAAATGGTTGTGGTTCAAAAAGATATCTGTCCTTCAAACATTAAATAGAAAGAAGACAGTAGTTACGAAAAACAAATCTGCTTAGGAAAATAATATTTTGGGAGAAAGAGGAGGAATGTTAATTGCCAGGGGCCAGCCCCAGCATGGGGTTCTTCTCTCTTGTTGGTGGTTGTTCTTGAGGCAGATAAGGGGAAAGAGTGTAGGCAGATGGTAAGACTTTTTTTTTTTTTTTTTTTTTTTTTTTTTGTCTTATGAGATTCGGGGGTAAGTCTTTGTCTTAAGAGATATTTAGGGTTGCTGTATAATAAAACATTTACTTGTGTAATTCTAAGTTACTATGCTACTTCTGCAATCTTCTGAGGTCAGAAACTGCAAGTTTCTGGCACTTAGCACCTCTTCTCAAACCACAAAGGATTAAGTAAATAGCCTTTGCTCTTTCTCAGCAGGAACTGCTGTGCTCTTTAAGCCTGCTAGTTGGAAGTCACAAGAAAAAAGGAACACGTGGAAAAGTGTTTATAGAGTTTATTACTAAGTTGTAAAAAGTTCCTTATGAAAGCTATCTAAGCAAAAAGAAAGGTAAAAAATTCTGTAAGTGGAAAAAGGGAAAGATTTATACTCTAAGTATGGAAAGGCAAAAATTTCTCCTTTCTCTAGTTCCCCTCATCTGTTTGTCCTCAGTACTTATACATCTTTCAAAACACATGATCCTATTTTACAAATGTCATCATAAGTTCACACACACAAAAAAATTAAATCATAAATTGAAATAGAAGTTTACAACAGCAAATGTTTACATGCATATCCATTGGAGTAATTATCTAGCTAAACATCCATCACCTGTCTCAGCTTCACACATTCACTGAAGGTTTAAAACCATAACTATTAGTGAAATTTTGTATAGATAAACACCGTCAATATTTTATTTTCTGTCCTAGCACCTATAATAAATTGTTAGTTCCCTTTTTATGACCTATGGTTAATGGTTTTACAACCTCTTGGTATGTGCTCTGAGTAGGAGAAAGTCTGGTTACCATCTAAGAGGAATTAACTGGTGACTCTTAATGACTGACAGAATTCTCACTGCAGCTTTGACTCTCAGAAAAAGACCTAATAGCAGTCGCATTAAAAAAAATCCCTTTATAAAAGAGCTTAATAATCACATATATAATTTTAGGAATTCTTATAGGATCTTCGTTAAGACTTAAGTCATCTATTTGTTGATATAGCATCACTATATGACAGTACATCTTCGTTGATCTGCAGAAATCTGGTCCAAAGGGGTATGCTATTACTTAGTGATTGTTATATATGTTTAATAATAATAATAGGAAAAGCATATTAATAGCAGGAACCTTTCCTAAAATGAGTCCCTCACAGCCTTGCTTAATGAGGGCTCACTTGTCGAAGATTATATCATAATCCGAGACAGGCCACTTCAGGATGATCACCTGGTAGTTATTAGCTTGCCCTACTTATGCTGGTACTTATGCACTTAAAAATAAATAAATCAAAATATTTACTTTGTTACTTATTTTGCTTTAATTATGGGAAATTTATTTTAATTAAATATTTTTTTCTGCTGAAGATATATTTATTAAACCAAAGAAAGAAAAACAGTTTCTAACATACATAAGTTTCAGTGTTATCTTTTCTCTTAAGGAAGATTTTAAGATGTTCCTTGGTTATCTCAGGCTTCTGACTGATAAAATAGTTACCTGTACCATAATATTTGATAAATAATACCCTGCATACATGTAGAGAACAAATATGAGGGCTGAAGAGATGCCTCACTGACTAGGAGTGCTTGCTCTTGTTGCAGCAGAAAAGCCTTTAATTCACAGCTTCTGTACTGGGAGGCTTACTGTCACCTGTAACACTAGTTCTAGGAGGTTCAGTACCCTGTCTGGCTTTTGCAGGTACTGCACAATCACTCATATACACATAATTACAAATAATATTCTTGAAAATGAAAACACGAATTAATCAAAGCTAACTGTATTTATTGATGAATAAATATAAATACATGACAATTATATTACTGTTGGGAGCCGCGCCCACATTCGCCGTTACAAGATGGCGCTGACAGCTGTGTTCTAAGTGGTAAACAAATAATCTGCGCATGTGCCGAGGGTGGTTCTCCACTCCATGTGCTCTGCCTTCCCCGTGACGTCAACTCGGCCGATGGGCTGCAGCCAATCAGGGAGTGACACATCCTAGGCGAAGGAGAATTCTCCATAATAGGGACGGGGTTTCGTTTTCTCTCTCTCTTGCTTCTTACACTCTTGCTCCTGAAGATGTAAGCAATAAAGTTTTGCCGCAGAAGATTCTGGTTTGCTGTGTTCTTCCTGGCCGGGCGTGAGAACGCGTTTAATAACAATTGGTGCCGAAACCCGGGAAAAGAAACATCTTCAGGCATGAGCGAAGACCCCCTGCTACAGGGAGGATTCAGAACTGCATCACGGGGAAGGAGCGGTTAATAAAGGTTCCCGTAAAACAGACTGTTGAGAAGGATCCGGCGTGGATTCAGAACTCTTCAGCTGGGGAACGGTACTGATAAAGAGAAAGAAGAAAGATGAGGACTGAATAAACTGCTGTTAGAAGGACTGGTGGTCGCGTCGTTCTTGCTGGTCGAGAGCGGGCGCGACAATTGGTGGCCCGTACGGGGAACCGACTCCCCCACCGAGTTCAGAACTTTCAGCAGTCAGTGGTTGCCGGCAGGGACCAGACGGAACCTCTTTGGGTGCCGGAGAGATTGGTGAGACGCTGCAAGAATGAGGCTCCTGATCCAGTTGCCCCTGTGGATGTGGTGGATGATCCCACAAGCACAAAGGATGGAGCCGAGATGAGAGATCCTTTCGGTATTCCAGAAGCCGATACCAGCTCAACATGACATTCAAATTTTTCCACGCTTTTTGATCCCTGAATTCCCCCTAAAGAGATAGCCCCGCTGGCCATCTATCCCTTGCTTCAGGGAAGATGAGCGGGGATGAGAGCCCTGGGATGTATGCTTGTTATAGTGTGTGTGTGTTTTGTGTTTGGCACATGTGTTAGGTGCAGAGTGTGCGGCCCGCACTTTCACCATGGTAGCGTAGGCTTTTGCTGCAGTGGAGGCGGGACAATCTCCTCAGATTCGGTTTGCCCCTCTAAAAGAAATTATGCTGCGTTATGCCGTGGGGTGCGAGGCTAAGCACTGCACAGAGGATAGCTTGCTGTTGGCATCCTGTGGAAGGCACGTCTGATTGCATGAAGGTTCAGTGTCCTAGTTCCCTTCCCCCAGGAAAAACGACACGGGAGCTGGCCAAGACCTCTCTGGGTGATGAGCCTAAGGGATGGTTTTGTGTAGGGCCCCTATGCTTGCACACTGGGGATCAGACCTCTACCTTCACCCATGAGGCTTGCTTGCAGCAATTAAGATCTGGCCATAAGTTAATTAACATCCTGGCCTTTTGATGCACCTGCCGCAAGCAAAACACAATCTCCCCAGGAGTGGCTTGACATGATTGAGAGGTAGTCAGTGATAAGACTCCCTGGGCATGTCACCAACCTAAGACAGGGATCAAACCAATGCTGTTTGTCTCCCAAAGACAGGTAAGGGGCATGGTTGCGAGGGGCTATCTACAGACATTCTCTCTGCCAAAAAAGAAAAAAGGGGGAATTGTGGGGAGCGGGTGTGGCGGCAGTCCCAAAGGCGCCAGGGACTGCAGCTAAGTCATATGACTTGCACCTGACTTCCTCATATAAGACACAAACATCTTGAGTGCTGCGCAGGTGTACCAGGATACAGGTGAATCCAATTTGGTGGAGATTTGCCCCTGCTGCCCTGATTAGCTGAAGCTGCATGCCTGGTGAGGTGGCGTGGCCTGCGGTGCGTGGATGGGAACTGAGAGTATAAAAGGAGTGAGAGGCCCAGGGTTCGGGGGAGATATATAAACAAGGGAGATATAAAAACAAGGGAGATATAAAAACAAGGGAGATATATAAACAAGGGAGATATAAAAAAGGGAGATATATGGAGAAAGAAGAAACAGGACTGAATAAATGTGTGCAGAAGGATCCTGTAGCAGCGTCGTTCTTCCTGGCCAGTTGGGCGCACGCAACAAGTGGTGCTGAAACCCGGGAAAAGAAACATCTTCAGGCATGAGCGAAGACCCCCTGCTACAGGGAGGATTCAGAACTGCATCACGGGGAAGGAGCGGTTAATAAAGGTTCCCGTAAAACAGACTGTTGAGAAGGATCCGGCGTGGATTCAGAACTCTTCAGCTGGGGAACGGTACTGATAAAGAGAAAGAAGAAAGATGAGGACTGAATAAACTGCTGTTAGAAGGACTGGTGGTCGCGTCGTTCTTGCTGGTCGAGAGCGGGCGCGACATATTACATATAAGTTTTACACTTAAATTAAGCCTTACAAATTAATCTGGAAGAAAACTTTACTTTAAAAAAGCTTTAATGATTCCATTGAAGAACTGGAAGTATTCCAATTCTTTTTGGAAGAATTATTTGGATTGTAAAGACTTTTAATTTAAACACTACAGGATAGCAAAACTATCTTGAACCATAATTAAATACCTAACCTATTTGAAATTATGCAGAAAGGCTACAAGAATTGGTTTCATGTAACATAAATACCAGTAACTTTAATTTATGAAACTTGTGTTTAATTCTCTACTCCACTATTATTAGCTGTGAAAGCTGAAATAAGTTAATTTAATACTTAAAACATCAGCTCTTTGTTTTACAGAACTGAGTGGGTAATAAAATTGGTAACATTTACTGAAGCCACTGTATGCCTGATGCACTTAATATAAATCATATCCCCAGTTGATAGTAAAATATCAGTAATTGTCAATATGTATTGGACATTTATGATATTTATTATGATTTCAAAATACATTATCTTTGTAAATACACTTTCTCTCACAACTCACTGATCTTTTTTGAAGTAGAAAGAAAATCCATGAAAATTTACTTTACAAGCTTGCTTAGTATAGTTTTTAACAGTAGAGATTACCTTAATATATTATGATATTTAAAGATTGCATGAAGGAAAACACACTTTCAACATAATTGAATTATGTTCCATGTTATTGTAGAGTTTAAACACTACGGAAACTTGTGTCAAAATGGTCTTTAGATAAGTCATACAGAATAGGCCATTATTATCCATCGAAAAAAATAAGTTCTGTGGCTTCTAAGTTTTTCAGTTATGCCTTTTTTAATCAATAGAGTATAAAGAATTTACAAAATGTACTCTGAATAATAAATAACCTTGTTTTCAAATTGTCTCTGCTTATATTGTATTAGTCCACATTTTATACTTTTCCAATTTTCCTGTGAGAATCTGTAGTTATCTCAACTGTATATGACTATATGGGGTCTCCATAATGTGTGCTATGGTAGCTGAAATCATTATTGGGTGACTTCAAATTTTAAATTACAATCTTGGTGATGAGGTATAACATAAATTTAGAGAATTATTTTGAAATTCTTAGGAAAATGGATGCATCTGGAGGATATCATCCTGAGTGAGGTAACCCAATCACAAAAGAACACACATGGTAACCACTCACTGATAAGCATATATTAGCCCAGAAACTTAGAATATCCAAGATACAATTTGCAAAACACATGAAACTCAAGAAGAAGGAAGACCAAAGTGGGATACTTTGCTCCTTCTTAGAATGGAGAACAAAATACCCATGGAAGGAGTTACAGAGACAAAGTTCAGAGCTGAGATGGAAGAAAGTACCATCCAGAGACTGCTCCACCAGTGGATCCATCCCATATACAACCACCAAACCCAGACACTATTGCATATGCCAGAAAGATTTTGATGACAGGACCCTGACATAGCTCTCTCTTGTGCGTTTATGCCAATGCCTGGCAAAGACAGAAGTGGATGCTCACGGTCATCTATTGGATGAAACACAGGACCCCTAACGAAGGAGGTAGAGATAGTCCTGAAGGAGCTAAAAGGGTCTGCAACCCTATAGGAGGAAAAACAATATGAACTAACCAGTACCCACCAGAGCTGTGTCTCTAGTTACATATGCAGCAGAGGATGGACTAGTCGTCTATCAATGGGAGCAGAGGCCCTTGGTCTTGAAAAGATCAGATGCCCCAGTACAGGGGAACACCAGGGCCAGGAGTAGGAGTGGGGTGGTTTGTGAAATAGAGCCAGGGGGAGGGTATAGGGAGCTTTGGTGATAGCATTTGAAATGTAAATGTAGAAAATATATAATTAAAAAAAAGAATTATTTTCCAAATGAGTTTTTCACAAAATGTATGTTGATGTTATTGTAATTGTGATTGCATATCTGATAAGAGCGTCCTGCCATTTACTAAAGGGTAAATATTTCTATTTTCTGCCTAATATTAAGAATATATTATATATTTCATTCTAACAAATTTCTTTAGTGGTTTACTTGAGAGTATAATCATATATAAAACAAAACAAAACAACCAAGATAGGAGTCATACAGAATAGAAACAGAGAAATATATTCTCTAGCTCTGAACTGTACATTTGTATTTCTTTTTTTCCCACTTTATCCTTTTCATTGAAGACCTGCCTAAGAATTAACACTGATAACCATCTGATGCAGTAATATTAGGCAGTCCTCACAAAATAGAAGTAGAAGGTACTCTACCCAAATCATTCTATGAAGCCATAATTACTCTGATACCTAAACCACAGAAAGATCCAACAAAGATAGAGAACTTCAGACCAATTTCCCTTATGAATATCAATACAAAAATACTCAATAAAATTCTCGCTAACCCTGTCTCTTGTGAGACTATGCCGGGGCCTAGCAAACACAGAAGTGGATGCTCACAGTCAGCTAATGGATGGATCGTAGGGCTCCCAATGGAGGAGCTAGAGAAAGTAGCCAAGGAGCTAAAGGGATCTGCAACCCTATAGGTGGAACAACATTATGAACTAACCAGTACCCCGGAGCTCTTGACTCTAGCTGCATATATATCAAAAGATGGCCTAGTCGGCCATCACTGGAAAGAGAGGCCCATTGGACTTGCAAACTTTATATGCCCCAGTACAGGGGAACACCAGGGCCATAAAGGGGGAGTGGGTGGGCAGGGGAGTGGGGGTGGGTGGATATGGGGGACTTTTGGTATAGCATTGGAAATGTAAATGAGCTAAATACCTAATAAAATATGGAAAAAAAAATTCTCGCTAACTGAATCCAAGAACACATCAAAACAATAATCCATCCTGACCAAGTAGGTTTTATTCCAGGGATGCAGGGATGGTTTAATATATGAAAATCTATCAACATAATCCATTATATAAACAAACTCAAAGACAAAAACCACATGATCAACTCATTAGATGCTGAGAAAGCATTTGACAAAATTCAACACCCATTCATGATAAAAGTCTTGGAAAGATCAGGGAATTCAAGGCCCATACCTAAACATGATAAAAAGCAATCTACAGCAAACCAGTAGCCAAAATCAAAGTAAATGGTGAGAAGCTGGAAGCAATCCCACTAAAATCAGGGACTAGACAAGGCTGCCCACTTTCTCCCTACCTATTCAAAATTATACTTGAAGTCCCAGCCAGAGCAATTCGACAACAAAAGGAGATCAAGGGGATACAAATTGGAAAAGAAGAAGTCAAAATATCACTTTTTGCAGATGATATGATAGTATATATAAGTGACCCTAAAAATTCCACCAGAGAATTCCTAAACCTGATAAACAGCTTCGGTGAAGTAGCTGGATATAAATTAACTCAAACAAGTCAATGGCCTTTCTCTACACAAAGAATAAACAGGCTGAGAAAGAAATTAGGGAAACAACACCCTTCTCAATAGTCACAAATAGTAAAAAATACCTTGGTGTGACTCTAACTAAGGAAGTGAAAGATCTGTATGAAAAGATATTCAAGTCTCTGAAGAAAGAAATTAAAGAAGATCTCAGAAGATGGAAAGATCTCCCATGCTCATGGATTGGCAGGATCAATATAGCAAAAATGGCTATCTTGCCAAAAGCAATCTACAGATTCAATGCAATCCCCATCAAAATTCCAACTCAATTCTTCAACGAATTAGAAAGAGAAATCTGCAAATTCATTTGGAAAAACAAAAAACCTAGGATAGCAAAAACTCTTCTCATGGATAAAAGAACCTCTGGTGGAATCACCATGCCTGACCTAAAGCTTTACTACAGACCAATTGTGATAAAAAAAAAATGGCATAGTACTGGTATAACAACAGACAAGTAGACCAATGGAATAGAATTGAAGACCCAGAAATGAACCCACACACCTATGGTCACTTGATCTTTGACAAGGGAGCTAAAACCATCCAGTGGAATAAAGACAGCATTTTCAACAAATGGTGCTGTCACAACTGGTGGTTATCATGTAGAAGAATGCGAATCGATCCATTTCTATCTCCTTGTACTAAGCTCAAATCTAAGTGGATCAAGGAGCTCCACATAAAACCAGAGACACTGAAACTTATAGAGGAGAAAGTGGGGAAAAGCCTTGAAGATATTGGCACAGGGGAAAATTCCTGAATAGAACAGCAATGGCTTGTGCTGTAAGAATGAGAATGGACAAATGGGACCTCATGAAACTGCAAAGCTTCTGTAAGGCAAAAGGCACCCTCAATAAGAGAAAAAGGCCACCAACAGATTGGGAAAGGATCTTTACCTATCCTAAATCAGATAGGGGACAAATATCCAATATATTTATAAAGAACTCAAGAAAGTGGACTCCAGAAAATCAAATAACCCCATTAAAATATGGGGCTCAGAGCTAAACAAAGAATTCTCACCTGAGGATTACTGAATGGCTGAGAAGCACCTGAAAAAATGTTCAGCATCCTTAATCATCAGGGAAATGTAAATCAAAACAACCCTGAGATTCCATCTCACAGCAGTCAGAATGGCTAAGATCAAAAATTCAGGTGACAGCAGATGCTGGCGAGGATGTGGAGAAAGAGGAACACTCCTCCACTGTTGGTGGGATTGCATGCTTGTACAACCACTCTGGAAATCTGGCTGGCGGTTCCTCAGAAAATTGGACATAGTACTACCGGAGGATCCAGCAATACCTCTCCTGGGCATATATCCAGAAGATGTCCCAACCAGTAAGAAGGACACATGCTTCACTATGTTCATAGCAGCGTTATTTATAATAGCCAGAAGCTGGAAAGAACCCAGATGCCCCTCAACAGAGGAATGGTTACAGAAAATGTGGTACATTTACACAATGGAGTTCTACTCAGCTATCAAAAAGAATGAATGTATGAAATTCCTAGGCAAATAGATGGACCTGGAGGGCATCATCCTGAGTGAGGTAACCCAATCACAAAAAAACTCAAATGATATGTACTCACTGATAAGTGGATATTAACCCAGAAACCCAGAATACCCAAGATATAAGATACAATTTGCAAAACATATGAAACTCAAGAAGGAAGACCCAAGTGTGGACTCTTTGCCCCTTCTTAGAATTGGGAACAAAACACCCATGGAAGGAGTTACAGAGACAAAATTTGTAGCTGAGACAAAAGGATGGACCATCTAGTGACGGCCATATCCAGAGATCCATCCCATAATCAGCCTCCAAATGCTGACACCATTGCATACACTAACAAGATTTTGTTGATAGGACCCTGATATAGCTGTCTCTAAGGAGACCACGCCGAGGCCTAGCAAACACATAAGTGGATGCTCACAGTCAGTTATTGGATGGATCACAGGGCTCCCAATGGAGGAGATAGAGAAAATACCCCAGGAGCAAAAGGGAACTGCAACCCTATAGATGCAACAACATTATGAACTAACCAGTACCCTGGAGCTCTTGACTCTATCTGCATATGTATCAAAAGATGGCCTAGTCAGCCATCACTTGAAAGAGAGGCCCATTGGACTTGCAAACTTTATATGCCCATTGGACTTGCAAACTTTATATGCCCCAGTACAGGGGAACGCTAGTGCCAAAAAGTGGGAATGGGTGAGTAGTACAGTGGGAGTGGAGGGTATGGGGGACTTTTGGGATAGCATGGGAAATGTAAATGAGGAAAATACCTAATAAAAAAGAAAAAAGGAAAAAAAATATTAGGCAGTCCTGAACTTTCTGACAGTGACATTAATCCCAAACTTTTTTATTTTTATTCATTTTTTATTAATCATTCCATTTGTTTACATCTCAAATGATATCCTACTTCCTGGTTACCACTCCACCAACCACCCATCCAACATCCTCCCTACTCCCTCCCCTTTGACAGTATGAGGGAGCTCAACTATCCACCTACACTCTCCTGCCCTACTGGATGATGGTCTAGTCTTTGGGAGAACTGGGTGGTCAGGCCATTCTAAGTTGTTTTTCAATAAATTAACTTCAGGGTAAATTTTTAAGAGAAAAGCAAAAAGCATCCAGATTATTTTTGCCAAATTTGCATAAGAATGGACTGTAGTCCAGATGATAATATTCTTTGCTTCTGAACTTGCTTACTTGGGCCATCACAGTCCAAATTGCACTCAGCATCACTATCTTTCACTAGGATGGCCCACAAAGTCCCACTTAAAGTTTTCAATCACTAGACCTGTTTAACCCTATTCTCACACATTTTCCCCAGACTTACATTGAATAACTTAGCAAACTCATTTAGCTCTTTAGCCTTGTAGTGTACCTCTGTATGAACCTCACATGCTATTTTTACCTCTATAGACCTGTTTAACTTCCTGCCTGGTTATAGGTCTGGAGACAACAATAACTTACAGTTTTCAGACAATGAAGAATTAATTCCCTCAGACCATGGTAGAAAGACTACTACTTCAAGTGAGATAATACCTTTAGATTATGAAGCTACAAAATTACCAGCCTTATTACGGTCCTCCCATAGATATCAATCATAATTACAGAATCCTATGCTTTTTATATTCATTGCCCTCACTTTAACTGTGTCCCTTTGGGACTGGAATATTTATTTATTTATTTATTTATTTATTTATTTATTTACTTACTTACTTAATTACTTACTTACTTATTTTTGAAATGTGACCAATTGTATCAGAGCTTGATTTCTGTGTCTGCTAGAGAGAAAATATTCTTCCAGATAGTACTTAGAAAACTTTAGATTAATCAGTTCTGGAGTTGATTAATTATATTATAGAGCCCATGGTTTTATTGTCAGTTCCTGTCTAAAGGGAATTCACAAAACAGTGCAAAAACTAAAGGAAAGTCCACCCGGAGATTGTCCCACTTAGGGGTCCATACCATCTACAGACACCAAACCTCAACACTAATGCTGTTGCCAAGAAGGGCTTGATGAAAAGAGCCTGATATGTATAGCTGTCTCCTGGAATGCTCTGCCACACCTGAACAATATAGATGCCGATACTCCTTAGAAGACCAAGAAGATTTCTTCAGTAGTGGTAGTCTCCCCAATCCCTAGATGTTAGTATAGTTAATGGACTAGTGTTAATTGCAAACTTCTGAGAGACTTGCCAGTTGTGAAATTTCAACTGAAAATCTTCTGAGGTGTTAATATATTAGTGATTAGATTACCAGCTTTTGAAAATACAGCATGCCAACTGTTTTCATATCCTGTAGATGAAGTTTTAGGTAGTATAACATAGTCTCTTTTGAGAACAAAAGTATCTTTGTAAACTGTATGTTTAAGTTAATTTTATATCCTGTCATTGCTTACCTCAAAACCCTTGTCTTCTGTATATTGAGGACACAACTAATATCCAATACCCATAGCTGATTACTTTTGGATGGAGTCAGAAAATATTGCCATATTTTGCTAAGTTGTATCATCTAGTTGACATATTAGAACTGTAACACTGAATTTCCATTGGAGACATTGGATTTCATTGTATATAAATGTTATCTACAGTTTATAGTATGGACAATATATACCTTCATATATAGTCATATAGTATGCAGTAGAACTTTATACTTGGCAATTCAATGATTTTGGAGTATTCAGATATTTATTAACCTAATTTCAGAATAGTACAAATTTGTAATATGCTAGACAAAAACTCACAAACTTTAGTTTTTACATTGTACCTCCTTTTCTCTGTTTCGTTAGCAAAACCATAGGCAACCACTAATTTACTTCATGTTTCCGGACATTCATATAAACAATATCAAACAGTAATTTCTAACACCTTATGTCATGTATTATTTTACTTAATAGCAACAAAACACATATAGTGTCCAGTATATGATTACTTTTGTAATCTACTTACAAAGAATTTCTAATTTTTTTCCTAAACAAGAATTTTATTGGCCAGGAAATGAAACAACAATATAAATGGAGTTGAAAGAGACTTCTTGGAATGATTAGATTAAGATATAACAGATGACAAACTAGTAGTTATAAGGTCCACAAATAGATACAGGACTAATGATGTGCCTACTTTTGTTTCATGTAAATAAATATTGATTAATAAACAAATAGAGAATATTAACACATTTAAATTTTAAATCATCCTAGGTCCCAAAGAAATTCAGCGGATAATTTAACACCACCAGAAAATGAATCTGTTAAAATGTATAAATCAAAACTCTTTAATAAATAAAAGAAACATAAGAAAACTGAAAAAAAAAAGCCAAAGAGAAATAAAGGGCATTATTAAGTATGTCAATATAACACATAATGTGAACATCAATAATGAGAGAAATAAAGGAGCAGAAAATATTTCAATTACCAATGGCTAATCATTTTTCAACTTCTGTGAAAAAAAATACTATTTATCTTGGAAGCCCAATGAAACCTAAGTAAGACAAACCATTCAGAGACCACAGGAAAAAAAATACATTATTGTGCAAGGCTGAAAATTAAAGATAATGTAAAATCTTCAAATCAGAAAAGAATCAATAACTGCTGGTGAAATTTCAGAGAAAAATGAATTTGTATGTATTGCTGTTGGTAATATAAACTGGTAGAGCCATTATGCTATCTGAAGTGGAGTAATTTTTAAACTAAAGATGATCTAATATAGGACCCAACTATAACTAATCTCCTATGAAGTTACCAAAAGGACTTTAAGTTGACATGTCATAGGGTTGTTTCCACTTTAGTGGTTATTGCAACACTATTCATAATAGTTAAGTTATGAAACAGCCTAGGCACCTATCAATATTGGCATGGATAAAAGTATTACAGACACAGACACACACAGACACACACACACACAGACACAGACACAGACACACACACACACACACACACACATATATATAGATATATATATTTTTTTTCAGCTCTAGAAAACCAAAATTATATTATTGTTAGCAATTGTACTATGGAGCAGGTCAGTAGATGTCTTTAAGTAACCATAACAGTAGTAAGTCTCTGGGTCATTAGATATTATTCCTGAAGCTGCATGAGAATCTATATAATGCGATCATGGATCATTAAAGTAATGTCTGAATAATTTTACAAACCTAAATAAATAAATTCCTCCATAGAAGCCATCAGTTGTCAATAGGACCTCACTTAGTGGTGTTGACTAGCAAGGCTCTTTCCATTTATACTTGCATGTTGACTGGATGATCTTGTGTAGACAACCATATTTCTACGTTTCTGAATGCAATAGCCCTGTTGTGTCCAGAAGACATTCTAGTCTAGTCTTCCATGACTTCTTACATTTATTCCCCTTTTCATTTAATAATGCATAATAATGGTGAATATAGGTTTTAGTTTTTCTGCTGACTTCTGGATCTGCCTACACCATGCTAAATTAGCTCATCATTTACAGGATCAACTGTCTTTAGAATGTAATTATTTGATTAGAATATTTTTGTTATGAAGAACATGAATCAAAAATGTAACACTTGTCTAATATTTAATGTCATAGTTCTAGAAACATGTTCATGTTTAAGAACAAATATCTATTTTGAGAATTTCTGTGATTTATTTCATATTTTGCTTTATAGATAGAGGATTTGGGGAGTTGGTCTATGAAATTTATATTTTTTAAGAGAAAACAAGGCTAAATAATATTATTACAACATTATTGTACTCATTAGTATTTCAAGACAACATTCTATTTAACATTGCACTTTGAAATAAGTCTTTATTTCACATGTCATTTTTATAAAGTTCCAGTTTAAATTTAAGTACTGCAAAAAAAAGACATCTTCTAAATGTGTAATCCTTTAGTTGTCATCTATAGATTTTCTTGACATGAACAAGCACAGCCCTTCAATAACTTTTACCCTCCAGTAAGGACCACATAAATAAGATAAAATTATTTTTCTGAAATGGGAAAAACAGATTGATTCTAGAGAATGCTTATTAACACACAGATAAAGCTACTTTCTGTGACATATTTAAAAAATATATTACTGTTTATTAGGCAATTTCAGAATAAAAATTAAAACGAACAATTTTTTTGAAGTCTTTTACCAATTCAATGTGTAGAATAAGTCAAGTATATTTTTTTCTTTTTTTATTAGATATTTTCTATATATACATTTCAATTTTCAAATGCTATTGCAAAAGTTCCCTATACGTCACCCACCCTGCTCCCCTACCCACCCACCCCCATTTCTTGGCCCTGACATTCCCCTGTACTGGGGCATATACATTTTCAAAACCAAGGGGCCTCTCTTCCCAGTGATGGCTGATTAGGCCATCTTCTGCTACATGTGCAGCTAGAGACACGAGCTCTGGGGGTACTGGTTAGTTCATATTGTTGTTCCACTTATAGGGTAGCAAACCCCTTCGGCTCCTTGTGTGCTTTCTCTAGCTTCTCCATTGGAGACCCTGTGTTCCATCTTATAGATGACTGTGAGCATCCACTTCTGTATTTGCCAGGCACTGGAATAGCCTCATATGAGACAGCTGTACCAGGGTCCCTTCATCAAAATCTTGCTGGCATATGTAATAGTGTCTGAGTTTGGTGGCTGATAATGGGATGAATTCTTGGGTGGGGTAGTCTCTGGATAGTCCATCATTTCCTCTTAACTCCAAACTTTGTCTCTGTAACTCCTTTCACAGGTATTTTGTTCCCTCTTCTCAGGAGGAACGAAGTATCCACCCATTGGTCTTCCCTCTTCTTGATTTTCTTGTGTTTTGCAATTTGTATCTTAGGTGTTCTATGATTCTGCGCTAGTATCCACTTATCAGTGAGTTCATATCTAATGACTTCTTTTGTGATTGGGTTACTTCACTAAGGATGATATCCTCCAGATACATCCATTTGTCCAAAAATTTCATAAATTCATTGTTTTTAATAGCTGAGTAGTACTCCATTGTGGAAATGTACCACATTTTCTGTATCCATTCCTCTGTTGAGGGACATCTGGGTTCTTTCCAGCTTCTGGCTATTATAAATAAGGCTGCTATGAACATAGTGGAGCATGTGTCCTTATTACCAGTTAAATTTGCTTCTTACTGCAATAGATCTTCAAAAATGGAGGTTTTAAATTTTTACTTACAAAAATTTAACTGGAAAAATAAATTAATATTATATATGAACTTAAAGTGGTCAATTTCTGTGGATTTTTCACATATGGTTTGTCATTTCTTAACTCTTTAGACACTTTCTGGTGTGCTTAGATGTGTACAATTTCATAGACATTCCTAACTGGAAGAATAAGGAAAGTTAATTCTATCTACTTGTCTACTGTGCATGTAAAACAACATTATTGAATTGTTTAAGGATATAAATACTAGAGAAATTGATTGTTTTAGTCCATTGAAATTATTACCAATAACACTATACAGTTAGGAATGATTAAAAGAGTTTTCTTTTGGGTCACAGTTCTTAAGAGCCAAGATTAAGAGTACACATCTAGTGTTGAACACATAACTGGCTGATTTGTGAGATGGTACATGTCATCATATTCCAAGGGATTTGGAGATAAGTCTTCTGATCTTGCATAATGCCATGAGAATTCACTTATAAGTATCTCAATTTAAATACTACACTTAACATGTATTGCCTTCTCAAGCCTCTATATCAAAGTAACATAGTATTATTAAATGATTTCTGAGTTCAAGAACAGCCTGGTCTACAGAATGAGTTCCACGACAGCCAGGGGTATACAGAGAAACCCTGTCTCGAAAAACAAAACAAAACAAATCTGTTTTAAGTAAGCCATGACTTATACTTTATAATTCCTATAGTCATGTTTTCTTTTTCCTAAAGTAATTTCTTATTTAGACTAATGAGTTAATCTTATTTAGTAGCCAATGCCTGTCTAAATTTTAAAGTTGTTTCTATAACTCAGTCAGATTTTGTTAGGTCCATTTGATTGATTAGCATCATAAATAAAATCTCAGTTGTCCATTGGTGAGTGTGGGGTATTGAACTCTCCCAATATTAATATATGAGTTTTGATGTGTGATGTAAGCTTTAGTATTATTTCTTTTACATAGTGGCTCCCCTTTTGTTTGGAGCACAGATATTCAAAACTGAGTCATTGTTTTGTAGAAATTTTCCTTCAATGAATATAAAGTGCCTTCAACATTTCTTTTGATAATTTTTGCTGGCAGTCTACTTTTTGTAGCTATTGAATGGCTACACTAACTTTATTCTTGGGTGTATTGAAAATCTTTGTCCAAACTGGCGTAATATCTGTCTTTGATTCTGAGGTATATTTCTTGTATGCATGACAGTGATGGATCCTGTTTTTGCATCCATCCTCTTAGCCTGTATCTTTTTATTAGGGAATTTAATTTACTAATACTTAGAGATATTAATGACCAATGACTGATAATTCCTGTTATTTTGCTGCTTGTGGTGGTAGAGTGTATGTGTAATTCTCTTCTTTTGATTTTTCTGCTGTGAAATATTTTTTCTATTGTCTGGTTTTTTGTGGGGTAGTTATGCTATTTGTGTTGGAGTTTTCCTTCTAGTACCTTCTATATGATTGAAGTTATAGATACATAATGTTCAAATTTAGCTTTTCAAGCAATAACTTGATTTCTCCTTATATTATTATTGAGAGTTTGGTTGGGTATTGCCAAGTCCTGCAAGCAGAATGGATGGCATGATATTTTACATCCCTGGAGCACAGTTATGTGGGTATGTGCCTCCAGGGGTGTTGATGGCTGCTAGGCGTGTGACCTGTTTGCATAATAATGAACATATTCCATGTTCCTCCTTAGGCTAATGATGTCCCTGTCAAAGTTAATGACTTCATGCTAATTAGAAAGAGCATGAGTCTGGGATGCAAAGGTGTATCCATTGTTCCTCATCAAAAATGGCAAATACTGAGACCATCAGGGCAGCCCTTAAGACTGTGGGAAAGAACTCTGAAAACATGGGTTTAAAAATATATAAACAGGATTTCTCAATTATGCAAAAATAATGCAATATGCATTATAGGAGGAGCTTTATGGTCCTAAAAGAACAGAGGCAGCTATACTATGAGTCAGCTTGTCAGAAAGATATAAAGGAAAGTTCTTTTAGTCAGGGTTTCTATTTCTGCACAAACATCATGACCAAGAAGCAAGTTGGGGAGTGTGAGGAGCCGCCCTCACATTTGCCATTATAAGATGGCACTGACAGCTGTGTTCTAAGTAGTAAACATAATCTGCACACGTGCAGGGGCAGTTTTCCCGCCATGTGTTCTGCCTTTCTCGTGATGACAACTGAGCTGATGGGCTGCAGCCAATCAGGGAGTAATACGTCCTAGGCGGAGGATAATTCTCCTTAAAAGGGATGGGGTTTTGCCATTCTTTCTCTTGCTTTCTTGTTCTTGTTCTTTCTCTTGCTTTCTTGTTCTTGTTCTTTTTCTTGCTCTTGCTTTCTTGCTCTTGTTTTTGCTCTCTTGCTCTCTTGCACTATTGCTCTCTTGCTCTCTTGCTCCTGAAGATGTAAGCAATAAAGCTTTTGCCGCAGAAGATTCCGGTTTGTTGCGTTCTTCCTGGCCGGTCGCGAGAACGCGTGTAAGAGGGGAGGAAAGGGTTTATTTGGCTTACACTTCCACATTGCTGTTCATCACTAAAGGAAGTCAGGACTGGAACTTAAGCAGGTCAGAAAACAGGAGCTGATGCAGAGGCCATGGAGGGATGTTCTTTACTGGCTTGCTTCCCCTGGCTTGCTCATCCTGCTCTCTTATAGAACCAAGACTACCATCCCAGAGATGGTCCCACCCACAAGGGGCCTTTCCCCCTTGATCACTAATTGAGAAAATGCCTTACAGTTGGATCTCATGGAGGCATTTCCTCAACTGAAGCTCCTTTCTCTGTGATAACCCCAGCTGTGTCAAGTTGACACAAAACTAGCCAGTACAATTGACCCCTTGTCTACTTGACACACAAATACATCACTAGTAAGCATCAACCCTTAGCTCTTATTCATCCCCAAGATCTTAAATAACTTTAAAAGTTCCACAGTCTTTACATATTAAAAGCTCAATCCTTTAAAAATATCCAGTAAAATTCAAAGTATCTTACCTGTGGGCTTCACTAAAAAACTCCCTTCAAGAGGGAAAAATATCAGGGCAAAGTCACAATCAAAAGCAAAAATCAATCTCTGACTGTCCAATATCTGGGATTCAACTCACAATCTTCTGGGCTCCTCCAAGGGCTTGGGTCACTTCTCCAGCCATGCCCTTTGTAGCACACCCGTCATCTGCTAGGCTCCAGACGCCTGTACTCTACTGCTGGTACTGCTCTTGGTGGTCATCTCATGGTACTGGCATCTCCAAAACACTGCATGACCCCTTCATTCCTGGGCCGTCAATTGCAACTGAGGCTGCACCTTCACCAATGGCTTTCCATGGCCTCTCACAGTGCCAAGCCTCAGCTGCTCTGTGTGACTCCTTCATGCCTTCAAAACCAGTAACACCTGGGTGACTCTTACACATTACCAAGTCCCACTGCAGCAGGAATACAACCTTAGCTATCTCTGGAACATAGCCTCTGTGCTTTCAGAAAACACTTCCCAGAAGATGTCACCTCAACGATGCTGGTCTCTTCTTAATCACTGCTAATTTCTTAGCTCTAGCTAACCAGCATCAATAGTCCCTGTAATGCAAAGTTTTGCTTTAGTAGTTCTGGTATCTTGTTAATCACAGCTGATTCTCCAGCCCCAGCTAACCAGAACTAGAGCATTTTCACAATCAAAACAGCAATGGCCCTGAAAAGAGTCTTTAATTTTCCCTCTGAAATTTCACAAGCCAGACCTCCATCTTCTGCACTGTTCTCAACATTATCTTCCAAGCTCCTATACAACATCTGACAGAGCTCTTAACAATGAATGGATCTTCAAACCCAAAGTTCCAAAGTCCTTTCACAGTCCTCCCCAAAACATGGTCAAGTTGTCACAGGAATACCTCACTTCTGGTACCAACTTCTGTATTAGTCAGGGCTCTCTAGAGTCACAGAACTTATGGATAGTCTCTATATAGTAAAGGAATTTATTGATGACTTACAGTCTGCAGCCCAATTCCCAACAATGTTTCAGTAGTAGCTGTGAATGGAAATCCAAGGATCTAGCAGTTACTCAGTCTCACACAGCAAGCAGGCAAAGGAGCAAGAGCAAGAATCCCTTCTTCCAATGTCCTTATATTGTATCCAGCAAAAGGTGTAGCCCAGATTAAAGGTGTGTTCCACCACACCTTTAATCTCAGATGACCTTGAGCTCAGAGATTTAATCTTCTGGAATCTTTACCCACTATGCCTCAAGATCTCTATACCAAGATTCAGATCAGAAACTTCTATCTCCAAGCCTACAGATAAGGGTGACTGGTGAGCCTTCCAATCTGGATTGTAGCTCACTCCAAATATAGTCAAGTTGTCAACCAGGAATAGCCACTACAAAGGTAATACAAGAGATTTTGAGAATGACAATCAAGGGCAAGATTCTACTTAGCTAAACTTATTGTTTTTGATTACAAAGATAGGCAGATTCCCAAGTTCAAGGTCATCCTGGAAAAGAGATAGTTTAGGTCTAGGTGTAGCAGGAATGTTGATCTCAGAGACAGAACCTACCCAGCTATCTTATTGTTTAGCTTAAAAAGGTAAACTGATCTCTGAATTAATTTGCGACATTTAAAAATGTACTTCTTGTGTTTTCTACAAGTCAAGGGGCTAGGGTAATAAAATCTTGATTCTTGACATGATCATAAGGGAATGAAAGGGAGGTGGTTAAGACTCAATTGATATGTAAATAAATAACTGTGCTTTGGCCTTCAAGAGATGAGCTATCCAAAGAGGTTTTAGATTTTTTTTCCAGCAAGTGAGAGAGCTGTCTTGAGCAGACTGCTGTCTGGAGAGCTCTCTCCAGAGGAGAATAGAAAACTGTCAGCTTGTCCCTACCATTTATTTTGAGTGGTTTCCCAAAGTTAGTGTATGTTTTATGTCAGAATTTTTTTTAGATTTAACATTTCATTTGACTGATCAATTTCTCATATTGTATCTTCTATGTCTGAATTTCTCTCCTCTACCTCCTGCATCCTATTGGTGATAGTCTCTCATCTGTTGTTCCTGTTATCTTACATAGATTTTCCATCTTCAGGATTCCCTCAGTTGATGTTTGCTTTATTGCTCTATTTCCACTTTCAGGCTTTGCACAGTTCTTTTTTTTTTTTTTCCTTCACCAGTTTAATTGTATTTTCCTGTATATCTTTGAGGGATTTATTTGTTTCCCTTTTCAAGACATCTACCTGTTTGATTATATTTCCCTGTGTGTCTTTAAGGAATTTATTCATTTCTTTTTAAAGGCCTCTATCATCTTTATAAGACTGAATTTAAGATAATTTTTCTATGATTTGGTTGTGTTAGGATATCCAGGTGTAGTAGAAACTTCTGGTTTCTTTGGAAAGTCAGTTGTGCAGATGGTTTTTTGCTAGGGCAGACATGTGAGGGAGTGTTTTCCTGAAGCAGACACAGATGAAAAATGTTTTGCTAAAGTAGACACATGAAAGAACGCATGATGTTAAGAAGAAACATAAATATAACCCAACAGACAGTGGGCAATACTAGGTGGTATTGGTATCCCTAACAATTGTTTATTGGTCATTGTTGGTCATGACTCTACAGAGAGAAATATATCAAAAATTTTCTCATGGTGTTCTGGCAGCAACTTGCTGCTTCTTCTGACTCAAACTGATTGGCAGAATGATTTGAAAGTTTCTGGATACGTCAGCTGAAACAGACACATATGGAATATTGCTAAAACAGACTCACATGGCGTTTTGCTAACACAGAATCACATGGACTTTTCTGAGTCAAGACCCATAGGATGCAAAAGCCATGGGAAGACACATGTGGTTTGGAAGGAGTATGAATAAGACTCAATGGACAGTGACAGTGCTTGCATATCAAGCTTTGCAACACTTTGTTGGAATAATGCCTTTGTCTTCCCTTGTTTTCACTTCATTTAGAAAGACACAGCAGAGAAATTCTCCTGGCATTCCTACTGGTCCCAGTAATTCCTCCTGATTCATGCCAATTCAGCAGAGGCCTGGCTGTTTCTGCTGGTTCATGCCACTGCTGCTGATTCATGTTTGCTATTCTGATACTACTGAATGGGACTGATCACAATATGGATTTGACTCATCCCCCCAAAGAACAATTTCTAAGCAGTGCCAATTCCCCTGTATTCTAATAACCTTTCTTTTTCAGTACCACTGTTGGGTGGTAGGCTAGAATGGAGATTAAAGAATTTAAAAAACCCTTATTAAAAGTAATTTTTGAAAAATCAAGCCAACATCCAGACAGGGTAGGGTAGCTGTGTTCTGAAGGTGTCATATTGCCTTGGCTTTTGTTCATAGTGTTCTTTCCAGGGCCTTTAGCCATCTGGATAGCTTGGTCCCTTGAATTCCAATTGTAGTAGGTTTTGGGAGGGGGAATTAACCTCCGTGGTCCTGTTGTGGTAGGCCTCTGATGGTTATCTTTGGGCTGTGTGGTTCCATGTCTGCAGGTCTGTATATTTTAGGAGCCACAGGTCAGATGAAGATTGATGGAGAGGTGGTGGGAGAATGGGGATCGACCTAGGGTAGCAGGCTGCTCACAGCAGCTTTGCATGCCCCACAGGACTCAGTGAGCAGGGAGGATGGATGGGAGGAAAAATGCTTACATTTATGGCTCTGCTCAACAGGTCTGATAAAGTTGGGAGGAGCAGTGCTGGGAGAATGGAGGTCTTCCTTGGCTATCAGATTGGTTTGGGCAGCTTGGATTTCTCCAGAGAAGTCAGCAAGGTAAGATGAATGGGGCAATGGAAGCTATCCTGTATGGTTCAGGCTCGACAGACCTGATGAAGGTAGAAGAAGATATGGCAGAAAAATGGTAATGGATTTATTATATACTCAGAATCCAGTCATGGAAAATGAAACCCTAAGGACAGCATATAGAACAGAAATTTAAACTACCTAATTCCAACATGTATGCATTTTCCCCTAAAATACTGAAAGAATAGACCTTTCTTCAACATGCACAATGTTTTTATGTAAAATACAATTTCAT